>NC_134446.1:3651508-3985675 GCF_030867145.1 Opisthocomus hoazin
ATGCCATGCAGATTCCATCCATAGAAGACAGTCTCCTGGTTTGGTCATTCAAGCTACTATAGGATTTTCTTACAAGGAAACAACACTATTTCTCCTCTCTACAGTCAAAGAGAAACAGCATTCTCATGAGAACTTCTTGCCGCAGTGTTAGGTGCAGGCAAAGCCTGGCAGGTGGCAGAATGGCCAGTTCCCACAGAGTGGGAACTGCCTGCAGGATCCTCTTTCCCAACAAGCTGCTGAAGTTCTCCTGTCCCAAGGGATCTGTGCAGCCCAGCACGGGTGTGAAGACCACACTGTCCGTACAGCACAGAGCAGCACAGCACTAACTGCTCCAGCTTCCTGCAAGAAGGCTGTCTTCCACCCTGGTGCAACAGCTGTGGTGCTGCAGCCAGAACGTGCCCTGCCAGGAAGGGCTGTAGGTCCTTTGCTTGTCACAGAACCGTGACATTTTTTGATTAAATTTCTATCGTAAAAAAATAATTTTATTGATTAAGTGAATACAGTAGCATAGCACAGCATAGCATAGCATAGCATAGCATAGCTATTTCCTTTCAATCAGGAAAGGAAAGCAAGAGGCTGGCACAGCTGAGTGAAGACTTGCTAGTCAAACTAAAGGACAAGAAGGAAATGCACAGGCAGTGGAAGCAGGGACAGGTATCCTGGGAAGAGCAGAGGGATGCTGCCTGGTTTTGTAGGAATGGGGTCAGGAAGGCCAAGGTGCAGATGGACCTGAACTTGGCAAAGGATGCAAAGAATAGGAGGAAGGGCTTCTACAGGTATGTCAGCCAGAACAGGAACATCAAAGAAAGTGTATCCCCCCGATGAACAGGACTGGCAAACTGGTTACAATGGAACAAGGAGGGGGCTGAGGTACTCAGCAACATTTTTGCCCCAGTCATCGCTGGCAGCCCCTCTTCTCACACCCCTCAGGTGGATGGACTGCAAGATATGATGGGGGGAGCAGAGTCCCTTCATCTGTAAAGGAAGGCCAGGATGGTGACCACCTAAGAAACCTGAGCATAGAAAAGTCTATGGGACTAGAAGAGATGCATTCCAGAGTCCTGAGGGAACTGGCTGATGTAGTTGCCAAGCCAAGCCACTCTCCATGATACCTGAAAAGTCGTGGCAGTCAGGTGAAGTCCCTGGTAACTGGAGGAAGGGAAACATTGCACCCCTTTTCAAAAAGCATAGAAAGAAGGACCTTGGGAACTACCAACCTGTCAGCCTCACCTCTGTGCCCTGAGGGGGGCAGGAAGAGTTACTTGTATAAAACAACCTCAGCCAAGGGCTTGGAGAGCTGCTTCTTACCTGTGACCCTGGAATTCACTCCTGTCAACCTGGAGGAAAGTGCTTCAGCATCAGGGGATGCTTTGGGGGTCCAAAAGCAAAGTTGTGATTGGCTGAGTTTTCAGCACAAAAACTCATCCATAAGCCAGTGGAGGTACTCCTCGCCAGAGTACGCGCAGAAGGGAGAAGGCATTCTAGGAAGCCATGTATTTTCTGGACAAATCCATTGTTTTTGGAAAAAGGGTGCACTTTTCTTTTGAAGCAATTATGAAACAATGAAGGTAATTATGTTTGTTGAAAGGAAAATTTAAACAAAAACTAAATCATTCCTTCCTAGTTGTTATGGTTTGGCTGCAGCCGGCAAAAAAAGTGCCATGCGGCCGCCCCTCCCCCCGCTGGGGTGCAGAGGAGAATGGAAAGAAACAGGCAGAAACTGGTGGGTCGGGATAAGGGCAGTTTAACAGAACAGCAAACAAAGGGAACAGTAACGACAATGATACAGATAAGGAGAAAACACAACACAAACCGCACAACAGAGCTGCTCTCCCCGACTGTCGCTGCTGCTTGCTAACAGCAGGTTTAACAGCATTTTATGTTATAAAACAAATCTGGGGAATTAGATGAAGGAGGTAATTGCTTACAAGGATAAATATAGGGTATTAAACAGTGGTGACAATGTTACAAGCATGCAATTACTTTATGGCAAAGTTGGAGGTTAGGAGTATTAAGAGGTTTAAATAACTGATACAGTTGCCAACTTTGGTTGGTGAATGATGCGAATCCACTTTATACTATCAGGCGAGGTGGTAGATATGAATTGTATATTAGATACTATGTGTTGGTTTATTTGAATAAAACAAGGAGTAATACATGGCAAAAACATTAAAGCAGTAAATGCACATACCAGATAAAATAACAGTTGTTTTACTCATGGTGTTCCCAGTAACTAGGATTATAAATCACCAGTCTAGCTGTTCTAGGTTTAAATGGGGACGTGGGTTGCTTTCCTAATATCTTTGGTTAATTGAAGGACTATGCTTACATCATCTATTTCTAAACAATAGTTAGAAACATTTAGTTTCCTACATACCCCTCCCTCTTCAGCTAGCAAATAGTTCAAAACCATGTGGTGTTGAAGGACTGCCATGCACATCTGCTGAGACTGTGGAGTTAAAAGGTTTATAGCATTGGCAGTTTTACTAGTAAAAACTTCCAAAACTGCTTGCAATCGAATTATGCAGTTTAAATCGAGTCAGCTGACAGAGGTGAAAGCCATCCAGCTGGCTTGAGATATTGCCAGTCGAGAACAGTGGCCAGTACTTTATACTGGTTCATATACGGTGGCCAGTGCCTTGTGGGGGTGGCTGCAGCAATGGAAGAAGAACAACTGGCAGCGCAGAGGAAAACCCGTCTGAGCTGCCCCATTGTGGCAAGATATTGCTGCCCAGCTAGAGAAGCTGGTTGTAAAAGAACATCACGTGGATGCTTGCATACCCAAGAGTCGGGCCACTGAGGAACATCAAAACAAGCAGCAGGTGGATCAGGCTGCCAAGACTGACGTGGCTCAGGTGGATCTGGACTGGCAACATAAGGGTGAACTATTCATAGCTCGGTGGGCCCATGACACCTTGGGCCACCAAGGAAGAGACTCAATCTATAAATGGGCTCGTGAGTGAGGGATGGACTTGACCATGGACACCACTGCACAGGTTATCCATGAATATGAGACATGCGCTGCAATCAAGCAAGCCAAGTGTGCAAAGCCTCAGTGGTATAGGTGAAAATAGCCAAGAATTTGAACTGTATGATGTTAATTGTTACATAATATTGCATGTCATCATTTTATTGGTTGCTATACGTCATATCAAAGGTTATTACAGTAAGAATCATCCAGGCTAATGAAGAAAAATGATGAAAACAAGTGCAATAGTGCTAGAATGAGAACTGACTTCAGCAACTTGCACCCAGCAACTATGCGACCATCCAGCACTGCACACCATTTCTCCTGCCCTGAAAGACTGTGATTACAGATGGAACGCAAAGTCATGGACTACATGAACTCAATGGACATTTTGGAGGGATGAGACATTTTGGCCTATAGACTAAGGGTATGATGGCTGTGTGCATATATCAAAACACAGGGAAAGTGGTGGCAATTTATTGGAAAGTGGGAGACCTGAGCATGACATAGATGGTGTAGAATAAGGGGAGGGTAATGTCTTGGTTTTGGCTGGGATAGACTGAATTTTTTTCCCAGTAGCTGCTGTGTTTTGGATTTAGTATGGGAAGAATGTTGATAATACACTGATGTTTTTATTAGTTGCTGAAAAATAAAGTACTTTTTTCAGTTTCCCGTGTTTGGCTGAGGAGCAAGTGTGCAAGAGCTGGGAGGGAGCATAGCCAGGCAGCTACCCCAAGTTGGCCAATAGAGATATTCCATACCATATACGTCATGCTCAGTTTATAAATGGGGGTTGGCTGTGGGGGTAGGAACTTTTCCTTGAGTTTGGAAACTTCCAGGAGTTGTGCTATTTTGGTGAGTTCCATGAAATCTGTGAGTTCCATGAGCTCCGTGATTGCTGCTCGGGGGCGGGGCTGGCTGCCCAGTCAGTCGTTGGGCAGTGAGACAAATTGTATTGTGTATCACTTGTTTTGCATATTCTTTGTGATGATGATGATGATGATGATGATGATGATTTGTTTATTTATTTATTTTGTTGTCGTATTCAACTGTCTCTGTTTCAACCCGCAAGTTTTATTTTTTGTGCATTCTCCTCTGCACCCTACTGGGGTGGGAGGGGGGTGAGTTAGTGAGTGGTTGTGTGATCCTAGTTGCTGGTGAGTGTCTGCATGGTCCTTCTTGTCAGCTGCTGGGTTAAACCATGGTTAACCTCGAAGGGCTCCACGGGGAGCCTCAAGGAGGGCCCATCTCTGGTGCCCTCATGATTGTAGCAATTTATTCCTGAGTAAACACGTGTGTTTCAGTAAAATCACTGGCACGAACAGGGTGCTGGGGAGTAGAATTGGTCTTGGGGGCAAGGATCTTTGGTGAACAGTGAATGGCTCTGCCTATGTGACCTCCAGCAAAACACAGCCGAACTGGAGATCGCAGTCTGAAATTGCTGCTTGTTGTGTGAATGCTGAGTGGGGGAACTACGCTGTCTGAAAGAATTACCAACCTGCTGAAAGTCAGTCTGTGGGATTCTTACATCAGGTGACCACCTTCCACTTTTAAGAATGGAAACGCATGCAGAGTCCCAGCCTGGTTGTCTGAACTTTAGAAATGTTTGTTCAGGGTTGGAAGGGTTTTTACCTTCCTAGGGCAGGAAAACAATGGATTGGGAATAAAATGTCTAAGAGTGTTGTGAGAGTCCTCTGACCAACGCATGACCTCCCGGGACCATGCCTGTTCCACGAGCTTTCAGTCCTCAACTCTCCCAAGAGCTTTCAGTCCTCTTCCAGCTTTGGATGCAGGAGGGAAAGACATTGCAGATTCAGACTACTGAAAACATTGATTAGACTCTGCAGAGCCATTGTGTTGTTTGGGTTGCCAAGGCTGAGATCTTCAGTGCAAGTGTTCAGCAAGCAACCTGGAGCGTGTTTCACTGTAGCCAAAGATGTGGACCTTCTCCATCCAAGGACCTACTCCCTTGCTGGCTTTAAAAGAGGCTGGTGGGTGGGAGATAGTCTTCTGTGAGTACGAGCGGGATAAAATATCAGCTTCTGGGCATATTTCTCCATTCCAGGAGATACAGCCCCATCCTGCTTCTGGACTTTCCATCACAGGCATGCAATGCTGTTGCCGGTTTACGTTGCAGATTTGTTTGTAGCGCAGTCCGCATTTCCAGCCTTTGCATTTGCAATGCTCCTTCACTCGTACTTCTCACAAGAAATCATGGGCATGCAATCAGCTTTACCAGCCAGTGCTCTGGACTGCTGCAAGCATCCCGCAGACCTGTACAGCAGCCTTGCAGCTGGGACGCCTGATGCTTGTCTCCAAATTAACATTGAAACTATGAGACAAGCAGAGCCTGCAGTATTACAGCTATGTCCACGGCTATACAGAATCTAATGCAGCTCGCAAAGCTTTCTGCAGACAAAATTGAAGAAGAGGATCCCTGATGAGAGAGCAAAATCACTGGGGAGCATCAGGCTGTACATCCCTCGCTCACCAACCAGCAGCACCGGGAAAGGACCGTCGTTTCCAGACACCACTTGTGCAAGAGGAGCAGGTTTTTGAGTCAGATATCCCTTTGATCCACAGGGGAACTGCTGGGAATAAGATCACAGAATCACAGAATCACAGAATGTTTGGGGTTGGAAGGGACCTCTATGGGTCATCTAGTCCAACCCCCCTGCCGAAGCAGGGTCACCTACAGCAGGCTGCACAGGACCGCGTCCAGGTGGGTCTTGAATATCTCCAGAGAAGGAGACTCCACAACCTCCCTGGGCAGCCTATTCCAGTGCTCCATCACCCTCAGAGGGAAGAAGTTCTTCCTCATGTTCAGATGGAACTTCCTCTGCTTCCGTTTGTGCCCATTGCCCCTTGTCCTGTCGCTGGGCACCACTGAAAAGAGTTTGGCCCCATCCTCCTGACACCCACTCCGAAGATATTTATAGGCATTTACTAGGTCCCCTCTGAGCCTTCTCTTCTTCAGGCTGAACAATCCCAGCTGCCTCAGCCTTTTCTCATAGGAGCGATGCTCCAGTCCCCTCACCATCCTCATAGCCCTCCTCTGGACTCTCTCCAGTAGCTCCTCATCTTTCTTGAACTGGGGAGCCCAGAACTGGACAGAGTACTCCAGGTGAGGCCTCACTAGGGCAGACTAGAGGGGAAGGAGAACCTCCCTCGACCTGCTGGCCACAATCCTCTTAATGCATCCCAGGATCCCATTGGCCTTCTTGGCAACCAGGGCACACTGCTGGCTCATGGTCAACCTGTCATCCCCCAGGACACCCAGTTCTCTCTCCGCAGAGCTGCTCTGCAGCAGGTCCACCCCAAGCGTGGACTGGTGCAAGATCTAAGAATGACATCTAAATCCAGAAAAGAAAAGCATTATATGGCTCGAGATTAATGGAATAATGAGCTACTTCACCCTCCTCTGTTAAAGCAGAGAGTCTGCTGTTCCTCTCAAGGAAAGTCTTAGTCAGGAGGCTTTCCCCTGTGGTTCAGTACTCATTTGTCCTATGGTCTCAGACCCTGCCACACAGAGATCCAGATTGTTGAAGTGCCACTCAGAATAGACTGAGGTGATTTGCTGTCACTGAAGCACATTTAACAGCTGTCAGATAGCTTGTATCAGGCCTTCACAGACTTTTGCTTAGAGAAATTAGAGGTCCAAGAACCAAGGCACCCATGTGGAATTAACAGAGAAACTGGTGAACAGGGGCCAACTTGGACTTTGGTCCTCTAAAACTTTTGTCTGTCCTTAAAATCTCAAATAAAGATTTTAATGCAATTTTAGCCAGCACCAGAATTTACAGTGATTTGTCATAATTTGGTATTAAGCAAGCAGTCTTGGCTGTTCCCAGCAAAGTCAGTAATTCTGCTGCCATGCAGAGAAGTGGACACCAGCCAAGCTACTGTCAGAAACCCTCCACAGAAATGACCCAGGGAGACTCTATTTCACCTTTCTGGTGGTTGCCATGGTCTTCAAAAGGCAAAGTTTCCAAACTAATTCTGTCTCTCACAATCAAGTCCTATTAAATATTATCAGAATGTGTTATTACTTGTCAGCATATAAAAATGCCACCACCTTACTCAAAAGACCTGCTCCCTGTGCGTATTCAGATCCATGCATGCAGCCCTGGTTAATTCAAATAGTTCTGCTGCAATTTCCCCCCCCCCCACCCCGCCTTAACTCTGTAGATCTAGCACAGCTCACAGTTCATTTTCTCACTTCTTAACTGAGGTTTACGGTTGGACAGGTTAGGCAGTTAGACTACATGATCACTGTAAATCCCTTCCAACTGAACTATGAAAACTGCAGAAGTTCCTGGTTTTAGACACAAGGGGTCCGTAGAAGACCAGAAAAGCCGCTGAACTTCAGCAGCAGCTCCATTAATTCATGAACTGAAACAGAGCTGCAGTATTTCTGTCTTTTTAATCCTTTAGCATTGCACGACGCATGCTTGGACCAAAGATTTATCAGCAACCAAAACAACACACCCTTCTCTGAGGAGTCTAATGAAGTCTAATTAATGTTGCAGCACTCTTGATTGCATTAGAACCACTTTATTGCAAGGATTGACTGTGCCTGGCCATGCAGCCGGCCACACTGTTGTACCCAGAGCTGTGCGGGCATCGCTGTGAGCCTGGGGAGCTGCCAAATGCAACCGAGCAGCCTCCCTGGGTGGGAAAAGAATGGGTTGGAGGTGTTAGGGGTGATAGCACTGGACATCAGGCTTCTGCCAAAGCTCTGCTCTGAGCTCCTGACTCATCAGGTACCTCCCAGTCAGATATGTTAAGGTGTCTCGGGCAGGCTCTGGGGGATCACTGCCGCCTTTTGGGACAGTCCTGATTCTTAAATATCATTATTTTCCACTAGGTCCTCCAATGCCTGCTAGCAGATTTACCACTACACATTGGCAAAGATCACAGAATCACAGAATCACAGAGTGGTCGGAGTTGGAAGGGACCTCTGTGGGTCACCCAGTCCAACCCCCTGCCCAAGCAGGGTCACCCACAGCAGGCTGCACAGCACCGCGTCCAGGCGGGTCTTGAATATCTCCAGAGAAGACTTCACAGCCTCCCTGGGCAGCCTGTTCCAGTGCTCCATCACCCTCAGAGGGAAGAAGTTCTTCCTCATGTTCAGCTGGAATTTCCTCTGCTTCCGTTTGTGCCCGTTGCCCCTTGTCCTGTCGCTGGGCACCACTGAAAAGTTTGGCCCCATCCTCCTGACACCCACCCTTGAGACATTTATAAGCATTTATTAGGTCCCCTCTCAGCCTTCTCTTCTTCAGGCTGAACAAGCCCAGCTCCCTCAGCCTTTCCTCATAGGAGCGATGCTCCAGTCCCCTCATCATCCTCATAGCCCTCCGCTGGACTCTCTCCAGAAGATGAGAACAAGGGGAAAACCTCAGCTGGAGGAAATGCAATGGGAAAGAGTGAGCCTGTCTCCATGCAAAATGAAGAAATCAGGGAACGCCCTCAGACACCGCTGAGCCTAAGATATGGTGGAAAAATGTGTTTACGTAAATGTGCCTTTCTGACTTACTTAGATAGGCTGCCAACTCTGGTTTTAAAGCAGCTGGCTGGGTTTCCCTCAGTAACTCCTCATGATAGCCCTGTGGGATCTGTATCGGGTTATGGGGGTAATGCTGGGTGATTTTAGAAAGTAGTGACTTGAGAGCCTAATGGTGTTAGGCATGTGATCCCAGGCAGAGATCCAGTTTTATCAGCACTGCCAACTCTCATCCCACCCACAGTTCTCCTGCATGGCCTCACGCTGTTATGGGTAAAGAGTTCGCAATATTAAAATTACCAGAGGAGGTCACTGCTGTGCAGCAGATGGATGATGCTGCAGAACCTGATGCTGCAGAACCTGTGACACAGGTTGCGGTCAAGATTATCACACACCTACAGCCTGTTGGGTTTGAGGTACTGGAGGAAAAGAAGTACAGACCCATTCAGGATGGAAGCTTTTGGGGTATCAGATGGAAAGGTGGGAGAAAAATGGCCCTTGCTGTGGTGCCACAGGAAATCCAGCAGTTGCCCATCCACAAACATCAAAAAAGCAGTTATGTCCTATATTAGAGACTTTAGGGGTTTGGAGGTACATATTCCGAGATATAGTATCACAACTCAACCATTCTATAACTTATTAGAGAGAAACGCATGTTGGGGGTGGACCCCACAACACAAAGACACCCTGGAGCTGTTAAAGGTGGGGCTGGACGGCCTGTTGTTTCCTCCTTCTTGCCTTTCTTGAAGATAGGAGTGACTCTTCCTCCAAACCCTCAGACACCTATCGCGATCACTGTGACCTTTCAAAGATAAATAATTGACAGTGGTTTCACAACGGCATTGTGTCAGCACTCATGGGTGCACCCTATCAGAGCCCATGGACTTGGGTATGTTCAGTTTGTTGAAGTGCTGCCTAACCTGCTCCTCCCTCCACCGAGGCTAAATCTTCCTTGCTCCAGGCTTTCCCTCTGGTCTCTGGGTCCTAGGATTCCTGGAGGCTGATCTTGTCAGTAAAGACTAAGGCAGTGAAAGCATTCAATACCTCATTCTTGTACCTTTTCCCCTGTCACTAGGTCTCTTGCCTTCTCTGGAAACAGGTCCATATTTCCAGCAGGTCTTCCTTTTGCTGCAGATATACCTGATCTTTCCACTAGGAAACCTCCTTCAACGGCAGTGTGTCTCCATGACCACCACCTTCACGCTCCTCTCTCCCCAAGTCTCCCATCACCTGTGACACCCACAAGTCTGATCCCCGTGGGTCTGAATCCCCTGTGCCCATATTCTCCCCTCACTGCACCCCTTTCTCCCATGCCTTTGCCTCTGATGCACGCAGTGTCTTTGAGAAGAGCCACTCCCCCTATGCCTGCTCCTGGTCCTCACTGTCATTGAGGAGGTTGTCTGCACTCCTCCTGAACGTGGAGCAGGATCCTGCAGTAGGACCAGGGTGACCACCAGTTTGCTGCTTGCTGACCTGCTCAAGCCATGGTGCTCACTCACGAGTTTTTCTTCCCCCATGTTCCTGTTTACCCTATTTCTTCTATGCGTGTATTTTTATCTTTTACCACCCTCATTACACCCCCAACCACCACCACAATAAACTGCCCACCCTAGTTAACTCCTTCCCCACTGATTCTGACTGTAATGACTTTATGCTCTTAATTATTACCTGCTCTGCAGAGCAAGCTGTGCATTAATGCTCCTGCTCAAGCTTCTTTGGCAGACCCCTGGGTTGTGTGCTGTAGCATGAGCACTGTAACCCCGAGCACTGCTGAGACCAGGGACTTTGAGGGGGTCAAGCATGACTTCACCCCCTGTTCTACATCCTCGCCGTTCCCACCCTTGTTGCAGCTCGGTTGGGTAGTCTCCATCTCTTATTGGCAGCTGCTGAGCTGTGCTGTCCTGAAGCATCTGCCCCCAGCAAAGGGCCACCCATGGGTTTCTTCTTGCACCCAAACTTCCTCGCTTGCAGGCATTTACTGGACATTAGAGGAGGCTGGCAGCATCCATTGTATGTCTGCAAGAGGTAGCATTAAAAACAAAAAAAACAAAGCCATAAGCACTGGAGGCACAGGGATATCACCAAATAAATCTAACGATGGTGACAGCAAATGCTGCAGGACAAGGTTTGAAAGCCCCAGAGCTCCAGTAGGAGAGCAGATCTCTTCACTTGGCCCATCTTTAGACCTTTATCTCCAGGTTCTGTGCTTTTCATATTTTGCAGATTTTTCTCCCAGCTCTCTTGGATTTTTCGGAGGCTCGGCTGTTGGGCTGGCAAACACATGGAGACTGGGAAACTTGTTCTCAGTAATGTAGGATCTCTGCAAGGAAAGAGACATCCTTCTCAAAGGCTGCTGCAGACATATGGAGCTTGTTCCCAAATGAACGATTCACTTCTGAGTTCAGATTTTGCCCTGAACATCAGTGCTTGCTGCTTCCCCAACAACAGACAGCCCAGCTCCGGGGATCAGCAAGCACCCTCCTACCAAGTGCTCTGTGCTCTCTTCAGCAGCCCTTCTATTCTTCTCAGGAGTCTCCATATTAAAAGCAAACTTTTTTTTATTGATTTAGAGTGTTTACCAAACGTTTCAACCTGCTGTGCAAGGAAAATACATATAAAGTCTAGTGGCTCATGGTATGAGCAGCACGAATAGCCCTGAGTAGACTGGAAAATATCTAGTGATTGCACTGCCATGCCCAGAGCACTAAGTCCATGTAATTCAGTTGAAAATCAGATTTTCAAAGTTATGCTTTCTTATGAAAACAACAGCCACCTGCCCCACTTTCTGGAGGCATCAGCGACTTCTCCTCTCTTCAGCCAAGGATGTCTGGTCATTTCTTTCATCCCACTGCAAACATCTGCAGCACTGTTCCTGCACAGCAGTGAAGCAGCATGCCCTGTTGCCCTCATCCCTTTCTAGTTCAAACAGTGCCCCCTCACCCCCTTGTCTTCCCCTTGTCTGGAGGGTTTCTGTCAGAGTGTTTTGCTCCAGAGTCATTACAAACACAAGCAGAAAGCCTTTTATGACCAAGCACCTGTCACATCAATGAGCTATTAAGAAAATGTCTATTATCAAACCCTTTAAACAGGTACATTCAGATGACAGAGATACTTCTAGGATAACAGGTGAACATGCAAAATGTTCTTATGTGCTTTATGAGACTCTACACATTCATCAGTCAAAATACAGAGTAATTTGCATCTTTAAGATTCAAAAGAAACAATTTAATGTTAAAAGGAACGCTCAGTAAGAAATCTTTGCAGAATCAGTATCCCTATAGGTATGTTTTCCTACATCTAATGTGACACAATAATTACATTCCTGTGTCAGAGATTTTGTAATCTTTCCATTGTGGGTGTGCAACCTGGCTAAGCAAGGTTGTACTCATCTTTGCCTTCATCCTTCTGCTTGGGAGAGCTGCTTGAGCATGGTGGGAGCCACCTACAAATATGCACCAGGGCACAGGAGTTCAGGAGCAGTTTCTTCCCTGTCCTGTGCTCACACACAGATCACGAGCTTCTGAAGTAGAATGTGCTCCTGCAGAAGAACAAGGCCTCTTCACATCTTCCCATCAAGAGACAGAATCCCTCTCCTGGCCGTTGCGTCACTAGCTGTGAAACAGTCCCAAAGATTGGAGGGGGGGGAAAGAAAACACAGTGGGACATGAGCTGGCAATGTGCTCTTGCAGCTCAGATGGCCAAGCATATGCTGGGCTGCATCAAAATAATTGTGACCAGAAGGACAAGGGAGGTGATGGCTCCCCCTCTAGTCCACTCTGGTGAGATCCCACCTAGAGTACAGTGTTCATCTCTGAAGTCCCCACCATAAGAAAGACATGGACCTGTTGGAGCAAGTCCAGAGGAGGCCGCAGAAATGGTCAGCGGGTTGGAAGACCTCTCCTGTGAAGAAAGGCTGAGAGAGTTGGGGTTGCACAGCCTGGAGAAAAGAAGGCTCCAGGGAGACCTTGTTGCAGCCTTTCAATATACAAAGGGAGCTTATAAGAAAGGTGAGGAGAGACTTTTCACCAGGGCCTGTAGTGACAAGACAAGGGGCAAGGGTTTTAAACTGAAAGAGAATACGTTTAGATTGGACATACGTAAGAAATGTCTTACGATGAGGGTGGTGAGGCACTGGCACAGGTTGCCCAGAGAAGTTGTGGATGCCTCCTCCCTGGAAGTGTTGAAGGCCAGGCTGGACGGGGCTTTGTGTGACCCTATCTAGTGGAAGATGTCCCTGCCCATGGAAGGGGAGTTGGACTGGATGATCTTCAAAGGTCCCTTCCGAATCATTCTACGGTTCTATGAATTCTGTGATGGAAAATCAGGAGCAGAGGCAAAGGTGGAGTGAGAAGAGTGATCCTCCCATTTAGCCATCTCCAGCCCTTTGCTTGTGGTTTGACCTCATCTGCTGGCTAACAAGAGGATCTCGACCCTCGAATCAATCAGGAGAGAAACAAAGACAATTTAGGAGACTCACCAGGTCCTGTGGTGTATTTCCCACAAGGACCTATGGGACAAAACATCAGACTAGCACAGAACCATGTGATTGTACTAATATTGTCCTCCAGGAGCCAAGGGACTCCTTCCCCTTGGACTTTTCCTCAGTTTCTTCATTTGTCTCGGCAACCATTGATCCCCTGGAAGAGATCTTCTATTGCAGCAGAAGGCAGGTGGAGGGAGGAGACCGTGCAAACATGGAACCGGAGAAACCCTCACAGCACCATCTATGGCAGGTCTAAAAGCAGTGGTGGGCAGGTCTGCTCCCTCACAGTGTAAGCTATCTGAGGCTTCACTGTGATTGCCTTAGAGATATATTTTGTTGGAGATCTGGTATCACCATGTCTCACCCAGCCCTTAGCTTATGAATAGTCACCTTCTCGGGAGCAGATTCCTGGATCTCTATGCCAGCTTTGCATACCTAATTTTCTGACCATAGTGCACTCAAATTGAACACATTATAACCGTGGTGCTCATGAGGAATTGAGAAAGAGGACTCAGATTTCCCAGCTGTAAAACAGGAATGAGGTTTCAGCACAACTTGGCAACCTTTATACAGTTGTCCTCTATGGGACTTTTCTCAATGATTTATGACACTGTCCAAGAGATAAGCCAAAACCTCGTCTCCCACAACCCAAAGCAGAGTGTTATTCACAGTGCTGATGGACTCCCATAAATTTTACTGCCTTCTGTTACAGCCAAGCTCATAAAATTGAAGTGTTATACTCCAGAGAGTGCACTAGTGGAGCAAAATGCAGCTTAGCACCGTCCACTGCACTGGGTGGTGCTCAGAGCTCCTGGTATCCCATTCAAAAAGGACTCCCTTGAGATTTGCACTAAAGGTACAGCCTGCTGTCCCAGGCATTTCACTGCTGCCTGGGCTTCAAGCACCCACCAACAATGAAAAAAGGGAAAGGTACAAAAATCAGCAGTTTTGTGACCTTTCTGGTTACTTCAGTCCATACTTGTGGTTTCTTCTCTTCTTTGGGGGAAGAAGATGCCCCAGTTTCTGGGGGAAATTTGTCAGCTGATTTTTCATGTGCTCTCAGAGCCCAGAGCCTGAAAAAAAAGGAAGATGACAGTAGATTGAAGAAAGGGTAGACTATCCCATCTGTGATTTACATTAACGTAGGGGTCATAAAAATATTAGAACGTGAAAGTCCACAGCTTCCAAAAGGAGACACTGCTACTGAACTTGGGCTGAGCGGATCCTGGCTTGATCAGAGAATGGCTGCAGAAACAAATGCAGTCACTGTGGGAAAAGGTGGACAGCAAGAGGGGATCAGAGGAAGTGCTTATTTGCTTGGCATGACAAACCCTTCGTCCATGGACACTGCAACCAGGCACACCTGGTGTGACGCCAAGGAAATGGTCTCGATGCTCACAAATGGCCTTGCTATAGCTCTGAGGATGGGTTGCTTTTCAGCAAACCTCCCACCAAGTGCTCTCACCTCAGCTCAAATGAATCTGCCAGGGCTGAGAATATTGTCAGCCTTTTTGCAAGGAGAAGAGCCAACAGCCTAGCCTGGGAATGGCTGCTGTTGGAAGAAAAAGTCAATAGAGGCAAGCACACCAGAGGCCTGGGTTTCTGGTGGCTGGCAACAACAGGGAGAGTGGTCTCAGCAAGGGCTCAGTCTCTCTAAGTAGCACTGGGAGAATTATAAACTTCCAGTAATAAGATCTGTCAGCGACAGGATGAGAGGAAATGGCCTCGAGTTGCATCAGGGGAGGTTTAAATTGAATATTCAGAAAAATGTCTTTACTTAAAGAGTAGTCAGGCATTGGAATAGGTTGTCCAGGGAGGTGGTTGAGTCACCATCCCTGTAGGGGTTCAAAAAAAGTGTAGATGTGGCACTTCAGGACATGGTTTAGTAGGCATGGTGTTGTTGGGTGGATGGTTGGACTTGATGATCTTAGAGGTCTTTTCCAACCTACGATTCTATGGTTCTTTCCAGACTCATCCAGAGATTCAAGAACGGTTTTTGTAAAATCTGGTTGGTCATTTCTTTCCCTCACACATCATCAATGCAAATACACTTGGACATAAAGTTGGTCTCTCGCCTGCTCTCTGTGACGTTAGAGAAAAAAGAGCATGGATGCCTTCATGTAACTCCATGCTAGCTTCTGCAGAGCAGAAGCTTTGAGCAAGAAATGGAACAATTTGTGCAACACCTGGAAAACAGCAAAATTATTCTCACAACAGCTGTAGTTTGCAGAAAGGTTGAGCAGACTCAAATGTGATCTGTTGCTGAAGAAGTGTCCTGTCTAACTGGTATGGCTCCTGCAGTGACCACGCTCAAATTGCTCTGCTAAGGGATGTGCCAAGCACACGGCCCTGGTTCCTTCAGCACAGAGACAGGAAGGGAGGATGTCAGCCATGTGGGATGACTGCAGTGACCGATTTATTAAGCTAAGGTTGTTCTCTTACATCTGCACGCAAGGGCAAGTGAGGATTTTCATTGCTTCTCTCACCAGGAGCTTTCACTGCTGCACATTTGAGCCTGTGAACCTGTACAACATTCCTGGACAGGCTAAGAGCAGGTCTGTGAGCAACCAGAAATGAGTTTTTTCCAGTCTATGATTTTCTTTTGAAGGACAGAAAGCCCTCAGTCCACTTACTCTGACAGAGGAGGAGAGCAGGGACATTCAAGAGCATTTATTTTTTCCAGTGGGAAAGCTGAACGAGGGTTTCTGTGATCATGGGCGCAGTCCTTTGACCCAGGCAGTTTGCAGTGGGGTACAACGGAGCACTTCACCATGCTCCAAACTCCAGGTCATCTGGATATTTTTTCTCCATTTACTCCCTAAGAAAACACATGGTCAAGCGAAAAACAGAGAGGGTGAGTCCCATCTTTCAGCTAGAAATCACCAAACGAGTGTGCAATAATTGGGATAAACCCCTGGGAATGTCTCCGGCTGTTTGCCTGCTCCACTCTGTGAGTGATGAGCCCAGAAACCCCAGCAAGTGCTGAACACCTTTACCAGCCAAAGCTAGACTATTTCTCTAGATTTATGGAGAAACTGGTCCATTGCACATCTGTATGTCAATATGGAATGCGGGGATGGTTTTTCTGGTTTAAAAATAAAAATAAAATAAAATGGTAACTGCACTCAAGTTGTTACGGAAGAGTCCCAGTGAGGTTTGTCCCCACACTGGGCATGGAGCTGCAATGGGAGGTTTTGGGGGCTGCCCCACCCTCCTCCCACACTCCAGGGACATTTCCTCTTGCCCCCAAAAACCAGCACCTGCTTCACATCATGGAGAGCAGAGCCAAGCATAGCACGTGAGCTGGCTGAGGTTGTTGCAACCAGGGATGGAGGTCCAAGCTGTGCACCCATAAAGGATCCTGGAGGGCATACAACCCTTCCGAAGGAAAGACGCCCAGGAAAAACAGGAATCAACCTGTTCTGAACCAGAAGAAAGCCCATGAAGTGCCGGTCACGGGTTGAGGTCTTGCGTAGAGGTGAAAGGAAGACAACCGTACCTGGTGGAGAGTGCGGCTGTAAGGTAAGTGCGCTGGCCTTTGCAATTTGCAAATTTACTAAACAAAATTACAGCAAAAGACGGGGGTGTTCAGCAGCAAAGCAGGTCCTTTTCTGAACACTCCTTGGAACATCGTTTCTTGGAGGAGCCTTTCTTGGAGGGAAGCAGTGTGAAAGGACACTACCTTCATCCAACAACCGTTGAGTGATTAAAAATTAATATTAAAATAAATATTCTGATGAATATTTTAATAAATATTTAAATTAAAAATAAATTCATTCCTGACGGTCATTGAGGATATGCAGGTGCTTCGCTTTAAATGCAGGGTGGGCTCAAAACTGAGTTGAAAGCAGTTTTTGAGAATTTGAAAACCACTAGCACGACTGTCAAAGCAGGGTTGGTTTCAACGCAACAAGCAGTTGTTTCCCATAAAGTGATCCGAAAGTCCTGAACTGCCGGATCCTTAACATAATTTTAGCATTTTGATCTAACCTGCTAGGATTCTGAAGAAAAATCTCCAACTTACAGAAAGCGTTATGTTATTTTTTCTCCACCACTTGTGTAATCGTTTGAGGAGGGAGGCAGCTGAGGAGAAATACCAAGTGATCGAAACTAATAAAGAGAAATGAGACTAAATCACTGGCCCTGACCATAACCTATATTTTTTCTCACTGAATAAATTCTAGAGGTTAAAAACACAGCTCTGCAACCCTGGATCTGCCCACAATGGCAAACCTTGCAGGTAATTTCCACTCCTCAGAAAAGTAGAGTTTGAAAACCAAAACCAAAACCGAAACACCCACATACACACCAAAAAACCTGAAAAGCAGCCAAAAGCCAGCTTTGGCCATTTGTCACTGGATTTTGAGCAGTTTCCAGGAAGACTCCCTGGCGGCGATGCCAGCAGATCTGGACCATCAATCGAGCATTTGCAGAGCTGGGATTTCTGCAAGCTCTTCTGAGTGCAAACCCCCCCATTTTCAGTAAGTTTTAAAGACTGCAAACAGCGATGAGGGTTTTCTAATCTCCCAAAACCTGGAAACAAGCGGTCTGTCCTAAGCATTTCCCCTTCCATCTGGTCTTCCAGCTGCGAAGTGCTGCGCCAGCTTCAGAGCAGGGCAGGTGATGCAAGGTTGACCTGCACAAGACTTCTAGGTCGATACAAGCCATGGATGGGTCCCTGAGATCATCCAAGAGCCCGCTGCAAACTCTGTTGACTACACCAGCAGTTGAGATGCTTTGTTCTCAGGTTGCTTCATGCCTGTCCTGGCAATGGCAGGAGCCTGACAGCTGCAGCTCTCCACCAGTGCCACTGTCTCCCAATGTGGCCTGCCTGTCTTTCCCATTAAATTCCATATCGAAAGAGGAATTAGGAGCAATCCTGTTCTTCAGCAGGGCTGACGAGTTAAGCCTCCAATGTGCTCTAATGTTTTGTATCCAAATTAAGTCCTGTCTGGGAAGGAAGAGGATAGAGGTGATGGGATGATGCTTCACCTTGATTTGGGGGCCAACCCTCAACAGCGGTCTTTGGGTTTGCTTTTGGTGCCTCTGCTGGATACACCCGGGTGCAACACATTTGAACAGGTACGTGCCCACACATATTATTTCTGGATATCTCAGTAAACTGTTCTGCTAGCTACTAGCCTGGGGTTTTGGCAGCACGTCTCCCCACAGCCCCCCTCACCGTGATACTGGAGGCCGGAGATGGGAGTGTTTGCCTGTTAAGGAGTAGCTAAATCCTGCAGATCTTGAGACCCCAAGAAATTTCTCCTTCCTGGTACACTACAGATGAGATTGGTGGACTCAGACCAGGAGGTTTCTCCCATCCTGGCCCCATAGATGCAGCCATTGCTTTTTCCATTGCAGGTCCAACTGCACTGCTTTGTAGCTGATAGCAAGGGGCTGTTGCAAGGTAGCACTGCCCCATAAGGTCCCCAAGACCTTCCTTTAAATCACCCAGGGGGGTTGGCTGTCCCTCACATGATTGCCCCCCTTGCTGTTCAGCCAGCAGCATCTCAGGACCACCCTGCACAGCTTTACAGGTCCAGCTCTCCCCAGCTACTGGGAAGCTTGAGTGAGGGCTAGGGCCATGTATCTGTGTGGATGGTGGAATGACTCACTCTGCAAATGTGTTTACAAGCTGCTTGTTGCAAGCATTACTCAATGCATTTTCCATGGAGCTTTATCTCCTTAGGAGAAAGCTTCATGGCATGCATGCTGGTGCTGTGCTGGGGAGGATTTTCTCGCCTGGAAAACCACGTGGCTCAGGAGAAATCCAGCAACAGGATGCAGGACCCCCACCTGTGAGACAATTCCTCCAGGATGGGGGAGTTTTCCACCCCCAGCTGCAGGGAGCACCACTGTCCAGCCCGGCATCACCACCCCTGGGTCGAGCATCCCCAGGCTGCAGGTTGGGGCAGGGTGGGGGAGGGGAGGCAGCTACAAAGCAAAAGCCTCCAAGTTGCTAAATCCAGGCACTCGGCATGCCTCCCACCTGCCCATGTGCCCTATCCTCTCCCGAGACTTCCCACTACAACAGAGGGCTGGGGGGACTGGACCCCATTTGCTCACAGCCTGCCTGCCCCAAGATGCAGAAAAAGCAGGATTTAGAGCTCAAGCAGTGGGTTCATGGGACAAAACAGTAAAAAAAAAAAAAAAAGGCAAAACAACAGAGAATTTTATTAAGCTTCAGCATCTCAGATAATTTCCCCCCTTCCCTTCCACTTTCCACCAGGGTTGCTGGTGCAGGAGACGGAGCCTCTGCCGATGGCAGAGCACAGCATCCCCCACCCTGTTGGGGGTCCCTGGGGAAGGGTGGGAATGGGGTCCCCAGGCAGAGCATGGAGGGGTCCCAGGCAGAGGCTGCAGGAGCCCTGTGCCCCAAAACAGAGGTGCAGACTGCTCAAAGGGGTGCAGGAGACCCCCATAACGGTGCTTCCCAGCAGGCAGGCAGAGACCTACCCACACGTGGAGTGGCACCAAGGTTAGGTGCTAAAGCCTGTGGGACCCCGCTGCTCTCCTCCCGGCTGCCAGCAGCCTCGGTGGGAAAGCCAGCGGGGACCAGATGGCTGGTTGAGCCTGGGCAGGTGTTTGTCCAGCCTCCAAACCATGAACTCACCCCACAAACTCCCCTCCGGAGTCTGTTCTGTCCCTCCCGTGCTGGAGATGGAGAACATTTGCGGCTGTCAAAGCCATTTTTCATGTGTGTCCCCTCCTGGGCACCCAGAGCCATTCCAATTTGCTCTCTTGCTGTGTCTCTTTACCCTCTTGCACTATCGACCGACCCACGTCCAGCCCTTAACGTTGCAAATCATTCTCCCCATTGCATTGTTCAGACAGAGCTGCATCCCAGGCTTGTCTGGCTTTAACTCAAGTCCTAGAGATCCACCTAGCAGCTCCTCCAAGCCCCATCACACCCCATTTCAGCTGGATGCCTTGAGGGCTTACACCAGTTTCCCCAGCTCCTTAACCCCTAGGAGGCTGTTTAGCATCTTCTCTAATTAACAGCAGCCCTTAACCTCCTCCTCACTCCTGAGGTGCAGGAAGGAGGTCAAGGTCAGATGTATTTCTGTGTTCCTCTGCTGAGCAGTCTCACCATGTGTCTCTGCCAAGGTCTTGCATTGGCCTTAACAGGTTAAATTTCTACTTAATTTCTCTCCTATTTCTTTCTTTCATCCCACGGGCTTCTTCTGCCCTGGCTTTCCGTTGTGCATCTCAGAGCTGTGCAACCGTTGCTCAGGCGGACTGTTGTCACCACTGCCAAGTGATGTCGGTTTGCAAGGTGCCAGGCGTCCAGCTGCAGGGCTGGGGTCTCCAGGTGCTGCCTGAGGCATCGCTTCTCCTTCCCATGCTTGCAGCCCATTTCTAGTCCCGCAAGCCTCGGGCATCAGACAGGGAGCCCAGACCCCTGGGGAATGCCCGCCACGATACCAGCCCCGGGATGGAGGGGAGGTGCTGGCTACCGGCACGGGGCCAGGGCATTAGCAGAGGGCACGGGAATCCCATCTCCCCCACCAGCAGCCTCCCGTCCCCCGGTGCCCCCCAGGCTCTCCCCCGTGCTGCCGGTAAGGGGGGACTGGGAGCTGCTCGGTGCCGACTCCCTGGCACTGGGAGCCATCACCCAGGGCAGGGACAGGTATTTCTGCACTTCGATGGCCGGGCTCCGGCGGTCAGGGTCCAATGTCAGCAAGCGCCGGAACATCTCCAGCACACCAGAGCCAAAAATTCGCCAGGACGCAGGCACCCCATGCCCCTCCGTGCCACTCTGCCAGATGCAGAAGTCCTCGAACTGGGGATCGGAGCTGGCAGCCACAGCCCAAGGGAAGCAGCCGGTGCAGAGGCAGAAAAGCAGGACAGCAAAGGCCCAGACGTCCAGGCTGGAGTCCAGCTCCAGTGTGTCGGAGCCCTCGAGCAGGCAGAGCTCCGGCGGGGCGTAGGGCAGGGTGCCGGACATGGCACCCACTGCTGAGCCCTGCATGCGGGTGAGCCCGAAGTCTCCCAGCTTCACCCGCCGGCACTCGCGGTCGAAGAGCAGCACGTTGTCCAGCTTGACATCCCGGTGCACCAGGGCACGGCTGTGCATGAAGTCCAGTGCCTCGGCCAGCTGGGATGCACAGCGCTTCACCAGTTCCTCTGCCAGGCCCTCCTGCAGGGATGGTGGTACCATCGCCCATCACATAGACCCCTCCCCAAAGGGGCTGCTGCATCACCCAGCCCCATGCCCAGCACCTCCAATACATGCTTTGACCCACAGCAGCATGTAGCCCCATGACTGCACTGCAAAGGTTCACCCCATGCACAGCATGAGCACGCGTCTCACCGCAAAGGGTCTCTTCCCATGCACCGTATCACTGCACCCCACTGCAAAGCATGTCCCCACCAAAAGCATGACCATGTACCTCACTGCAGAGGGTGTCCCCACACGCAGTGTCACTGCACACACTGCGAAGGGTCTCCTCCCATGAGCAGTGTGGGCATGCACCCCACTGCAAAGGGTCTTCCCACCAAAAGCATCACCATGCAACCCACTGTGAAGGGTGTCCTCATGCTCAGTGTCACTTCACCCACTGCAAAGGGTCTCCCCACCAAAAGCACGACCATGCAACCCACTGCGAAGGGTGTCCTCATGCTCAGTGCCACTTCACCCACTGCAAAGGGTCTTCCCACCAAAAGCATCACCATGCAACCCACTGCAAAGGGTGTCCTCATGCTCAGTGTCACTTCACCCACTGCAAAGGGTCTTCCCACCAAAAGCATCACCATGCAACCCACTGCGAAGGGTGTCCTCATGCTCAGTGCCACTTCACCCACTGCAAAGGGTCTTCCCACCAAAAGCATCACCATGCAACCCACTGCAAAGGGTGTCCTCATGCTCAGTGCCACTGCACCCACTGCGAAGAGTCTCTCTCCATGCACAGTGTGGGCACGAACCCCATGGCAAACGGTCTGCCCACACAGAGTCAGTGGGTTCTCCCTGCAAACGCTGTCCTCACACACTGCGTCACTGCACCCACTGCAAACCCGTCCCAGCACCTTCTCCTCCATCCTCCCACCCGTCCCGGTCCCTGTCGCCGCAGAGCCATGGGGCAGCACACACCCCTGGGTTGAGGAGGGCACACAGGTCCCCGGCGGGAGCGAGCTCCTGCCCAAAAGCGAAGTGCGTGGCACTCTCAAAGGCGATGGGCAGGGCGCGGAGGCAGGCAGCGTGGCTGGAGAGGCACAGGGCAATGCAGTACTCCCGCAGGAACGCCCGTCGCTCTGTCTGCTCCTTCAGCATCAGCTTGAGGACCACCGGCGAGCCTGGAAAATGATGGGGGAGCCGAAGGGGCTTCAGCACCAACCAGGGCAGAGAGAGGGCCTGGCATGGGGTGGTTTGGGAAGGGATGGGGTTTGGCTGGGGTGGGTTGGCTGCAGCAGTTGGGCTGTGCACATCTGTGCACATCTGGGGAGTAGGTTCCCACAGACAGCAATGGGGTTGCCCTCCCCATCCCCTGTCCCCCCAGTGCCCCTCACCACCATCCCGGGGCTCCGTCAGCACCACGCGGCCGTAGGTCCCACTGCCCAGCTCCTCCAACACGGCATAGTCCTCCTCCAGCTCCCGCTGCGGCACCTCCTGTCCCGTCTGCATCATCAGCCGTTCCAGGAACTCCTCGTTGTCCTCCCCGTCCTCGTCCGACTCCTCCATGGGCCCTGGGGAGAGCCAATTCCCCCGCGCTGCTGCAAAAACCCACCTTCCCCAGCCCCTTGCATGGGGAGGTGGTGACAGCACCACCCTCAGGGCACCTAGTCAGAACAGTCCAGTGCAGCCCAGTCTAACCCAGTTCAGTCCAGTCCAACCCACCCAAGCCCAATCCAGTCCATCCCTGCCCAGACTAGAGAAGCTCGGACAAGCCTGGTCCAATCTTCTCCAGCCCAGTTCAGTCCTAAGCAGCCCATCCCAGCCCAGTTTAGCCAGCCCAGCCCAATGCAGCCCAGCACAGTCAAGCCCAGTACAGCCCAGTCCACCCCAGGGTCTCTCCCTACGGTGTCCCCAGCCAGGATCAAGCCCTGTCCCTCTGCCGCAGACATTGTGCAGACATGGGGGTCCCAGCTGGTGAGAAGGTGCAGCCCCATGCCAAGAGGTGATGGGGACCCAAAAATGTCGCTTTCCAGTGGGGCCAAGCACCTGCAATGGGAGCTCAGGGGGCCAGGACACTTGCTCCATTAAGCCCCCTTGTCCCTATGTAGGAGGAAAGGTCAGCCCCACAGAACACCCCAGAGGAGAGGCAGTGAGCCCTATAACCTCCCAGAGAAGGGACAGGTACATCACACCCCACATCACCCCGTGGCAGCAGTCAGGGCTCCCTCTCTCCACCATACTTCCCCCCCCCTGCCCCGCCATTGCACAGGGTCAGAACTAGCTTTCTCCCTCCCCATATCCCCCCATTGTAGGGAGTCAGGGATGACTCTTTGCTCCTCCACCCCCATCCCTGAAGCAGGACCCCAGATCCTTCTCCCATCCCACCACCTGCAGCCATCTGCTCCGGCACAACAGCAGTGAGGTCACCACCACCACCAGCACCTCCAGGTGTGCAAGGCTGAGACCACCAGCCTGTCGGGGGGTCCATACACACCCACTGCCGTGGGGCTGAGCCAAGAGGGTCATGCAAGCAAGCCAGAAGCAGAAGGCAGGGTCGAGCGTCCCTCAAGGTTGTACGGGGAAAGTCGAGAAGCCCAGGAGCAGTGCGTACCTCACCTGTGTCCCCCGCCGTGTGTCCCAACAGGGTCGGGTGCTCCCAGGGCACGGTTGGGTGCCCCCAGCCCCACAGCCACCCCCGGCACCAGGAGCTGTGACTCAGACTTTCCTGCCCGCTCCCATGCCGCCGGCCCGCGCTAATCTCTGTCACTCGCGCGCAGGGAACATGTGTCAGCCCCAACGCGTGCCGAGGGCCAAAGATAGGCAGGAGGCAGGACAGGCAGGGCATTGCATGGGGGACAGACAGACAGGATGGAGTTGGAGATGGGGGACAGACAGACAGGGTAGACCTGAGTATAGGGGGACAGACAGACAGAGTGGAGCTGGGGATGGGGCACAGACAAGGCATTGCATAGGAGGATAGACAGACAGGGTAGGGATGGGCATAGGGGTCAGACAGGGCATTACCTAGGGGGACAGATGGACAGGATGGAGCTGGGGGATGGGGGTCAGATAGACAGGGTGGAGCTGAGTGTGGGGGGACAGACAGGGTGTTGCATGAGGGACAGACAGACAAGGTGGAGCTGGGGATGGGGGCTGAGCAGTGCTGAGCCTGGCAGGCTCAGTGCACCCAATGTGTGGTCCAGAAGCAGGGTGCAGGCCTCTTGGCTGTCCCTCAGCATGCTGCTCTGCACCGTCTGTCCCTGTGCTGCTTGTTCACCCAGAGAGGGGGTCTGTCCCCAGCACCATGCTCTGTCCATCCGTCCATCCCTGCAAGCTGTCCTCCACACTGTCTGTCCATCCATCCATCCATCCATCCATCCATCCATCCATCCATCCATGCATCCCACGCAGAGCTTGGTCCATCTGTCCCCACACGCCTTGCTTCTTATCTTGGCTGTCCCTGCCTGTGCTGTCTGTCCATCCATCTGTGTGCTGTTCTGTCCATCTCCCCATGCCATGCATCATGACATCTGTCTGTCCATATCCATAGTCCTCTGTGACAGCTGCCCTGTGCCACCTCTGTTTGTCCCCCCTTGCAATGCTCCATCCTGTCCATCCATCCTTCCTCACAGTACTGCCTCTCCATCAGACCAATCTGCTTGGTTTCACCCAGCCATGCTCCTTGACATCTGTCTGTCTGTCCCAATGTGCAATGCCCAGTCTGTCCTCCCATGGCCAGCCTATCCTGTCTGCCCGTCCCCCATGCAATGCCATCACGATGTCATCCCACAACACAACCCTACCCATGCTACGGCACAGCCCAGCCATGTCATGACACAGACTGGTGATGCCATGACGCAGCCCAACCATGCCCAACACATCCCAGAAATGCCATGACACAGCTCATTCATGCAATGACACAGCCTTGTCATGCCATGACGTGGACCAGTAATGCCACGACACAGCCTAGCAATGCCATGACACAACCTGGTCATGCCCAGAACAGCCAGGTCATGCCACAACACAGCCCAGCCATGTCATGACACAGACTGGTGATGCCACGACACAGCCCAACCATGCCCAACACAGCCCAGCAATGCAATGGTCCATCGCTCATGCGATGACACAGCCTCGTCATGCCATGAGGGCTGAGCAGTGCTGACAGTAGTGCCACGACACAGCCCAGCAATGCCACGACAAATCTTGGTCATGCCCAACACAGCCTGGTCATGCCCAGCACAGCCTGGTCATGCCCAACACAGCCTGGTCATGCCACAACATAGCCCAGCAATGCCAGGACATAGCCCAGCCATACCACAACCACACGCCACCTGCCCCCGCCATTGCCACAGCCCCACCACCACCACCACCACATCGCAGCACAGCCCCAGGCTGGCCACGACTGCTCATCCCACTGTGGTGGCATCCCAGAAGGACACAGCACTTCACAGGCATCCCTCCACCAGCCACAGTTTCCCCTCCCCTGTGCCACGTCCCTGAGGGGATCACAGAATCACAGAATCACAGAATGTTTGGTGTTGAAAGGGACCTCTGTGGTCACCCAGCCCAGCTCCCCTGCCGAAGCAGGGTCACCTACAGCAGGCTGCACAGGACCTTGTCCAGGTGGGCCTTGAATATCTCCAGAGAAGGAGACTCCACAGCCTCCCTGGGCAGCCTGGGCCAGGGCTCCGTCACCCTCAGAGGGAAGAAGTTCTTCCTCATGTTCAGATGGAACTTGCTCTGCTTCAGTTTGTGCCCATTGCCCCTTGTCCTGTCGGTGGGCACCACTGAAAAGAGTTTGGCCCCGTCCTCCTGACACCCACCCTTCAGATATTTATAAGCATTTATTAGGTCCCCTCTCAGCCTTCTCTTCTTCAGGCTGGTCAAGCCCAGCTTCCTCAGCCTCTCCTCGTAGGAGAGATGCTCCAGTCCCCTCACCATCCTCGTAGCCCTCCTCTGGACTCTCTCCAGTAGCTCCTCATCTTTCTTGAACTGGGATGGGGGAGGGATCTGTTTTGTCACTTAGCCCCCCCAGCCATGCAGCATCTCACAGCTCTAACTTCATCCACATGCATGCCAACTGGCTCCCACGGGGGTGTGGGGCAGGGACTGGGAGCAAGCAGTGGATGCCAGACTCCCCCAGATGTGGGCCAGGATGGTTTTGGTACGGGGTGGGGACACACACACCCCCCAGCCCCAACTGCTGGGCTGCAGCGATCCCCAGGACCAAGGCATTGTCCCATGGGGCTGGCACCAACCCTGGGAGATGTCATCCCCACATCGACCCCCCCTCCGTCACCATCCCCAGTGTCCCCAGCCCCAGCCACACCACCACCGCCCTGTGTCCCCACCATTCCCCCCCCTCCCCAGCTCTGACTCACATCTGGGCCCTCTCGGCAGGGCGCGTTCCCTGGGGGGGTCTATTTTGGGATGGGGCTGGCAGAGCTCGGCTGGCAGCACACGCGCACGGTGTCCTGCCAAGGAAGCACCGGCCGTGCCGAAACGTGGTGGTCAGCCATGGGAGCACAGCCTGGGGGGTATGCATGGGGCTGGGGCTTCTGGGGGGGGAGTCTCCCCGGGCTGCAGTGGGGGGACAACAGCACACGGAGGTTGGGGCACCCTGCTCTGCCTGCACCCTGGGGCTGCACCTGCCCCAGCACCTTCCCTCCACCCCGGTTCCCAGATTGGATCCCTCGCTCTCTCCCAGTTCTCAGGGCCATACCCTTCCAGCTCCCCACTTCTCACAGTCATCTCCCTCCCTTTCTCCAGTTCCCACAGTGGTCTCCCTCCCTCTCCCCACTTCCCATGACCATCACCCCTCCCTCTCCCCACTTCCCGCAGTAATACCCATCCTTATCCCCAGTTCCCATGAGCATAACCCCTTCATCTCCCCAGCTCCTGCAACCATCTCCCTCCCTCTCCCCTTTCCCCACAACCATCTCTCTCCCCATTTCCCCCAGTAATACCCATCCCTCTCCCCATTTCCCATAGCCATCTTCCTCTCTCTGTTCCCGCGACCCTCTCCCTCCTTCTCCCCACTTCCCGTGACCATCACCCCTCCATCTCCCCAGCTCCTACAACCATCTCCCTCCCTCTCCCCTTTCCCCACAACCATCTCTCTCCCCCCATTTCCCACAATAACACCCGTCCCTCTCCCCATTTCCCACGGCCACCTCCCTCTCCCCCCATTTCCCACGGCTGCATCCCCTCCCTCTCCCTCTCCCTCCCCACCTGCTCTTTCCCCCGATCCCATCTGCTCACAGGGCCCTGACCCCGGTCCGGCTGGAAGGTAATTAATACTTGACAGCACATTAGCAGGACCCGCTTGGCAGGCAGCCGGGGGGGGAAGCTCGCATCCCCCTGTCACCCACCTGGGGACCGGGGACTGCTCCCAGGGGTGTCTGCCCCCAGCCTTCCCCATGGGGCAGAAATCAGGAGGCTGTGACCCCCCCTGCCTCACTGGGGACCATCCCCGGGGTCGGGCCATCCAGCCCCACCGGCACATCTCTGGCCTCGGCGGCATGCGGAGGATGCGAGTGCCTGTCACTGTCCCTGTCTGTGTGTGCCCCCCTTCCCCGGGAGGGGGGCCCGTGGCTGGCCGGCAGCCCAGGAGCATGGGAGGGAGCGCGGTGGCAGGGCGGCGGGGGCGGAGGGATGGACAGCTGCGGGGGCACCGAAATAGCCGTCGGGCAGCCGGGCCAGGTGGCAACAGCTTGTCCCCGTCCCCAGGGCTGGAGGGGGGGGCACAGCCCTGTGCTGAGCCCCACCAGCCACCGCCCCACTGCTCCCGTGCTTGTTGCCCCTGACTGTGTCCCCCTGTCCCCCTTCTGTCATTGCAGGGGGGGAATATGCGCCCTTGGTGTCCCATTGCCCCACGACCTGCCCCCCTTCAGCCCCTGGCCCCACTGCACCCACACCCTCTGCGCCCGTAGGTCCCATCGCCCCACGCCCTGCCCCTCTGCGGTCCGTGACCTCCAGTGCCCCACACCCTGCACCCTTGGCCCCTATTGCTCCACTCTCTGCTCCGCTGCCCCCTTAGCCCCCATTGCCCCACGCCCTGCCCTTCTGCAGCCCCTGGCCCCACTGCACCCATACTGTCTGCATCCCTAGCCCCCACTGCCCCACACCCTGCCCCTTCTGCAGTCCGTGACCTCCAGTGCCCCACACCCTGCACCCTTGGCCCCTATTGCTCCACTCTCTGCCCCGCTGCCCCCTTAGCCCCCATTGCCCCATGCCCTGCCCTTCTGCAGCCCCTGGCCCCACTGCACCCATACCTTCTGCACCCATAGGTCTCATTGACCCATGCCCTGCCCCTGTGCAAGCCCTGGTCCCCATCGCCCCCTGCACTGACCCTCTGCCCCCCAACCCCATTGCCCCCCTCTCTGGCCCTCTACACCCCTAAGTCCCACTGCCCCACATCCTGCCCCTCTGCCCTCCAAACCCCATTGCCCCGCTTCCTGCCCTGCTGCTCCTGCCCCATGACCCGGGGCAGAGCTGCGGGCAGATCCCCTCCCCCAGGCAGGCAGGGTGCTGGGAGCGGGACAGGTGGCTGCAGGATTAGCGCTAACGAGATGTTTCATAACGAGGTCGAGAGGCCACGGGGGGAGCATGGGCAGGGAGCCAGGCTCGGCTCAGCCCCACACCTGGGACAGCCGGGTCCCTGAGCTCACCCCACTGCTGCCCCACGGCACAGCCACAGGCCCCCATGGTGCCCCGTGGGGCTGGGTGCCAACATCCCCAGGCACAGGCACAGCACAGAGAGCTCCTCAGTTCTCCACATTTAATGACTGGGCACGGGGGACAAGGGGCTGGGGCAGGACCCCCTGCTGCCACCCACAGCCTCCTGTGGGGTGTTGTGCATGAGGTCCCCCATGGGACCAGGGGATGCCCAGGGAGAGGTGCAGAAGGGATGGTCCACAGAGGGACGTGGTGGCTGCTGAGATCGGGGGCTGTCTGTGGGGCAGAGCTCTGCTGCTCAGTCATCCTGCAAGGACAAAAGGATGACAGCGGCTTGATCCTGCTCTGCCAGGCCAGCCCATGTGTCCCATGGCGGCAGGAGGGGACGTCCCAGACCTGGCAGACCACGCCGACGTCCTCCCGGTGGGTGCAGTCGTGGCGTCCCCAGGCGCGGTGGGCGCAGTCCCGCAAGGTCCCCTCCTGACCCCGGCAGCGGACGTCATCCAGCCAGATGCGCCCAGCACCGGGGCCAAAGCGGGGTCGTTCCCGGGGGAGGTCACCGACCGCCTCCGCCGTTCCGCAGCCCAACTCCCGGCAGACCACGTCCGCGTTGCGTCCGCTCCAGCCGTCATCGCAGACCGTGCCCCACTGCCCGTCGCGGCTCACCTCCAACCGCCCAGCGCAGCGGCTGGGGCCACCCGCCAACCGCATCTGGAAGGGCTCTGCAGGGAGACCGGTGTGACGCCAGCCCCACGGGACCCCCAGCATCTCGGGTGGCATCACCCCACCCCGCTGCACGCTCACCCTCGCACTCAACGGCAGCCACCCGATCCACGGGGCAGGATGACGCGGGCCCCGGCTGGAGGACGCAATGCTCCATGGTCAGCTCCTGCCCGGTGCACTGCACTTGTCGCAGCACCGCTGGCGACGCGCCGGCTGCCGCGGGGCTGCAGGGTGCCGGGATGAGGCGCGGGCGACCGCAGCCGAGCTGTCGGCAAAGGACCCGGGCGGCTGCCAGGTCCCAGCCCTCGGCGCAGACAGAGCCCCAGGTGCCAGCAAAGAGGAGTTCCAGGCGCCCAGCACAGCGTGAGCGACCACCCAACAGCCGGGCTGGCACCTCTGCAGGGAAGGGGAAGGCGTGTGCTGCCAGTACAACCAGTACAGCCCCAGTCTACCCAGCAAAGCCTCTGTCTGTCCAGCTCAGCCCCAGTTTGCTCAGTACAAGCCCCAGTCTGACCAGCACGTCCCCAGTCTGCTCAGTACAATGCCAGACTGCCCAGCATAGCCCTAGTCTGCCCAGCACAAGCCCAGTCTGTCCAATCCAGCCCCAGTCTGCCCAGCATGGCTCCAGTATGCCTAAGCATTATTCCAGGCTGCCCAGCACGGCTCCAGTCAGCCCAGCACAAGCCCAGCCTGCCCAGCTCAGCCCCAGCCTGCCCAGCATGGCTCCAGTATGCCCAGCACAAGCCCAGTCCGCCTAGCATGGCTTCAGTCTGCCCAGCACAGAGCCCCAGTCTGCCCAGCATGGCTCCAGTATGCCCAGCACAAGCCCAGTCCACACAGCACGGCTTCAGTCTTCCCAGCACAGAGCCCCAGTCTGCCCAGCACAGCCCCAGTCTGCCCAGCATGGCTCCAGTCTGCCCAGCACAGCTCCAGTCTGCCCAGCACAAGCCCAGCCTGCCCAGCCCAGCCTCAGCCTGCCCAGCATGGCTCCAGTCTGCCCAGCACAGCCCCATTCTACCCAGCACAAGCCTTAGTCTGCCCAGCACAAACCCAGCCTACCCAGCAAAGCCCCAGTCTGTCCCACACAGCTACAGTCTGCCCAGCATAAGTCCAGTCTGCCCAGCACTGCCCCAGTCTATCCAGCAAAAATCCAGCCTATCCAGCAAAGTCCCAGCCTGCCCAGCTCAGCCACAGTCTGTCCAGTACAGCCCCAGTCTGCCCAACCCATCCCCAGTCTACCCAGTACAAGCCTCAGTCTGTCCAGTTCACACCCAGTCTGTCCCACACAGCCCCAGTCTGCCCAGTACAAGCCCAGTCTGACCAGCACAGAGCCCCAGTCTGCACAGCACAGCCCCAGTTTGCGCACCACAGCCCCACTCTGACCAGCACAGACCCAGTCTGCCCAGCACAAACCCAGTCTGCCCAGTACAAGCCCTCCTACATGTGGTCCATGCCCCAGTGCCTGCCACATCCCATGGTCCCTGACCCCACGGCCCCCAGATATCCCCGGGGGGGCACAGGGGTCACCAGGGGACACCCAGGGGACCCCCAACGTACCCGATCCGGCCACGATGCCGCAGCACAGAGCTGGGGAAAGAGAGGGGATGGCTGAGAGTGGGGAACCAGCCCTCGCCCCACAGACACCCCCCCACACCCCACTGACCCCCCCAACTCACATCCGACCGACACCCACACACCCCACTGACCCCCCAACACACTCGACAGACACCCCACACCCTGCATAGCCCAGTAAAACCCCCTACACACCCCCGCGTGTACCCCCAGACCTGCTCCCCCCACCATGTGCACCCTCAGATCTGCTCCCCCCCCCCCATGTGCACCCCCAGCTCGGTGTCTCGAGCGCACCCACAAATCTCTGCCACCCCATGTGCACGCTCAGTTCTCTGCACCCCCCCAAGCCCCTACACCATACCCCCACCCCTCCATGACCCCCAGTCCCTCACCGAGGCACAGCCCGAGGCCAGTCAGCCCCCCCATGCCGCAGTTCGCTGGGATTCCCCCTCCCAAGGCCCCCCCCCCTTTTAAAGCTCCCTCCCAGGAAGGGCCTTGGGGGGCAGTTGCAGGGGGGGGATCAGGGGGAAGGAAGCGAAAGCACCATGGGGAAGCACTGAGGCAGCCAGCCCGGCGCTGGTCGGGGCGTGTGATGGAGAGCAGGATCAGGCCCCCTCCCACCGCAAAGAAGGGTCTCTGCTGGCTGCACCACCCAAGTCACCCCCCCCGCCCAAGGACAGGCCCGAGGTGGGGCTGATCCCCCTACCCCCCCCCCCCCAAAATGATGCTCTCCATCCCACCACCCCACAACCCCCAAGATGCTCCAGGATTGGGGGAGTGGGGCGGGGGTCCAGCCCCATTTTATTTCATCTGATATCTGACCCAGAGTCACCCAGCTGGAGGGTCACAACCCCATCACAGCCGAGAGCTGGTAGGATGGGGGGGTCCTGAAAAGCCCCCCAGGAGGTGCTGGAGGGTCAAGGTCAGAGCCCGCAGGTCCCCTCGCAGCCCCCGAACCTCATGCAGCAAGGCCTGGAGTTGGGGAGCCGGGCAGGGGTGGCAGCTGCCAGACCCCCCTCCCGACTGCCCCCCAGCCCTGGGGTGGGCTGGCGGCGGTGCTGCTGGTGGAGCCGGACCTGTGGAGTGAGATGGAGAGACCCCCTAAAGCGCAGCCAGGAGAGATGCCCCCCCTCCAAATGTGTGTTCCCCCCAAAAAAACCCCAAAATTTAGGGTGCAGAGGGGGCCCTACATCCTCTCCCTGCCCCCACCAGCAGCCACCCCCATACCATCCCAGAGCCCTGGGGTCCCAGGGGGTGTCACCTCAGGAATTGGGGGTCCACTGGCAGGACAACTCCCTGCCACTGTGCCCCCCACCCCAGGCTTACCTGTGCCTGATGCTGCAGGGAGCATGGGGTCAGTTGGGGTGCAGGCAGGATGGGTGCCGAGGCGCTCCATGGGGTGCTCCGGGGATGTTGGGGGGGACTGCGTGCTGAAAGGCTCTGTGGGGTTCTGGGAGCTGAGGGGCTCCATGGGGTGCTGGGAAGATGCTGGGGGGGATGCTGGGGGGGTCTGGGTGCTGAAAGGCTCCAGGGGAGGTTGAGACGATGCTGGGGGTGTCTGGGTGCTGACAGTCTCTATGGGGTGCTGAGGGGATGTTGGGGGGGTCTGGGTGCTGAGGGGCTCCATGAGGGGTTGAGAGGATGCTGGGGGGATATAGGTGCTGAGGGACTGCATAAGATGTTTTGGGGGTGTTGGAGGGGTCTGGGTGCTGACGGCCTCCGTGGGGTGCTGGGGGGGTGCTGGGGGAGTCTGGGTGCTGAAAGGCTCCAGGGGAGGTTGAGACGATGCTGGGGGGGTCTGGGTGCTGAGAGTATCTGTGGGATGCTGGGGAGATGCTGGAGAGGTCTGGGTGCTGAGGGACTCCAGGGGGTGCTGAGAGGATGCTGGGGGGGTCTGGGTGCTGAGGGGCTCCGTAGGGTGCTGAGAGGGTGCTGGGGGTGTCTGGGTGCTGAGGGGCTCCATGGATTTCTGGGGGGGTGCTGGGGGGGTCTGGGTGTTGAGGGGCTCCATAGGGTGCTCCGTAGGGTGCTGGGAATGTGCTGGGGGTTTCTGGGTGCTGAGGGACTCCATGGGGTGCTGGGGAGATGCTGGAGAGGTCTGGGTGCTGAGGGGCTCCACAGGGGGCTGAGAGGATGCTGGGCGGGTCTGGGTGCTGAGGGGCTCCATGGGTTGCTGGGGGGGTGCTGGAGGAGTCTGGATGCTGAGGGGCTCCATGGGGTGCTTGGGTGGTGCTGAAGGGGTCTGGGTGCTGAGAGTTTCCAAGTGGTCCTGGGGGTGAGCTGTGGGCATCTGGGTGACAAGGGTCTCTGTGGGGTACTGAGGAGGTGCAAGGGGGGTCTGGGTGACTATGTGCAACATGAGGTGTTCCTGAGGTGTTGGGGCACCCTGGGTGCTGAGGGTGTCTATAGGTTGCGAGGAGGGTGTTGGGGGCATCTGCATGCTGAGGATCTCCATGAGGTTCTGGGAGGATTCTGGGGAGGTCGAGGTGTTGAGAGTCTCCATGAGGTTCTGAGAGAGTGCTGAGTCTGTCTGGGAGCTGGGGGTCTCCAGTAGGTGCTGGGGGGGTGCTGGGGGGGTCTGCATGCTTGCAAGTTCCATGGGATGCTGCTTGGGTGCTGGAGGAATCTGGGCACTGAGGCTCTCTGTAGGGTGCTGAGGGGGTGCTGGGGGGGTCTGGGTGCTGAGGGTCTCCATGGGATGCTGAGGGAGAGCTGGAGATATCTGGGTGCTGGGAGTCTCCATGGCTTGCAGGAGATGTGTTGGGGGCTTATGGGTGCTTAATGTCTCCATGGGTTGCTGAATGGGTGCTGGGAGGGTCTGTGCACTGAGGTTCTCCTTGGACCACTGGGTGGATCCTGGGGGGCTCTGGGTGCTTGGGAGCTCTGGAGGGCGCTGGGAGGGGATGCTGGAGCCCAGACCCAGTTGGACTGCAAGGACAGGAGGGGCTGCTGGCATCAGGGTGGGGTTCTGCAATGGAGGGGGTGACGAGGGCTCTGTGGGGGAAGAAGAGACCCCAGCAGGGCTTGGGTCTGGGTCTAAACCTGGGGAGGGAAGGGACACAGAGGTCTGTGAGGCCCCTGCACCGCCATCTCCAGGCCCCCTCACCCTGAGTTCTGGGTGAAGAACACCCCATCCATCCATCCACACACCCCATCCATCCATCCATCCACACATCCATCCATCCATCCACACACCCCATCCATCCATCCATCCATCCATGCATCCATCCATCCATCCACACACCCCATCCATCCATCCATGCATCCATGCATCCATCCATCCATGCATCCATCCATCCATGCATCCATCCATCCATCCACCCACCCATGCATCCATGCATCCATGCATCCATCCATCCATCCATCCATCCATCCATCCATCCACGCACCCCATCCATCCATCCATCCATCCATCCACGTATCCATCCATCCATCCATCCATCCATCCATCCATCCATCCATCCATCCATCCATCCACGCATCCATCCATCCACTGACCCACTAACCCATCCATCCATCCATCCATGCATCCATCCATCCATGCATCCATGCATCCATGCATCCATCCATGCATGCATCCATCCATCCATCCATCCACGCATCCATCCATCCATCCATCCATCCATCCACTGACCCACTAACCCATCCATCCATGCATCCATGCATCCATGCATCCATGCATCCATCCATCCATCCATCCATCCATCCATCCATCCACTGACCCACTAACCCATCCATCCATGCATCCATGCATCCATGCATCCATCCATGCATCCATCCATGCATGCATCCATCCATCCATCCACGAATCCAACCATCCACTGACCCACTAACCCATCCATCATCCCATCCATGCATCCATGCATCCATGCATCCATCCATCCATTCATCCATCCATCCACCCATCCATCCATTCATCCGTCTGTCCACCCACCCACCCATCCATTCCTCTTTCCTTACCATCCCTGCATCCAGTCTCCCACAAATCCTTCCTTGCCATCCATCCAGCAATCCACCTACCATTTCTCCTGACTTTCTGTCCTTCCCTCCCTCCACCTTTCTGTCCATTCAGTTGCCCCTTCCCCTCTTGGTCTATCTAAGCCAACTCCCTACTGTCTTTCCACCCATCCCAGGCCTCCAACTTTTCATCCTTTTCCCAAACATTTCTTCCAATAAATTCCTTGCTTAGTACCACCTGAATCTAAATGTGCTGGAGGGCATGTGCTCCTCATGGTAGCTTCTGGACCAGGATTAGCTTCAGGATGTGTGCTCCATGTGGTAACATCTGGATTTGGTTCTGCTGGAGAATGCGTGCTCCTCATGGTACCATCTGGACCCAGTTCTGCTGCAGAACGTGTGCTCATCATGATACCAGCTGGACCCGGTTCTGCTGCAGGACGTGTGCTGCTCAGGGTATCCTCTAGATCAAAATCTGCTAAAGAACTTGTGCTCCATGTGGTACCATCTGCATCCAGTTCTCCTGAAGGACGTGCATACAGTGTGGCACCACTGGGACCAGGTTCTGTTGTGGGATGTGCACCCCACATGGTATCATCCAGACCCATTTCTGCTGAAGAATGTGTGCTCCGCATCATACCATCTGGATCCAGTTTCACTGCAGGATGTGTGCTCCTCATGGTACCTTCAGGACCTGGTTCTGTTGTAGGATGTGCGCTCCTCGTGGTACCTTCTGGACCTGGTTCTGTTGCAGGACGTGTGTTCCTTGTGGTACCTTCTGAATCTGGTTCCACTGAAGGATGTGTGCTCCACATGGTACCATCTGGAACTAGTTCCACTGGAGGACGTGTGCTCCTCATGGTACCTTCTGGACCTGGTTCTGCTGCAGGATTGGTGCTCCACATGGTACTGTCTGGACCTAGTTCTGCTGCAGGACTGGTGCTCCACATGGTACCGTCTGGACCTAGTTCTGCTGCAGGACTTGTGCTCCATGTGGTACCATCTGAATCTGGTTCCACTGAAAGACGTGTTCTCCACATGGTACCGTCTGGAACTAGTTCCACTGGAGGACGTGTGCTCCTCATGGTACCTTCTGGACCTGATTCTGCTGCAGGATCGGTGCTCCACATGGTACCATCTGGACCCAGTTCTGCTGCAGGACGTGTGCTCCTCATGGTACCGTCTGAACCTGGTTCTGCTGCAGGACGTGTGCTCCATGCGGTACCACCTGGAACCAGTTCCACTGAAGGACGTTTACTACTCATGTTACCTTCAGGACTTGGTTCTGCTGCAGGATATGTGCTCACCGTAGTACCTTCTAGATCTGGTTCTGCTGCAGGACGTGTACTACTCATGGTACCTTCAGGACTTCGTTCTGCTGGAGGATGTGTTCTCTGCATGGTACCTTCAGGACCTGGTTCTGCTGCGGGATGTGTGCTCCTCAGCCTATCATCTAGACCAAAATCTGCTGAAGAACGTGTTGTCCATTTGGTATCATCTGCATCCAGTTCTGCTGGAGAATGTGTGCTCTTCATGGCACCTTCAGGACCAGGCTCTCCCAGGTTCTGGTTACTCCAGGTATCACCTGCTGGGACCGCCACACTGGGGGCCAACTCCTGCCTTGCTTTGGGCCTGGTGCCTTCTGTTGTACTAACCAGATCCTGCCCCACTTTGGCCTGAGTGGCATCAACAGTGTCCTGTCCTGCTGGCCTTTGGGTGAGCTGGATGGCAGCTGCCACATCTTGCCCTGTTCGCGGTTCAGCGGCACCGACTGGATCCCGCTCTGCCTTGGGCTTGGTACCTTGCACAGTCCCAGCCAAACCCCGCCCTGGTGGTTTCCTGGTGGCTTGGTTGGCACCTGCCAGAATCTGTCCAGCTTTGGGCCGGGTGATCCGTACAGTACTGGTTGGATCCCGCCCTGCTTTAGGCCGGGTGACACGGATGGTAAGGACTGGATCCCGTCCTGTCTTGGACCTGTTGGTGCCAGCTGGATCCCATCCTGCTTTGGACCTGTTGGTACCAGCTGGATCCCATCCTGCTTTGGACCTGTTGGTTCCCACTGGATTTCTTCCGTCCTTGGACCTGTTGGTGCCAGCTGGATGCCATCCTTCCTTGGACCTGTTGGTGCCAGCTGGATTCCATCCTGCTTTGGACCTGTTGGTACCGGCTGGATCCCATCCTGCTTTGGACCTGTTGGTTCCCACTGGATACCTTCCATCCTTGGACCTGTTGGTGCCAGCTGGATGCCATCCTTCCTTGGACCTGTTGGTGCCAGCTGGATTCCATCCTGCTTTGGACCTGTTGGTTCCCACTGGATACCTTCCGTCCTTGGACCTGTTGGTGCCAGCTGGATGCCATCCTTCCTTGGACCTGTTGGTGCCAGCTGGATCCCATCCTGCTTTGGACCTGTTGGCTCCCACTGGATACCTTCCATCCTTGGACCTGTTGGTGCCAGCTGGATGCCATCCTGTCTTTGACCTATTGGTGCCAGCTGGATGCCATCCTGCCTTGGACCTGGTGGCACCAGCTGGATCCCGTCCCACTTTAGACCTGGTGGCACCAGCTGGATCCTGTCCTGCCTTGGGCTTGGTGCTCTGGATGATGCCAGCTGGATCCTGTTCTGCTTTGAGTCGGCTGATCCTGATGATACGAATGGGATCTCGTCCCGCTTTGGTTTGGGTGGTCCCAACTCGACCCTGTCCTGTGGGGCGCTGGGTGCCGGGGATGGCACCAGTCGCACTCCATCGTGTGGGGTGCTGGGTGCCGGGGGTGGCACCAGTCGCACTCCATCGTGCGGGGTGCTGGATGCCAGGGGTGGAACCAGTTGCACCCCATCGTGTGGGGTGATGGGTGGTGGGGGTGGCACCAGTAGCATCCCATTGTGTGGGGTGCTGGGTGCCAGGGGTGCTGCTGGTCAGGCCCTGTCCTGCAGGGTGCTGGGTGCTGCTGGCCGGCGGAGAGGTCCTTGTCGGTGACAGGAGGTCCCCTTGCCCTGTAGCAATGAGAGGGTCACTCAGCCCAGGTCAGGGTGGGCACCCAGGTCCGAAGGCAGGGGCATCCCTTGGGGACAGGGATCTGGGACATGGGGAGGGACCCCAGCATGGGGGGGGTTATGGGCGTGACCCCCAGATCTGCTCTGGTCCCCAACCCCATAGCTGGGCCAGGGTGGCAAAACACAGGGTCCCACGTTGCAGCTGGCTCCTTGCACGGGGGGCACGGGGAACCCCAACCCCACTCCTCCTACCCTTGGGGGTTGTCCTCGCAGGCTGGCTGGCTGCGGTGCTCCGGGGAGAGCCGGGGACGCGGGGCTGTGTGGAGGGGGGCACCCGGACAGGCTTCATCCGTGTCTGGTGGGGAGTGGGCTCTGCAGGGCGGACATCCAGGGTGGCCAGCTCATCTGCGGGCAGAGGAGACCAGCGTCAGCCCTGCAGTGCGTGCACTGCGTGTGCGCTGCATGCACGCTGCATCCAGCCCATGCATGCACTGCACACACTCACGGCTCCACGCACACACACACTGCATGGACTCAGTGTCCTCGTGCACTGCACACGTGCACTGCGCCATGCACACACACACTGCATCCAGCCCATGCACGCACTGCACACATGCACTGCGCCATGCATGCACACACACTGCAAGGTCTCGTTGTCCCCATGCACTGCACACATGCGCTGCATGGACACAGTGTCCCCATGCACTGTACACATGCACTGCACCATGCATGCACACACACTGCATGGACTCATTGTCCCCGTGCACTGCACACGTGCACTGCGCCATGCATGCACACACACTGCATCCAGCCCATGCACGCACTGCACACATGCACTGCACCATGCATGCACACACACACTGCATGGTCTCGTTGTCCTCATGCACTGCACACATGCACTGCGCCATGCACACACACACTGCATCCAGCCCATGCACGCACTGTACACATGCACTGCACCATGCATGCACACACACTGCAAGGTCTCGTTGTCCCCGTGCACTGCACACACGCACTGCACCATGCATGCAGATGCACTGCATGGACTCAGTGTCTTCATGCACTGCACACACACAATGCATCTGCCCACACATGCGCTGCACAGACTCCATGCCGCTGTGCAGTGCGCACATGCAGTGCACACATACACTGCATCCTGCCCACGCATGCACTGCACAGCTGCACTGCACCCTGCCCACACGTGCACTGCACACATGCACTGCACCCTGCCCACATGTGCACTGCACACATGCACTGCACCCTGCCCACGTGTGCTCCACACGGAGCTGGTGCCCGCATGCACTGCACACGCACACTGAGCCCTGCCCACACACGCACTGCACAAACTCGGTGTCCCCGTGCACTGCACACACACACTGCGCCATGCATACACACAGACACTGCACAGAGTCTGTATCCCCGTGCACTGCACACACACACTGTGCCATGCATACACACAGACACTGCACAGACTCGGTGTCCCCGTGCACTGCACACACACACTGTGCCATGCATACACACAGACACTGCACAGGCTCTGTATCCCTGTGCACTGCACACACGTACTGCGCCATGCACGCACACGCACCGCACAGACTCGGTGTCCCCGTGCACTGCACACACACACAGTGCCCTGCCCACACGTGCAGTGCACAGCTTGGCATCCCTGCGCAGTGCACACACGCGCTGCACCCTGCCCACACACACAGCGCGCAGACTCCGTGTCCCTGTGCATGCACACATGGGAAGTGATCGTATCCCTGTACTGAGCACTGGCGAGGCAGCGCCTCGAGTGCTGTGTTCAGCTTTGGCCCCCTCACTCCAAGCAGGACATTGAGGGGCTGGAGCGTGTCCAGAGAAGGGCAATGAGGCTGGTGAGGGGTCTAGAGAACAAGTCTTCTGAGGAAGCGGCTGAGGGAGCTGGGGCTGTTCAGTCTGGAGAAGAGGAGGCTGAGGGGAGACCTTCTCACTCTCTACAGCTCCCTGACAGGAGGGTGTAGTGAGGGGGTGTTGGTCTTTTCTCCCAAGTAACTAGTGACAGGATGAGAGGAAATGGCCTCAAGTTGCATCAGGGGAGTTTTAGATTGGCTGTTTGGAAAAGTTTCTTGACTGAAAGAGCGGTCAGGCACTGGACCAGGCTGCCCAGGGAGGTGGCGAAGTCCCCATCCCTGGAGGTGTTCAGAAAACATGCAGACGTGGCACTTCAGGACATGGTTTAGCAGGCATGGTGGTGATGGCTTGACGGTTGGACTGGATGATCTTAGAGGTCTTTTCCCACCTTAATGATTCTACGATTCTATGATTCTATGCACTGCCCTGCCCACTCCTGCACAGCACACGTGCAGGCACTGCACACGCACACACTCCACAGACTCAGTGTCCACACGCACTGCACACACGCGCTGCACATGCACTGCACCCTCACTGCTGCCACTTGCAGCACAGCCACGCTGCACCCCGCGGAGTGAGCATCCATCACGTTTGCACTTCAGTCACGATGTCCCCGTGCCCACCCACTGCCCCGGGACCACTGCATGGGTACGGGGACTGCAAGCCCACTGCATCACCCCAGCTTGTGGGGGCACGGCACTCAGACCCCCGCATCACGGGTACCTGCGCAGACAACGGCGGCATCTTCACGGTGCTGGCAGTTGGTGACACCCCAGGGGGACGTCAGGCACCCCAGGAGGGACGACTCGTTCCCTTGGCACCGCACATCATCCAGCCAGATGGGCCCCATGCCCTCACCAAAAAAAGCTGCCCGGGGTGCGTCGAGGGCGGCCCCGCAGCCCAGCTGCCGGCAGACCACCGCCGCATCCGGCAGTCCCCACAGGTCGTCGCAAACGGTGCCCCAGTGCCCGGCGTGGAAGACCTCCAGCCGGCCGGCGCAGCGCCCAGGACCACCAGCCAGCCGCACAGCGGGAACCCCTGTGAGAGAGGCTGAGGTCAGCGCGGGCCCTGGGGACCCGTGAGTGGGGGGGACCTGTGCACCCCATGCCTGTGCACACCCTACCCATGCATGCCATGCCTGTGCACACTACCACTGTGCAGACCGCTACTGTGAGTGCTGTGCCTGTGCAGACATCGCCCATGCACACCGTACCTGTGCCTACCATGGCCGTGCATGCTGTGCCTGTGCACACCTTGCTCATACACACCCTGCCTGTGCACACCCTGCCCGTGCACACCCTGCCCATACACACCCTGCCCATACACACCCTGCCCATGCACACCCTGCCTGTACACACCCTGCCCGTGCACACCCTGCCCATGCACACCCTGCCCGTGCACACCCTGCCCATGCACACCCTGCCCATGCACACCCTGCCCGTACACACCCTGCCCATGCACACCCTGCCTGTACACACCCTGCCCATGCACACCCTGCCCGTGCACACCCTGCCCATGCACACCCTGCCCGTGCACACCCTGCCCGTGCACACCCTACCTGTGCACACCCTGCCCCTGCACACCGTACCCATGCACACCCTGCCCATGCACACCCTGCCCATACACACCCTGCCCATGCACACCCTGCCCGTGCACACTGTACCCATGCACGCTGTACCCTGGGCACGCTGTACTTGCACACGCATTCTCTGCGCGTGCTGTAGCTTTGCACCGCACACCCGTGCACACTGTACCCGTGCATGCTGTACCCGTGCACACTGTACCCGTTCACGCTGTACGCATGCACGCTGTACCCCGGGCACGCTCCCCTTGCGCACACGCTCGCTGCGCTGGCTCTACCCACGCGCACCGTACCTGCGCCCGCTGCACCCGCGCACGCCGTCGCAGGCGGCTGGGTGACCGTGGGCAGCGGCAGGGAGGTCCATGGGGGCTCGGTGGTGCCGAGGGGCTGGAAGCGGTGAGCTGTGGGGAGCAGCGGTCAGGCAAGGGGTCCGCAGCCCGGCCCCCCGCTCGCCCACCCGCCCCGCCGAAGCCCACCTGAGCAGACGGCGCTGGCGTCCTCTTCGTGGGCGCAGACGTGCGGCCGCCAACCTCGGTGCCGGCACAGGGCCAGGCGCTCCTCAGTGCCCCGGCACCGCAACCCGTTGAGCCAGATGGGACCCGAGCCCTCTCCGAACCAGGCTCCCGGCGGGGCGGCCAGAGCAGTCCCACAGCCCAGCTGCCTGCAGACCACCGCCGCGTCCGGCAGCCCCCAGTCGTCGTCGCAGACGGTGCCCCAGTGCCCGTCGCGCTGCACCTCCACGCGCCCGGCACAGCGCCCAGGACCCCCGGCCAGCCGCACCGGGAATGGCCCTGGGGACAGTCCACCCTCAGGCACCACGGCCAACGGCACCCATCAACACCCTCTAGGACCCACTGGGACCTGCTGGGAGCCCTGCACTCACTGGGACCAGCTGGGACCCACTGGGAGCTTCTGCACCCACTGGGTCCTGCTGGGTCCCACTGGGACCTGCTGGGACCCACCAGGTGTTTCTGCACCCACTGGGTCCTGCTGGGTCCTGCTGGCACCTACTGGGAGCCCTGCACCCACTGGGACCCACTGGGCTACTTCGCACGCACTGGGACCTGCTGGCATCTACTGGTAGCCCTCCACACGCTGGGAACTGCTGAGTCCCACTGGGAGCTTCTGCACCCACTGGGATCCTTTAAACAAACTGGGACCTGATGGGACCTACTGGGAACCCTGCACTCACTGGGACCAGCTGGGACCCACTGGGAGCTTCTACACCCACTGGGTCCTGCTGGCTCGTACTGGGACCTGCTGGGACCTTCTGGAACCCCTGCACCCACTGGGACCTGCTGGGATCCATTGGGAGCTTCTGCACCCACTGGGACCTGCTGGGTCCCACTGGGACCTGCCGGGACCTTTTGGGACCCCAGCACCTACTGGGACCTGCTGGGACCTGCTGGGACTTTCTGGGACCCCTGCACCCACTGGGACCTGCTGGGTTCCTTTGTACACACTGGGTCCTGCTGGGATCTACTGGGAACCCTGCACCCACTGGAACCCCTGCACCCACTGGGACCAGCTGGGATCCACTGGGACCTTCTGCACCCACTGGGACCTGCTGGGTCCCACTGGGACCTGCTGGGAACTTTTGGGACCCCAGCACCCACTGGGACCTGCTGGGACCCACCAGGAGTTTCTGCACCTACTGGGTCCTGCTGGGTCCTACTGGGACCTGCTGAGACCTTCTGGGACACCTGCACCTACTGGGACCTGCTGGGACCTGCTGGGTCCTCTGCACCCACTGGGACATGCTGGGACTTTCTGGGACCCCTGCACCCACTGGGACCTGCTGGGTTCCTTTGTACACACTGGGTCCTGCTGGGATCTACTGGGAACCCAGCACCCACTGGAACCCCTGCACCCACTGGGACCAGCTGGGACCCACTGGGAGTTTCAGCACCCACTGGTACCTGCTGGGTCCTGCTGGCACCTACTGGGAGCCCTGCACCCACTAGGACCCACTGGGCTACTTCGCATGCACTGGGACCTGCTGGCATCTACTGGTAGCCCTCCACACGCTGGGAACTGCTGAGTCCCACTGGGAGCTTCTGCACCCACTGGGATCCTTTAAACAAACTGGGACCTGATGGGACCTACTGGGAACCCTGCACTCACTGGGACCAGCTGGGACCCACTGGGAGCTTCTACACCCACTGGGTCCTGCTGGGTCCTACTGGGACCTGCTGAGACCTTCTGGGTCCTCTGCACCCACTGGGACCTGCTGGGACTTTCTGGGACCCCTGCACCCACTGGGACCTGCTGGGTTCCTTTGTACACACTGGGTCCTGCTGGGATCTACTGGGAACCCTGCTCCCACTGGAACCCTGCACCCACTGGGACCTGCTGGGACCCACCAGGAGTTTCTGCACCCACTGGGTCCTGCTGGGTCCTACTGGGACCTGCTGGGACCTTCTGGGATCCCTGCACCCACTGGGACCTGCTGGGACCCACCAGGTGTTTCTGCACCCACTGGGTCCTGCTGGGTCCTGCTGGCACCTACTGGGAGCCCTGCACCCACTGGGACCCACTGGGCTACTTCACACGCACTGGGACGTGCTGGCATCTACTGGTAGCCCTCCACACACTGGGAACTGCTGAGTCCCACTGGGAGCTTCTGCACCCACTGGGATCCTTTAAACAAACTGGGACCTGATGGGACCTACTGGGAACCCTGCACTCACTGGGACCAGCTGGGACCCACTGGGAGCTTCTACACCCACTGGGTCCTGCTGGGTCCTACTGGGACCTGCTGAGACCTTCTGTGACCCCTGCACCCACTGGGACCTGCTGGAACCCACTGGGAGCTTCTACACCCACTGGGTCCTGCTGGGTCCTACTGGGTCCTACTGGGACCTGCTGAGACCTTCTGGGACCCCTGCACCTACTGGGACCTGCTGGGACCTGCTGGGACCTCTGCACCCACTGGGACCTGCTGGGACTTTCTGGGACCCCTGCACCCACTGGGACCTGCTGGGTTCCTTTGTACACACTGGGTCCTGCTGGGATCTACTGGGAACCCTGCTCCCACTGGAACCCTGCACCCACTGGGACCTGCTGGGACCCACCAGGAGTTTCTGCACCCACTGGGTCCTGCTGGGTCCTACTGGGACCTGCTGGGACCTTCTGGGATCCCTGCACCCACTGGGACCTGCTGGGACCCACCAGGTGTTTCTGCACCCACTGGGTCCTGCTGGGTCCTGCTGGCACCTACTGGGAGCCCTGCACCCACTGGGACCCACTGGGCTACTTCACACGCACTGGGACGTGCTGGCATCTACTGGTAGCCCTCCACACACTGGGAACTGCTGAGTCCCACTGGGAGCTTCTGCACCCACTGGGATCCTTTAAACAAACTGGGACCTGATGGGACCTACTGGGAACCCTGCACTCACTGGGACCAGCTGGGACCCACTGGGAGCTTCTGCACCCACTGGGTCCTGCTGGCTCGTACTGGGACCTGCTGGGACCTTCTGGGACCCCTGCACCCACTGGGACCTGCTGGAACCCACTGGGAGCTTCTACACCCACTGGGTCCTGCTGGGTCCTACTGGGACCTGCTTGGACCTTCTGGGACCCCTGCACCTACTGGGACCTCTGCACCCACTTGGACCTGCTGGGACTTTCTGGGACCCCTGCACCCACTGGGACCTGCTGGGTTCCTTTGTACACACTGGGTCCTGCTGGGATCTACTGGGAACCCTGCACCCACTGGAACCCCTGCACCCACTGGGACCAGCTGGGATCCACTGGGACCTGCTGGGACCTTTTGGGACCCCAGCACCCACTGGGACTTGCTGGGACCCACCAGGAGTTTCTGCACCTACTGGGTCCTGCTGGGTCCTACTGGGATCTGCTGGGACCTTCTGGGATCCCTGCACCCACTGGGACCCACTGGGCTACTTCACACGCACTGGGACCTGCTGGGATCTACTGGTAGCCCTCCACACGCTGGGAACTGCTGAGTCCCACTGGGAGCTTCTGCACCCACTGGGATCCTTTAAACAAACTGGGACCTGATGGGACCTACTGGGAACCCTGCACTCACTGGGACCAGCTGGGACCCACTGGAGCTTCTACACCCACTGGGATCCTTTAAACAAACTGGGACCTGATGGGACCTACTGGGAACCCTGCACTCACTGGGACCAGCTGGGACCCACTGGGAGCTTCTGCACCCACTGGGATCCTTTAAACAAACTGGGACCTGATGGGACCTACTGGGATCATTTGTACTCACTGGGACCCCCTGGGAGCTCCCCCGCTCACTGGGACTCACTGGGAGCCACTGGGCCAGCCCTTCCCCAGCCCCACTACCCCCCCCCAATCCCCCCCCGAGTACCTGTGCTGCGGGGTCCCAGCAGCCCCACTGGAGACCAAGTGGAGAAGATGAGTGGGGGGACCCAGGCATCCGGGCACCCCAACTTCGTCCTGGGATCCCCGGGGGTCCCTGGGGCACCCAGCAGCAGCGACCAGTGCCCAGTTCCACATGCTCAGTGCCCAGCTCGCTTCCCAGTATCCGTGACCAGTGACCAGTGCCTTTCTGCGTGCCCAGTTCCCCATGCCCAGTGCCCAGTTCCCAGTGCCCCTCATGCCCACTGCCCGGTGCCCTCCCCACTGCCCATCACAGCCCACCCTACCCAGTTCCCCTCCCACTGACCAGCACCCAGTGCCCTTCTGAGTGCCCAGTTCCCCATGCCCAGTGCCCTCCCCAGTGCCCAGTGCTCTGTGACCAGTGCCCAGTGCCTCTCCCAGTGTCTGGTGTGCCATGGCCAGCGCCCAGTGTCCTTCCCAGTGCCCAGTGCCCTTCCCAGTGTCTATGAACAGGGTGCAGTGCCCTTCCCAGTGCCCAGTGCCCTTCCCAGTGCCCAGTTCCCCATGCCCAGTGCCAGTCCCAGTGCCCTGTGACCAGTTAGCAGCGCCCTTCCCAGTGCCCGATGCCCTGTGACCAGTGATCAGTGCCTTTCCCAGTGCCTGGTGCCCCACAGCCAGTGCCCAGTGCCCCATGCCCAGTGCTCTCCCCAGTGCCCTTCCAAGTTCCCTCTTCTCAGGGCCCCGTTCCCAGCTCCCTTCCCAGTGCTCAATGCCCAGTGCCCCATTACCAGTCCCATTCCCAGTTCCCCATGACCATCATCGACCAGTGCCCACTGTCCCTTCCCAGTTCCTAGTGCCCAGTGCCCTGTGACCAGCGATCAGTGCCCCATGACCAGTGCCTTCCCAGCTCCCAGTGCCCCATGCCCAGCAACCAGTACCAGTGCCCAGTTCCCAGCACAGCCCACAGCACCCAGTGCAATTCCCAGTGCCCTGTCCCCAGTGCCCCATGTCCTGCCCAGTGTCCAGCACAGCCCATGGCACTCAGCACAATTCCCAGTGCCCACTGCCCAGTTCTCAGTGCTCCATGCGCTGCCCAGCGCCCACTACAGCCCACCCTGCCCAGTGGAATTCCCAGTGCCCTTCCCAGTGCCCAGTGTCCAGTTCCCAGTGCCCAGCACAGCCCACAGTGTCCAGTGCCTTTCCCAGTGCCTAGTTCCCAGTTCCCAGTGCCCAATGCCCAGTTCTCGGTGCCACATGCCCTGCCCAGTGCCCAGTACAGCCCACAGTGCCCAGTGCCCAGCGCAGCCCATGGTGCCCAGTGCCCAGTGCCCATCCCAGCCCCCCAGTGTCCTACAGCCCCAACTGGGTGCAGCAGTGCCCAGTGCCATGTCCAGCCCCTTTGCAGTGCCCCTGCAGCGCCCAGCCCCTCTGCAGTGCCCTGCCCAGTGCCCCCCTGTCCAGTGCCCTTCCCTTCCAGTGCCCAGTGCAGTGCCCTGGCCCCCCCGTGCAGTGCCCACTGCAGTGCCCGTGCAGTGCCCCATGCCGTATCCAACCCCCTCCCAGCACCATGCCCATGCCATACGCACACCAACCCCGTGCAGTGCCCACGCAGTGCCCACGCAGTGCCCACGCAATGCCCGTGCAGTGCAGTGCCCGTGCAGTGCCCATGCAGTGCCCGTGCAGTGCCCAGTGCCATATCCATCCCCCCTCCCAGCACCCACACCGTACCTGTGCCATATGCACGCCAACCCCGTGCAGTGCCCACGCAGTACCCACGCAGTGCCAGTGCAGTGCAGTGCCCGTGCAGTGCCTGTGCAGTGCCCACTGCAGTGCCCGTGCAGTGCCCCGTGCCGTATCCAACCCCCTCCCAGCACCATGCCCATGCCATACACACACCAACCCCATGCAGTGCCCACGCAGTGCCCACGCAGTGCCCGTGCAGTGCAGTGCCCGTGCAGTGCCCATGCAGTGCCCGTGCAGTGCCTAGTGCCATATCCAACCCCCCTCCCAGCACCCACACCGTACCTGTGCCATACGCACGCCAACCCCGTGCAGTGCCCACGCAGTGCACATGCAGTGCCAGTGTCTGCGCAGTGCTCGTGCAGTGCCCGTGCAGTGCCTGGTGCTGTATCCAAGCCCTGTCCCAGCATCCCTACCATACCCATGCTGCAGCCATGCCACACACATGCCAACCCCACGCAGTGCCCATGCAGTGCCCATGCAGTGCCAGTGCCCGTGCAGTGCCCGCGCAGTGCCCAGCACTGTATCCACCCCCCTCCCAGCACCCACACCACACCCGTGCCATACGTACACCAACCTCATGCACTGCCCACGCAGTGCCAGCGCCCACGCAGTGCCCATGCAGTGCCAGTGCTCGTGCAGTGCCCCACGCCATATTCAAGCCCCCCCCAGCACTCACACCATACCCACACCGTAGCTGTGCCATACGGACACCAACCCCGTGCAGTGCCCATGCAGTGCCAGTGCAGTGCCCACGCAGTGCCTGTGCTCATGCAGTGCCCATGCAGTGCCCGGTGCTGCATCCAACCCCGTCCCAGCACCCACAGCACACCCGTGCCGCAGCCGTGCCACGCACACGCCCACCCTGTGCAGTGCCCACGCAGTGCCAGTGCAGTGCCAGTGCAGTGCCCGTGCAGTGCCCGCGCAGCGCAGGCGGTGCCGCCGGGCTCACCCAGGAGCAGGAGGGCGAGGGCCATGGCGGGCGATGGTGGCGGTGGGGGCGGCCGGCAGGCGGGGAGGACGAGACCGGGGTGCCGGGCCAAGGATGACTCAGTCCGTCCGTCCGTCCCTCGGTCCACGGGGGCTGGGGTGGGGGGGGCAGGGGAGGCCCTGGGACCCCGTGAGCTGGGGGAGGAGGAGGGGGGGAGCGCAGGGTGTCCCCCTTGTTGTGCCCCCCCACCCCAGCGGGGCTTGGGCCAGGGCACGGGGGGGGTTAAGGACGGAGCCACGCGGCGCCCCGGGGACACACGTGCGGCGCCCACGCGTGCGCACGTGGCCCGCCGCCCCGGCACGCGTGGGCACGTGGCCGCCCGCCGCCCCGACATGCGTGGGCACGGGGCCTGCTGCAGCAGCACGCGGGGCACGCACGGCTGCTGCACGCCCACGCGCGTGCGCAGGGAGGGGCACACGCGTGGACACATACGCACACACATGTAGACACAGACTCATGCACACGCGCAGGCATGCATGCATACATGTACGCACACACATGCACACATGTGCAGACTCATGAAACACGCATGGACACATGTGCACATGCAAACACGCACATACATGCACACACATGCAAACACGTGCACACTCATGCATGCACCTGCATGCCCGCCTGTGTACATGCACACACATGTACACACATGCACACACACCTGCACGCGTGCCCATATGTCGCAGGCATGCACGCACACTCGTGCACACAGACATGCACACGCATGTGCACATGCACACGCTCACAGACACGTGCACACGCGCACATGCACGGCCCCATCACACAGCAGTGCCAAACTGGGGGGACGGCAGAGCCATGCTGGGAGTCAGTGGGGCCATACTGGGGCGGGGGGGGCAGATAGTGGGGCCATACTGGGAGTCAGTGGGGCCATACTGGGGCAGCAGGGCCAGATACTGGGGCCAGACTGGGAGTTAGTGCCGCCGTAGTGGGGTGGGGGGGCAGATACTGGGGTCATATTGGGAGTTAGTGGGTCCATACTGGGGCAGTGGAGTCAGATACTGGGGCCATACTGGGAGTTAGTGGGGCCACAGTGGGGCGGGGGGGGGGGGGGGGCAGATACTGGGCCATACTGGGAGTTAGTGGGGCCATACTGGGGGGGATCTGGAGGCCATACCAGGAGTCAGTGGGGCCATAATGGGGCGGGAAGGGGCAGATACTGGGGCCATACTGGGGCTCTGTTGAGCAACACTGAAGAGGGATACTGGGGGATACTGGGGGGCCACACTGGAAGTCAGTGGGCCCACACAAGGTGCCCATACAAGGCAGGCGGTGTCACAGTGCCACAGTGCAGGGGATACTGGGGCCGTACTGGGGACCAGCAGAGCCATACTGGGGGGGATACTGGGGCCATTGGGGCCATACTGGGAGTCGGTTGGGCTGTACTGGGAGGGGGGGTGTCACAGGCCCCCCAACAATGTCCCCCAGAGCCGTGTGCCCACCCTGCCTCGCCTCCCAGTGCCCCCCATTCCCCCCTCCAAGTGCTCCCAGTAACCCCCCGGCCACCCGCCCGCACTAATCATGGTCCCTCCCGCGTCCCCCCCACCTCCCCCGGCCCATGGACCCGCCCAGGCCACGCTGCACCGCGCAAGCGCCGCCCGTGGCCACGCCCCTTCCACACGGCCGCTGGGCGGTCACCCCACCCTAAGCAACAGCCGCTCCCTTAGCAACTGGCCCCGCCCCTAGCAACAGCCACTCCTCTGGCGACAGGCCTTCCCCTAGCGACGGCCCCGCCCCTAGCGACAGCACCGCCCCTAGCGAGGGCCCTCCCCTAGGGACGGCCACGCCCCTAGAGACGGTCCCGCCCCTAGCGAGGGCCACGCCCCTAGCGACAGCCCCGCCTTCCCCCCCGCCGGGAAGGAAGAGCCACGCAGCACGGGGAGGGGGCGGGCACCGTTTATTGACCACGCCCACAGCGGACCCAGGCGTCCGGGGGCCCGGACCGCCCCCCCCCCCCCCCCCCTCGGGACTCCAGGGCTAAGACCCCACCCCCCCTGCAGCTGCGGCTCCCCAGGGGTGGCTGGGAGGGGGGCTACGTGGATTCTGGGATGCCCTTCGGGGGCCCTGGGGCATCCTGGGGTTTCCGGGGATCATGGGGGTCCGGCCCCCCCCCCCCCCAAAAGATGTGCATCGATGGGACCCCGGGGCTGAGGCCGGGCTCCGCAAGGGGGGGTCCTGGGGGGTCCTGGGGGGGTTTGAGTGTGTGTCCCCCCCCTCAGAAGGTGTGAACCAGGGGTACACTGGGCAGCTCTGAGGTGGGGGGTCCCGTCCCTGTCGTCGTCCCCCCACTGCCACCCCCGGCCACCCCTCGGGTCGGAGTAGGGGGCTGCCCCCCATCGCTGCCCCCCGGTACCGGCTCGCCCCGGACCAAGAGGATGCGGGGGGGGCCGGGGGGGGGCAGCTGGGCCAGCGCCTGCAGGCAGAGGCGGGCAGGTCCTCCCCCGGCCCCCCGCAGCAGCAGCACGGGGGGCAGCCCCTCGGCCGCCCCCACCACCGCCAGCCGTGGGGACGGGGAGGGGGACGGGCAGCCCCCAGCCACAAGAACCTCGGGGGGCTGCGGCTGGACATTGGGCACCTCTGCAGCCTGGAGGTGGACATTTGTCACCTCTGTGGACTTGAGTTGGATGTTGGGCACCTCCACAGTCTTGAGTTGGACGTTGGGCACCTCCACGGCCTTCAGTTGGATGTTGGGTACCTCCACGGTCTTCAGTTGGACATTGGGTACCTCCACGGTCTTCAGTTGGACGTTGGGCACCTCCATGGCCTTCAGTTGGATGTTGGGTAACTCCACGGTCTTCAGTTGGACGTTGGGCACCTCCACGGTCTTCAGTTGGATGTTGGGCACCTCCATGGCCTTCAGTTGGACGCTGGGCACCTCCACGGTCTTCAGTTGGATTTTGGGCACCTCCATGGTCTTGAGTTGGATGCTGGGCACCTCCACGGCCTTCAGCTGGACGTTGGGCACCTCCATGGTCTTGAGCTGGATGTTGGGTAACTCCACAGTCTGCAGTTGGATGTTGGGCACCTCTTCCGTGGTCTTGAGTTGGATGTCAGACACCTCTGTGGTCTTGAGATGCATGTTAGACACCTCCGTGGTCTCGAGTTGGACACTAGGCACCTCCATCATTTGGTGACAGGTGTTGGGCACCTCAGTGGCCTGGAGATGGACATTTGTCACCTCCATCGTCTCCAACTGGATGTTGGGCACCTCTGTGATCTTGAGATGGATGTTGGGCACCTCCACCATTTGGTGATGAACATTGGACACCTTGGTGTCTTGGAGATGGACACTGGTCATCTCTGTGGCCTGGAGATGGACACTGGGCACCTCTGTGACTTGGAGATGGACATTTGTCACCTCTGTGGTTTGGGGATGGATGCTGGGCACCTCAGTGGCTTGCAGCTGGACAGTGGTCACCTCTGCATCCTGGAGATGGACGCTGGGCACCTCTGCGGCCTGGAGATGGACGCTGGGCACCTCCATGGTTTGATGATGGACACTGGTCACCTCGGTGGCCTGCAGGTGGACACTGGGCACCTTCGTTGTCTGGAGATGGACGCTGGGCACCTCTGTGGCTTGGAGGTGGATGTTGGGCACCTCAGTGGTTTTGAGATGGACATCAGGAACCTCAGTGGTTTCAAGATGGACACTGGGCACCTCTGTGGTCTGCAGCTGGATGTTGGACACCTCCATGGCCTGGAGGTGGACATCAGCCACCTCTGTGGCCTCGAGATGGACACTGGGGACCTCAGTGGTTTGGAGATGGATGTCGGGGACCTCAGTGGTTTGGAGATGGATGTCAGGTACCTTGGTGGTTTGCAGATGAACATTTGTCTCCTCTGTGGTCTGCAGCTGGACGCTGGGTACCTCCGTGGCCTGGAGATGGACATCCGCCACCTCCGTGGCCTGGAGATGGATGCCAGGCACCTCTGAGGGCTGTGGCAGGGCTTGGAGCTGGATGTTGGTGATCTCAGAGGGCTGTGGTAGGGCCTGCAGCTGGACATTTGTCACCTCGGTGGCTTGCAGCTGGATGCTGGTGACGTCCGAGGGTTGTGGCAGGGCTTGGAGTTGGATGTTGGTGACATCCAAGGGTTGTGGCAGGGCTTGCAGCTGGACGTTTGTCACCTCTGCGGCCTGCAGTTGGATGTTGGTGACGTCTGAGGGTTGTGGCAGAGCTTGGAGCTGGATGTTGGCCACCTTGGAAGGCTGTGGCAGTGTTTGGAGCTGGACATTTGTCACCTCACTGGCTTGGAGCTGGATGTTAGTGACATCCAAGGGCTGCGGCAGGGCTTGAAACTGGACATTTGTCACCTCGGCAGCTTGGAGATGGATGTTGGTGACGTCCAAGGGCTGCGGCAGGGCTTGGAGCTGGACATTGGTCACCTCACTGGCCTGCAGCTGGATGTTGGTCACCTTGGAGGGTTGTGGCAGAGCTTGGAGCTGGACATTTGTCACCTCGGCAGCTTGGAGCTGGATGTTGGTGACATCCAAGGGCTGCGGCAGGGCTTGAAGCTGGACACTTGTCAACTCCGTGGCTTGGAGCTGGACATTGGTCACCTCGGCAGCTTGGAGCTGGATATTGGTGACCTCCAAGGGTTGTGGCAGGGCTTGGAGCTGGACGTTGGATACCTCGGCTGCTTGCAGCTGGACACCGGTGACCTCAGGGGACTGCGGCCCCCGCGGAGGGAGGACGCCGCTGATGCCACCCCTCAGGACGATGACGCTGGGCCCCGGCGGGGTCCCCGCCACCGCCTGGAGCTGGACACCAGGCAGCGCCTGCCCCGTGCCAGGTACCAACAGGATGCTCTGCCCGGCGGCGGGAGGTCCTGATGCCCGGGGACCCTTCCCTGCCTGGGACAGGGGACCCTCGGCGGGCAGGAGGGTGAAGGCAGGGGGCTCGGCCGGGGCGCTGGGCAGCAGCAGGAGCTTCCGTGGGGGTGCCGGGGGGCTGGGGATGAGCTGCAGGCCCTGGGGGGTCTGCACCAGCAGGAAGGTCTGGGGTTCAGAGGGGGACGCAGGAGGGCAGCGCGGGGTCCCACGGGGCCCGGGGGCGTGGGTGCGGAGGTGACGCTGGAGGTAGGAGGCCATGACGAATGCCTTGGGGCAGAGCGGGCAACGGTAGGGACGGGCAGCGGAGTGGGTGCGACGGTGGAGCTGGAGGTTGGAGGAGTGGGTGAAGGTCTTGCCGCACTGCGGGCAGGCGTAGGGCCGCTCGCCGGTGTGGACCCGCTGGTGTTGCCGGAGGTTGGAGGTCTGGGCGAAGGCTTTGCCGCAGACGGGGCAGGCGTGGGGCCGCTCGCCGGTGTGGAGCTGGCGATGGCGGCGGAGGCAGGAGGTGTTCTTGAAGGCTTTAGGGCAGTCGGGGCAGCGGTAGGGCCGCTCGCCGGTGTGCTGCCGGAGGTGGTACTGGTAGTGGGAGGCCCACTTGAAGGTGAGACCACACTGGGCGCACTCGAAGGCCCGCAGCCCCGTGTGGACCCGCTGGTGGATCTGGAGGAGGGAGGAACGCTTGAAGGCCTTGCCGCACTCGCGGCAGGCGTAGGGCCGCTCGCCCGTGTGGTCCCGCATGTGGTAACGCAGCCCCGAGGAGCCCTTGAAGGCTTTGCCGCACTCAGTGCATTGGTAAGGGCGCTCCGGGGCGGGCTGGGGTGCGGCGGGGGGGTGAGGAGCCTCGGGAGGGGGACGCGGTGGGACGGCGGCAGGGTGGCTGCGTTGGTGGCCCAACAGCCCAGCCAACTGGGTGAAGGTCTTGGGGCAGACGGCGCACTTGAAGGGCCGCTCGGCAGTGTGGCCGTGCCGGTGCCGGGCCAACCCCGAGCTGTTCTTGAAGGTCTTGCCGCAGGTGGGACAGCGGTGGGGGGAGGCCGGAGGGGTCACCACTGTCACCGAGTGGCTGCCTTGGTGGCCCAGCAGCTCCTCCTCGCTGGCGAAGCTCAGCGGGCAGACGGAACATCTCCAGACGGTCTCCGGTGCCGCGGCGGGCGCCGGGAGGAGGGGTGGCACGGCGGCATGGCCGGCGTGGCTCTGGAGGTGCTTCTGCAGGCAAGCGTCGGAGACGAATGCCTTGGCGCAGGTCGGGCACTCGTGGGGCCGGGCGCCGGCGTGGGTCCGGCGGTGGAGGAGGAGGTTGGAGGAGTGGGTGAAGGTCTTGCCGCACTGCGGGCAGGCGTAGGGCCGCTCGCCGGTGTGGACCCGCTGGTGTTGCCGGAGGTTGGTGGCTTGGGCAAAGGCTTTGCCGCAGACGGGGCAGGCGTGGGGCCGCTCGCCGGTGTGGGTGTGCCGGTGCCGGCGGAGGCTGGAAGAGTTCTTGAAGGCCTTGGGGCAAGCCGGGCAGCGGTAGGGCCGCTCGCCTGTGTGCTGCCGGAGGTGGTACTGGTAGTGGGAGGCCCACTTGAAGGTGAGACCGCACTGGGCGCACTCGAAGGCCCGCAGCCCCGTGTGGACCCGCTGGTGGGTCTGCAGCAGGGAGGATCGCTTGAAGGCCTTGCCGCACTCGCGGCAGGCGTAGGGCCGCTCGCCGGTGTGGCCTCGCTGGTGGTAGAGGAGGGCGGAGGAGCCTTTGAAGGCCTTGGGGCACTCGGGGCACTTGTAGGGCCTCTCGCCGGTGTGGCTGCGCTGGTGGTGGGCCAGGCGCGACGACCAGCGGAAGGCCTTCCCGCACTCCCGGCAGGCGTAGGGCTGGTCGGCTGCACCCGCACCCCCGGCCCGGGACCCCGCCGGTGGAGTCACTCCCGCCATGGTGACAGCCCTGGGTGGGGGGGACATGGCGGGGGGGGGGGGCTGGGCAGGGTGCGACATTGCCATCGCGCCCCCCCCCCCCCCCCCAGTCAGAGGGACCAGGCCCGGCCGAGGGGAGGGGGCGTGGCCTCTGCGCGGGGGCGTGGCCTCACCGCGGCGGGAGGAACCGCCCCCGGCGCGTTAACAGCACTGCGGGGGCGTGGCCCTGCCCGCGAGGGCGGAGCCACCCCGCCGAAGCCCCGCCCACATCAGCCAGGCTTCCCCTCCAGGCCACGCCCCCCTCCGGCCCGCTCTTCCCGCCAGGCCCCGCCTCTCACCTCCCCTCAAGCCCCCCCCCCCTCCAGGCCCCGCCCTCCCCGCGCAGGCGCCGCCGCCGCCGCCCCGGCCCCGCCGCCCCCCGGTGCCCGCTCACCTGCCGGGAAGGGCGCGGGGGGGAGGCGCCGCCGCGGCGGGGCCGGGCGCGGCAGGGCAGGGCCCGCTCCGCTCCGGCCGCCCGCCCGCCGCCTCACGCCTGCCCGCCCCCGCCGCCGCCGCGCTCCGACTGGGCCGCGCCGCGCGCCGAGCCACGCCCACCCCCCCCCGCCGCGCCGCGCGCACCCGGTGGCCGGGCCGGGCTCGCGCGGGGGCTCCTGGGAAATGGAGTCCGCGGCGGCGGCGCCATCTTGGAGCGGGGAGGGAGGGAGGTGAGGGGCCCACAGCGGGCTGAGAGGACCCGGGGGTGGAGGTCCGCGGGGAGTTGGAGGGACGGGGGCCTGGGAGGGTTCGGGGGGCTGGGAGGGGTTGGGGGAATGGGGGGGGATCAGGAGGTTGGGGGGGCTGATGGGGATTTGGGGGGCTCAGAGGGGTTGGGGGGCTCAGGGGGGTTGGGAGAACTGAGGGGGCAGGAGGTTGGGGGGCTGATGGGGATTTGGGGGGCTCCGAGGGGGTTGGGGGAACTGGGGGGGCAGGAGGTTGGGGGGCTGATGGGGATTTGGGGGGCTCCGAGGGGGTTGGGGGAACTGGGGGGGCAGGAGGTTGGGGGGGCTGATGAGGGTTTGGGGAGATCAGAGGGCTTAGGGGGGCCATGGGGGTTGGGGGGAATTGGGGGGCTGGGAACGACTTGGGGGGGGTCCCCTGGGACCTCCCGGAGGACCCAGTGCCACTGGTACCTGGGGTGGGGATGGGAACAGGCAGGATTGCCCTGTCCCCCTTGTCCCCAGTCCCCCCCAGAACCCCCCCCCAGTGATGTCCCCTCTCCCGCAGGCTACCCCCGGAGGTGGACAGCGGCCACCCTGGTGGCAGTGGCTGGGGGGTCCCCGCTGCCCCCCATAACCGCCCAGGGACGCTGGAGCTGGGCATGGGGCAGGGGACCCTCCTGCAGCTGCTCTCCTGGGCCACCAATGCAGGGGGGGCTGCCCCACATCTCCCCCTTTGCTCCCGCACCTCTCCCTGCCCCACGTCACCTGCCGCTCCATGGCCACCTGCACCTTCTCCGTCCTTACATTGTCCGTCCTTGTGCGGTCCTTACATCGTCCAGCTTCACGCCGTCCGGCTTCACGCACCCTCTGGCTTTGGTAGCAGCGAGTGTCCCCGGCTGTGCCCTATAGATCCCTGAGAAGCCCCTCCAGCAGCCTCAGTCTTCTCTTCCCGGCAGCCTGGATCTCATCGCGGCTGAGGAGGAGCCCAGGTAGACAGTGAAGTCCTTCACCTGGCCAGACCTGTGGATCAGAACGTGCTTCTGACCCACCTTCCCTGCGCACGTGGAGCATGTCAGGTGTCCCTGTCCTCCAGCCATCTCCATCCGCACCCTTGGGGACCTCATGCAGGATGCGAAACACCTGCCCCGCCTGCGATGCTGGAGGTGACGCTGGAGATGATGCTGGAGATGAGATGATGCTGGAGATGACCCTGGAGGTGCTCCACCACACGTTTCCCTGCCTGTGTACACATGGCATTGGCTGCACCAGTGGGACAACTGAAACTCTTGCTCTTACCCCTGCTCCTCCATGTCTTCTGGTGCCACCTTCTCTGGAGCAGGAGGCTTCTCCAAGGATCAGAGGCATCAGACAAGACTATTCCCCTCCCAACGAGGTGTTCCCTGCCTCTGATGGTGACTACTGCTCTCGTGGCAATGTTTGCAAGAGAATGCTCCCCCAAAATCAGCGCCCCGGCCCGAGGAGCAGTGTGGGAAATGACTTGAAACCCAGATAAAGGGGGTACAGCAAGCTATGACTTGATTTCTTCCTACCTTGGTGGCCATTTCCACCTTATTCAAGTTTGTTTTATTTTATTTAAACAACCTGGGGAAAATAAATAATTGGCAAAAGGAGCTTGCTTTGCCTACCACCCTCCATACAAAGATCTCCCCAAACGTTTACCATGAGGCAAGCGTTTCTGGGGGTGGTTGACACCAAGCAGCCATCACCAATGTCCATCACCTGGCTGTGGGCTCCAGCTCACCTTCAGTGAAGCCCAAAACTGAATTTGTACCTCAGTCAGAGCTTTATTGGGGTGAACCCACGGTTTGTTCCTGAGGTTGAATCCTAAAAACGACCCCAAGTCAATGCCTGCCCCAGCTGTTTTTGACCGAGACACAGTTGAAGTCCTTGGGTCAACCATGGAGACCCAATCCCCGACCTAGGTGAGCCAAGGAGGAGGGAAGAGTCATGAGGAAGACAGGAGCTTAAGCCAAGCAACAAAGAACAAGAGCTAGACAGGAGGATGTGGCCTCTGGCGTCCTCTGCTCAGCAATTAATAGTTGGGAGATCCTTGACTGACCTGCTGCTGGTTGTGGTCCCATGGGCATGTCTGCAGCCTCACTGCCCACGTTTGCCTGTGGGGACAGAGAAAACGACCTCTTGCATATGGCCTCAGTAGGTTGGGGCCGAATTCCTGCTTTAGATCTGAACGAGAAAGTGGCTGAAATTGGAAGAGGCTGCTCTCCTGCCCTGCCAAGAGCACTTGCTGCCTGTCCCAAGCCTCTGAGATGCTCCTGAAGGGTTGCCATGCTGGTGCCCACGGCTGATCTGGTCTCAGCCCCCTCGGTGGGGCGAGACCTGAGTCTGCTTCTCATCAAGTCGACAGGCCATCTGATGCTCATCCATCTTCCTGGCTGTTGGCTATGGAGTCCACATCGTGTATAAGCAGACACACTCGCTGGGGCGAAGCTAAGACCCTACATCCAAGCCCTGCAACTCCTCCAGCCCTCCCCATCCCCTTTCTGATGTCCTTTTGTGCAGTGGACCCATGGTATGTCACCCACAGCAGCTGTGTCCAGAGGTTGTTTGCTGGTCACCAAACATCAAACTGAAAGCAAAAGATTCAGTTCCCCTTCATCTACTGGACTCCATGTGATGCAAGAGCCACTGGGAAGCCAGGGGACAGAGCAGCAGGGAAAGCATCCTCTCCCAGCTGCCTTCATCAGGTCTTCAGCATATTTCTTCTCCAGCTGGTGATGGTGGACCTGATCTCAGCCTCTGCCAAGCCTAGCTCTTCCTGCACCCCTGCCAGGCTAGGAGCAGCTTCCCCAAAAGTCCTGTGCTGTCAGCTGGACACCCTATGGACGACAGACTGTCCACCCACGCTGGGCTTGGGGCCATAGAGATCTTCCTTGTCCTAGCAGGGCTGTGTGGTGAGTGCTCTCTCATTTCCCCTGCTTTTCCCCCTCCCCAGTGCTGGTTGCATGCCGCATTTTGGCATGCCACAGTGCTGCCACTCCTCTTCATTTCTGGGTGGTTTGATTGTGGTTGCTGCAAATTTGTAATGTGCACGCTTAGAGCAACACCCATGGTTTCATGGTTAAAGTGCACATGTATACCAACCCGTGGTTTCACGGTTTCTTAGGGTTCTCGTGTAGACCAGCACCCGCGGTTTCATGGTTTCTTATGGTTCTTGCGTAGACCAACACCTGTGGTTTCATGGTTTCTTAGGTTTCTCATGTAGACCAATACCCGTGGTTTCATGGTTTCTTAGGGTTCTTGCATAGACCAGCACTGATGGTTCATGGTTTCTTAAGGTGCATGTGTAGACCAACACCCACAGTTTCATGACTTCGTAAGGTGCTCGTGTAGAGCAACGCACATGGTTTCATGGGTGCTTCTGCAAGTAGGGTAGATGCAGACCTGCCAAGCCCAGCTGCAACAAGCAGCCTTCCTCCAGCTGATGGCTGCAGAAGTCTTGAGGCTCCCTCAAAAGTGCCAGTATCTTCTAGAAGGTGCGTGCCACGAGGTGCGGAGAAATTTTTACGGCGGTAGAGTCGCACAGCACATTATGAATAAGCAGTGAAAAGTGGGAAAGGTGTAGAAACCCAGGGCACTGAGCATGTCGCTGCCATTTCAGTAGTGCTGATGATGGGCTATGGAGCTTGAATGGCCAAAAACCGAGGAATGGGCTTTTACCTGCCCTGTGACGGGGAAGGAAGTATCATGGTGCTGATGCGCTTGGGTCAGGCTGATCTGAGGAGGCAGGATGGGTGCTTGCAGAAAATAAGGAAGCCCTTTGCTCGGCTCCATTCCTTACCCTGGGGTCAAGGCTGTTCATCCAGCAGAGCCAGGTTAGAGCCGTGGGTGCAGAGTCCCTGGTGCCTTGTGCTCTGGCTGCAGAGTCTTGCTCAAAATCCCTCCCACAAAAAGTCTGCGACTCAGTTACTCATGCTGCTGTTGCGCTTGGGGAGTTCATCCTGCAACCTGTGCAGAGCCAGGCAATTGAAAAGCAATTAGCAGTGCACTTAAAAAGCAATTAGCAAAATGTCTTCATGTATTTTGGCCTTCCTGGTTCTGAAGGACTGTATTCTCAGCTGGAGGAGCCTGGAGCTTGCTCAAAGGCCGGGTGCCATGCGTCCTCCTGAAAACACAATAAAATTATAATTGTGTCTTTCTCTGTCTCTTGCTGGTTCTTTCCCATTCCTTTTGGCCAAAAAGTGTCAAGATGCTTTCCCAGCTGCTGCCTGGCCTCTTCTTTGGCATGACTTCTCATTGACATCTCCTTCCCTTTGCTCTCCATTGTCACCAGTGTCAGGTCCTGCTGACATAAGGCTGGTGAATGGCCCTGACTCCTGCACGGGCCAGCTGGAGGTGTTGTACAACGGCACCTGGGGGACAGTGTGTGATGACCACTGGGACCTCGACGGAGCCCGCGTGGTCTGCCGGCAGCTGGGCTGCGGGATGGCACTGTCGGCCGTTGGCGGGGCTCGCTATGGGCAAGGAGTAGACCCCATCTGGCTGGACAATGTACGCTGCGCCGGGACGGAGGCCACCCTTTCCGAGTGCTGGGCACAGCCCTGGGGAGCCCACAACTGCAAGCACGGGGAAGATGCCAGCGTCGTGTGCGCGGGTGAGGAACATGTACCCACCGTGGCTTGCATCAGCTGCTGTGGACAACCAAAGGGTTAAACAGCACGCAGGACAACCATCTCGCCCCTTGCTGTTGACTGGTCGCCACTCCTTGTTGACTGGTCGCCTCTTCTTGTTGACTAGTTGCCTCTTGCTGTTTACTGGTTGCCCTTTGTTGTTGACTGCGTGTCCTCTGATGGTACAGTGAGTGTAGGCAACCAGCTCACAGACAGACATGTACCTATGGCCAATGGCAGGTAGGACCCTTAATTTTGAGCTGGATGTTGCCCCTGTAGGTAGGCAGAATTACTCACTTCCTACCTAATTTTGTGAAGAATTAGCCTCTTCACGCCGTTGCTTCAGGCAACTTCCAAATGCTGTTCTGACCTTCCAAAGCTCTCCACATCTCCTGGCATCGAGGCTGCAGCTCCCTGGCCATTTCTCAGCCCAGGAGCCTCCTGGCTTCACGGGGTTGAATCCCTTCATGGGCACAGCCTGTTGGATGCCACCCAGGCTTGCTGGGCAGGAGACTCTGCTCCTAAGTATTGCCAGTGATGGCATGCCCAGCAAAATCTCTGACCATTTGCTCCCTGGGGCTGTTTGCAGGGGCACCTGCTCCAGGTTCAACCCCTATCAGGCTGGTGAACGGCTCAAGTTTCTGCTCCGGCAGAGTTGAAGTCCTCCACAATGGCAAATGGGGCACCGTGTGCGATGACAACTGGAGCTTGATGGACGCCGAAGTGGTGTGCAGGGAGGTGGGCTGCGGCCAAGCACTGTCAGCTCTGTTCAGGGCTGCCTTCGGGCAGGGGTCAGGACCCATCTGGCTGGATGAAGTAAGCTGTGCTGGGACGGAGGCTGCCCTTTCTCTGTGTCGAGCCAGGTCCTGGGGAAGCCATAACTGCAACCACGGAGAAGATGCTGGCGTTGAATGCACAGGTAACTCTTGACTCCTGCCCAACCAGGGCTGGCACCCAGGCTCTCATAGTCTCTTTTTTTTTTTTTTTTTGAGGGAGGGGTGGAGAAAAGAGGAGAAGACCTTTGAAATGGTCCTGGATGTAGGTGTCTCCATTGCAGCCCTGCCAATGAAGGCAGGAAGAATCCCCTGATGGGTGGGTGTGTGCTGGGGAAGGGAAGAGGGAGCCTCAGAGGTGATGTCCATCCAGATGCCACCTGCCAGGGCGAGAGATGAGTCTGGGGAGGTGGTGAGCTCCTGAGGGGAGCCTCCTCTTCTCATTTTGGGTGGACAATCTCCTCGCCCTCCAGCCGTGAGATTCTGGGATGATTGAAGGACCGAGCAGCTCCAGCCCTGTCATCTCACCTGGGACATCCAGATGGTTTTGGTGATTGTCTCTTCTCAGAACCGACACAGGTCCGTCTGGTGAATGGCTCCAGCCGCTGCTCAGGGCGAGTCGAGGTCCACCACAACCAGAAGTGGGGGACAGTGTGCGATGACAACTGGGACCTGAGCGATGCCGAGGTGGTGTGCTGGCAGTTGGGCTGCGGGCTGGCTGTGTCAGCCCCTGGCAGGGCTCCATTTGGGCAAGGACACGGTCCCATCTGGCTGGACGAGGTGAACTGCACAGGGACGGAGGGTGCCATCACTGAATGCAGCTTCAAGCCCTGGGGAGCCCATAACTGCCACCATGGTGAAAATGCAGGTGTCGTGTGCTCAGGTAAGCCTGGTCCAGGTCATGGCTTCAGGGAGAAGTTTTTCTGTAGGTACACTTGTGTCTAATTTCAGTTTGCTTCCCTCTCTGCGCACGGTGTGTTCCTTTGGGTATAACTCCACTGCAAGCAACTGTCAAAAATGCTTGGGAGGTGAGGTATCTCTGCTTCTGTAGGCATCATATCAATGGACTATCTGGATGCAATCCTGTGCATTTGTGGTAATCTTCTATCACGCCTTAAAATGTTGGTTCTCAAGTGGCTTGTTACGCCCATCATGCACCCCTGCTTTGGATGTTGAAGTGCCTGTTGTCAGAGGAGGCATTTGGCCATCGATGCTTGCCATGCATGGCTGCAGGCTTCTCCATATCTATGTCTCAAGCTTCTTCTGGATCTCTAGAGGTAGTCCAAGGTGGAAAGACATCCCTCCTCATCTCTCCAGCTTGTAATGGGATGCCAGCCCTGTCTTACCAGAAGAGAAAAGCTGGGTGACTTCAGGGAATATTTGCAAGGAGCTGCAGTAGAGCAGAGCAGGCAGAGGAGCATTATGGAAAGACTCTCCTCCTTGTCAGAGCCAAGCCAGTCGGCCATAATATGACTAGAGTAAATAAAGGCAGGTTTTTAAAGTCTTTCCTCTTCAGATGTGTTCTCCGAGGGAGTAGTCACCCTAGCAGACCTTTGAATCACACTCATAGTTTGGACGTGGGTATCCCAGAGTCTTCTTGGCATTGCCCAAGGGAAACGCTCTCTGTGAGGCATCCCACAGTGTTTCTACCTTCTCCTAAGTACAATCAGGTCTTTCTGTTGTTTCCAACTGAAGATGCTGATGTGGATGGGGGAAGCACGATTATGCACTTGTACCTTGTATGGTTGCACATCGTCGCCAGCACCAGCAGGGCATCTAGTTCAGAGGGCCGAGGTACACCAATATCTCCCTTTATTCATTTTTGTCATTCCCCCTTTAGACCCCAAGGAGCTACGGCTGGTGAATGGCCCGAATCGCTGTGCTGGGCGCCTCGAGGTGCTTCACAACCAGCAGTGGGGGTCTGTGTGTGACAACGGCTGGGACATGAAGGATGCCAAAGTGGTGTGCCGACAGCTGGGCTGCGGCGCTCCGATATCTGCTCCAGGCTGGGCTAGGTTTGGCAGGGGCTATGATCCCATCTGGCTGGAGACAGTCAGCTGCAAAGGGACAGAGACTGCCCTTACCGAGTGCGGAACCCAGGTGTGGGGCATCCACAACTGCCACCATGGGGAAGACGCCAGCGTGGTGTGCTCAGGTGACTCTCTCACCACATTCCTCCTCTGTGTCCGTAGAAAGAGCTGTGCCACCACCAAGCCATAGATCCCTTTGCTCCAGAGGGCAAGGGAGTGACAATTCCTTTGACAGTAATAAAAACAATGCTAATAGTGGTAGTAACTGCAGTAATGACAAGGGGTGCGAGGGCGATCCCAACACTGCTGCTTCTTCCACCATCCCTAGCTCATTTTTAGACCAAGTGGATAACCACTGATAATCTCCATGCTGTGAATGACCAAGCTGGGTCCCACGGGAATCCTTGTTTTGTAAAGGTGTCATGTCAGGGAGACAAGAAAAGAGGGGGGCATGGTCCTGTGTGAGATTGCATGTCCAGGACGATCTCCAACAGAACTTTCTGAAGGGTTGTTGGTGTCCTTATTTTTCTAGACCCGATGGAAATTCGGTTGGTAGACGGACCAAGCCGCTGCTCCGGGAGGGTCGAGGTGTTTCACCAGCAGCAGTGGGGGACGGTGTGTGACGATGAGTGGGACCTGCGCGATGCCGAGGTGGTGTGCCGGGAGACGGGCTGCGGGGCGGCGATGGAAGCCCCAGGCTCGGCTCACTTTGGCCGGGGACGTGATCCCATCTGGCTGGACGAGGTGAACTGCACGGGGAGCGAGTCCGCCCTCTCCGAATGTGGGGCCAAGCCCAAAGGAGACCCCAATTGCTACCATGGAGAAGATGCTGGTGCAGTGTGCTCAGGTAGCTGCTCTTCCTCTGCTGGTGAGCTCCTGGGTACCAACACTGCAGGAGCTCTGGGACCAGTTTTCCTTGCTTCTCTCCGAGGGTGTTCTTTCCCCGTGGGAATCCTCCTATCTCTGAGGGTGGAGAGGCCCTGGCACAGGTTGCGCAGGGAAGCTGTGGCTGCCCCCGCCCTGGAAGTGTTTGAGGCCAGGTTGGGTGGGGCTTTGAGCAAGCTGCTGTGCTGGAAGGTGTCCCTGCCCGTGGCAGGGGGGTTGGAGCTAGATGATCGGTAAGGTCCCTTGCAACCCAAACCGTTCTAGGATTGTAAGTGCGAGGCGAGGCAAATGCTGAGCCTGTGGGGCTTCCTCCTCCTCCGTCTCACACCCAACACTTGCTGCCTGCGTCAGTCGGTGCAGCAGCACAAGGCGACTCCTGTCTGTCTGTCCATTTCAGAGCCTGCCGAGGTGCGGCTGGTGAACGGCTCCAGTCGCTGCTCTGGGAGAGTTGAGGTGCTGCAGAGCCAGCGATGGGGAAGTGTGTGCAACGACGGCTGGGACCTGGACGACGCAGAAGTGGTGTGCCGGCAGCTGGGCTGTGGGACGGCCGTCGCCGCTCCACCCAGAGCTCATTTTGGGATGGGGCCCGAGCCCATCTGGCTGGACGATGTGAACTGCACGGGCAGCGAGGCTGCCCTCTCCGCGTGCAGGGCCAGACCCTGGGGAGAAAGTAACTGCAACCACCAAGAAGATGCCAGCGTGGTGTGCCTGGGTAAGCCACCTCAGAGCCCATCGTGGTGCAGCGCTGTAAAGAGCAAGGCTGGCACGTGGGTAAGGGCAACGAAGCTGTTGAAGTGTGTGGAGAACAAGTCTTCAGAGGAGCGGCTGAGGGAACTGGGATTGTTTCGTGTGGAGAAGAGGAGGGTGAGGGGAGACCTTATCGCTCTCTACAACTACCTGAACGGAGGTTGTAGTGAGGCGGGTGTTGGTCTCTTCTCCCAAGTAACTGGCGATAGGACGAGAGGCAATGGCCTCAAGTTGCGCCAGGGGAGGGTTAGATTGGCTGTTTGGAAATATTTCTTGACTGAAAGAGCGGTCAGGCATTGGAACAGGCTGCCCAGGGAGCTGGTGGAGTCCCCATCCCTGGAGGTGTTCAAAACACGTGCAGACGTGGCACTTGAGGACATGGTTTAGCAGGCATGGTGGTGATGGGTTGATGATTGGACTGCATGATCTTAGAGGTCTTTTCCAACCTTAATGATCCTCGAAGTCAGTGGAGAAAGACCTCCGCTCTGCTGACGTTAAGTCTCTCGCCTCTGTAGAGGAACCAATTTCAGGTTGTCTGAGAGCAGCAGCTCCCCTGGTCACCGTGAGGACTTTCTCCCCGGACAACAAGTGTCCATCCCCAGGCACCACCTTGCTCTCCCCTAGAAGCCTTCAGCTGGTCCCTCGACTCTTCTGCTAGGAGCATCCTTTCCTTTTTCATACATGCACGGTTCTAACGTGACACAGGTGATCACCGTGCCATCAAGCCCATTGAAGCTCCCCTCTACCTTGGGTCCAATAATTGTGTCTGTTCCTGAAGTTTTAGGGCTGTGGTGGAGATTCTTGGAAAGTGGGGTTGAGCAGTTGGTGTTGCCTGTGTTGAACGTCCCCATGTTGTCTTGTTGAATGTCCATCACGTTGATGAAGTGTGGACCAAATGATGGATCAAGGTTGGTTTCTGCAAAGCAGTCTTCATGTCTGAGTGCTGGGATGGGCGATAGTGGTATGCTCTGTGCTGCCACTGTTGTTGACCAAGCCAAAGTGATTTGTGCTGTCTCCACCGAAGAAAGCATCTTCAGTTGGTCTTATTAAAAACGGGAAAATTCAGGCTGCATGGAACAAACCATCAACTGAGTCACCATGCTTTGCAGGTTTTGTGCACATGGAGGAGCTGGTTGTCTCTGACTCATCTATCTCAACATCTGGAGAAGAGCAAGCAGCAGCCAAGGTGGCTCCTGCTGAGGATGCCAACAACAAGACAGTCCAGCACAGCCTGTGACTAGCCCAGACCTAAAACTCCAGTGATGAAGCTCCGTACCAACATACAGCTCTTTTTCCAAGGGCTCTGTACCACCTAATCTTTACAGAGCTACGTCACGAGATGCACCACCCATCTCCATGCCCACCTCGGTCAGTTACCCCGAGCGATACAAGACATGACGCACACCACGTGGTACCGATGGTCTGCACGTAGAAGAGATGTGATGCACAGAAATGTAAAATTAATTTTTTTCAAATTTCTCTTTCGATATTTTTTTGAAGCATTTGTGAAAATAAAAACATTCTCTGAGACTCAAGTGGTGTTTTACTCTTGGAGGGTTTTTCTTCTTTTTTTGTTTTTTCATAGCCAGTCAGTGGAGGCTGAAAAGTTTACCCTGAAGTATATGCCAGGGGCTTGCTACAGCAGGGTAAGTTGAAGAGTTTAGCAAACTCCACCTGAAAGCTCAGTTTAGGCTTCACGCAGGTATTTCCAGAAGTAGGCCAACCCAAGTGGTTTGGGACTACGAGCAGCTGAGCAGGATCCCATGCAATCACCCTACCGTGTATTGGCAGGAAAGTCCTGCTCACGAAGAACCAAGAAACTGGGTTAGCAGCCAACCAGTGATGTGATCAATACGGTTGCTATGGTGGGGTAAAAGCATGAACATCTTCAAGGCAGGGGAAGAGAGGAAACGGGGGATGCGCGCTGGGTTGCAGGGGCTTAGAAGATGAAGGCTTGGAGTGCCCTGAGAGGACTGTTTGCTGATGACATAAAACTGGGAGGAGTGGTGGATACACGGGAAGGCTGTGCTGCCATTCAGCGAGACCTGGACAGGCTGGAGAGTTGGGCAGAGAGGAACCTGATGAGGTTCAATAAGGGCAAGTGCAGGGTCCTGCACCTGGGGAGGAACAACTCCATGCACCAGTACAGGCTTGGGGTGGACCTGCTGGAGAGCAGCTCTGCGGAGAGGGACCTGGGAGTGCTGGTGGATGACAAGTTGACCATGAGCCAGCAGTGTGCCCTGGTTGCCAAGAAGGCCAATGGCATTCTGGGGTGCATCAAGAGGAGTGCGGTCATCAGGTTGAGGGAGGTTCTCCTCCCCCTCTACTCTGCCCTAGTGAGGCCCCATCTGGAGTACTGTGTCCACTTCTGGGCTCCCCAGTTCAAGAAAGATGAGGAGCTACTGGAGAGAGTCTAGCGGAGGTCTATGAGAATGATGAGGGGACTGGAGCATCTCTCCTACGAGGAGAGGCTGAGGGAGATGGGCTTGTTTAGCCTGAAGAAGCAAAGGCTGAGAGGGGACCTAATAAATATCTTCAGGGTGGGTGTCAGGAGGATGAGGCCAAACTCTTTTCAGTGATGCCCAGCAACAGGACAAGGGGCAATGGGCACAAACTGAGGCACAGGAAGTTCCGTCTGAACATGAGGAAGAACTTCTTCCCTCTGAGGGTGACGGAGCACTGGAACAGGCTGCCCAGGGAGGTTGTGGAGTCTCCTTCTCTGGAGATATTCAAGACCCACCTGGACGCGGTCCTCTGCAGCCTGCTCTGGATGACCCTGCTTTGGCAGGAGGGTTGGACTGGGTGACCCACAGAGGTCCCTTCCAATCCCGACCATTCTGTGATTCTGTGATTCTGTGACTGACCAAGGTGGACAACAGAAGATAGCTTGCACAATGTGTGGAAATCATCTGTCAAGGGAAATGAGGCGTGCATAAGGAGCCCAAATGGGCCAAAAGCTTGGAGAGCTAATGAGTAAAAGATGATCCTACAGTACGCAGGGCGCTTGCAAAGGCGACTCGGACAAGACTATGGCCAAGTCTATGGCTGTGGTATATATGGAGGAGTGCTTAAGGCTTGTGGAAGTGCTTCTCCGAGTTAACTCTTTGTGTTAAACTTCTAGTAAGCCTTGCGTGAACAGTTCATAATTCAATTGATGGTGATGTTGGGAATTTTCAGTTAATACCTGCATGGATATGGGTTGGTCCTGGGCTCTGTTACACTAAAAAGGAGTTGCTCAGGGCACACGCTCCCTGGTTTCTGCCACTTTTCCAGGTCCTATGCTCACTTTTCTGCTGTTCCCTCAATCTGAATGTCAAGGGCCCCAGTCTTCCCCATGGAAGGGGGCTTGGCAGCGGGTCATCAGGGGCCCAAGCTTTTTCTGGGGAGAGGTGTGATATTGATGGGGTTTCTTTTTCCTCCTCACCTCCTTCCATTTTTGGAATTACATGTTTTCTGACATACCTTCACACTTTGTTCTTCCTTTATCTGCCCACAAATCAATATTGCACCCAAACTAACTATATATGGGGCTTTTTCTCTGTGTTGGGTATTTGTTCTATGTTACCCCTAAAACTGTTTCTGTCCAAATTCAGGCCTGCAAGCTGACTATCAGTGAACTGCTGATAGCCTTAGGCTTTCCAGTGTGCCCCATCACTTATCACCCCATGCCTATCCTCTACACCGACTTGTGTTTTTCCACTTCTCAAGGCTTCTGCTGTAACACCAGCTTCATGTTTCTCCCTGGGTTTGAGAGCCCCAGGACACCCTTAGCTGTCCTGCACTCCATGGGCTGCTTCTGGAGGATGGCAGGGACTGCAGCAGGGCTGGATCCTTCACTCCTTATCCCATGTCCCAAAGCCATCTCAGCCAGTCTTGTCTCCCTGGACACCCAGATCCTGGCACCATGACCTGCGGTATGCAACACTTGGTCCCTTTCATGCTGCAGAAACACTCCTTATCAGCTGAAACACACCTTATTTCAGGCACTTTGGGATGAAAACATACATCAGAATTAATAGTTCTGCCATAGGCTGCAAGGACATCCTGTGCTGACCCCTGGCTGCCTTGGTCCTGCTTTCTGCTAATAAGCAGGGTAACGGTCATTCCCCTAATGACCCTAATGAGAGTAATCGAGATGCACGCAGCAGGCTTTGCAAAGTTAGCTTTTCTTTCTTCTTGTTCCTAAAGCTGTGGCCCAGGGTTATGCTCTACCTACGTCCACCCCTAGAAAGCACAGTTCCCTTTTCAGCCTTTTCCCGGCACGGTTTAGAGGAGTTCAGCTCCAGGATCCTCCTTTGCACAGCTGGGTGGTCATCTCAGGCTGCTGCAGAGCCTCCCACTCCTTCACCTCCTCTGCGGATGAGCCATTCTGGACACGTGCCTGGGTTTCTCCAGTTTGATGCAACCTGGATATTTGACCAGGGATGTTCATATGGCTTTTTGCAGAGGGCTGGGAGGTGAGACAGGAGATCCAGCCACCGATGTGGTGGGACGGGCAGTCCACCCATCACCCAACATCTCCTTGGGCACTATGACTCTACAACCTGCACATCCTTGAGGTTGTATTTAAGGCCCATGGAGATGGCAAGAAAGGGTTGGGAGAGGGGTAAAGCTCTTTTTAAGGGTAGAAATGGAATCCGATAGTTGACTGCATGTGTCTAATGGCACTGAGGGACATAAGGGCACATTGCAAAAAGGAATTGAAACCCACACGCAGGTCTCTGAAACATCCAGGGTTGGGGTGTGCAGATGCTATGTGCATTTTCCAGCCTGCTCCTGCAGTCCCTTTCAGTGCCCTCTGCAAATGGGCCCTGGGGGTAACTCCGGTCCATGCCTTGATGCCCCAGAACACGGACATTTCTGACCCATCAGTCACGCTGCCTTCCCATAGGGTGATAAATAAGGCAACAGCCCTTGCTAATAGAGATAATTCTCCACGGGACTATCCATTTTTGTGTCTCCTGAGTATCACTGTGGTGATGATACCATGGGAGGAAGCTCCTTTGGCAGGCCCTTGGGGGAGGTTCACTGTGGAGGGCACCAAGGGATGGGCAGATGAAGGGGTAGGAGTCAGTGTCTGGGCAGGCAGCGATTTGCTTTGTATCCTCCCCCCCTGCTCCTCAGTTGCAACCATGACACCGAGCACAGCATAAGTCCCTCCCCAGTTACTATCTCGTGCTCCCTCCCAGCCCTGGTGGAGCTGGACTCAGTCCCCGGAGAGTCTGCGAGAGCAGCTGGAGCTGCTTGACTGCCAGATCCAGAACCACAAGGATCCTCAGTGGATTTGGGGTGGATCCGAAAGGCTGCCGGGGCATGCAGCAACCCAAATGTACAGGGATGATGAGGGGTGAGGGGCATCAGTTGTGTTGGAGAAAATAATGTAATTGCCAGTATCAGGCAATTTATACTAAAATTTTCAAACTGTGAGCTTCTTCCATCTGTGTTCCAGCTGATGGATTTTCCCCAGATCGAGTTATTCCTTGCTATCTCTTCTTTATCTAGACAGAGTTTGCAATAGATTCATTCATTATTGAAGGGGAGGATGAGAGTTTTCAGATGCTTCAGATCAGCAGAAGACGCTGAGATGCGAAGGCCAAGGGGTAGCACAAGACGAGTCCGCAGTGCATCAGCTGTGGTGGGCTGAAGCATGGAGATGCTGGCACGTGCAGGCCTCAGTCATTCGCAAAGATCCTGCGTGCTCAAGTGCAGTTGTCTGTGCTGGGCTGCCATTACAGTCATCGAGAACAGTCAGCAGAGAAAAATGAGCCACACAAGAGGACCCTGATGGCTTCTTCCATCTTGCATCCCCACCTTGCAGAGAACAGTTCACAACGCTCAGCTCTTGGCACATACATGATCTCTTTGCACACCCTGGAAGGTGCCAGCAAGTTTGGAGACTGCAAGGCAGTGGCAGGATAGTGTTTCCAGCTGCTTGTCCTTGAGTAATAAGGTGATTTTCTGCCATCTAGCTATGCATCCATGCAATGCAATGCAATGAAATTCATGGTGCACCATGTCTGGCTTTTCCTTTTCCAGTAGGCAGCTGCAAACGAGTTCTCTGAAACCTCCATCTCCATGTGCTGCAACAAAACCCCAACAAAACATTGCATACCCTAAGAAGAGCACTGAGGAGAAGACAGGGTGTATGATTTTGCTGCAATACGCAATTCTAGTTCTTCCATGTCTTTTGTAGTGTGTGTCACCATGTCTCAGGAAGAGTTTACTGCAACTAGAGCGGGTCCGGAAACTGCACAAAGAAATGGGAGTTTCTGGAAGCTGCTGCCCTAGGGAGGGTTGTAGGGGCTGACGCTGTCAGCTAGTTCAAAGAGAAATTAGGCAAAATTGTGAACAATGTGTCTAAAAGCAGACGCTAAAGGGAACATGCTTAACGCACGAAGTCTAGATGCTGGGAGGCTGGAGGCCATCAAAAGTGGCCTGGTTTACATGTTGACCCCATTTCCTGTGCCACTTATGGATTGGGTTGGATTGAACACTTCTCAGACCCATATATATTGTATAACTTACTTTTAGCTCTTACTTAGGAATGAAATTAAAATTGGTCAAATACTTAGTCAAAATGGGCATCCCTCAACCCCAGACTTGCTTCTGTGTCTCTGTGTCACAGAACCCTTAAAATGGGTCTGTGAGGGATGTCAGCAGGGCTTGCAGTCCAAGTCTCTCCAAGCTGTGATGTTTGAAAAGCTCTTGCACCCTCCCACCACCGAAAGCATGGACGCACGAATCTCTTTTCACTTGCACCATACAAATGCAGTGAGGGTTGGGTTTCAAAATGAAGCTGCTGGGATAGCAGTGCTGAAAGCGGAGCATGGTTTGGGGCTTTTTTTACCCCTCTGTGTGCTGTCCTACTTACCAAAACTGATTTGTTTACCCCGGACATCAGTGATTTCATGAGCATCATGCATCTCACACGTTGCAAGACTTCACAACCCAGCCCCCGCAGGGATGCAAACTCACTCTGTTCTTCTGGCTTCACAGTTCTCGCACCATGCTTGCATGGCTTCAGAAGCAGATGTCAGACCATCCAGGCTCGTGTTTCCATCTTGAAGGGTGCTAGTAGCTGTGCAAGCAAATCACAGGGGCAAGATGTCGTGCCTCCCTGCTGCGTCATGCCAAGGCTGAACCTTAATTACTTGGGGAGGAGGAGTAACAAACTTTCCTGCAACCCCCAAGATGATGTTCAGACTACAGGGAGCTGGAAGTGAGCACTGGGGCTCCTCTTCTTGGTATGAGCAGCGAATTGCAAAGATAAGGGAGCTCTCTTTGGAAAGGCTTAAACTTTGCAGTCACAGAAGGTTGAAAATTAATGGTCATCTTCCACTGCAAAGCAGTAAGGATTTTATAGGGGCTGGGATGTATCCCTCTGAACAACATGGACTGCATGGGGCCAGAAACCTCCCTCTCCAAGTGCCCAGCTCAGCCCTGCGGTGCAGGCGTCTGCCACAGCAGGGAAGATGCCAGTGCTGTGTGCTCAGCCAGCCCTTCCCCAGGCCACGTTCGCTGCTGGGAACAGCACGGAGCATCCTTTCAGGACTGCTGTTTTTTTGCTGAGACTCTTTATATTTGGTTTCGGTTCTTATTGTACAGCCGTGGGAGCCCATGGCTCTGGGGACCTGGCAGCCCAGTAGACTGAATGGGACATAGCTGTTTCCCATCTCACATTTGTAAAGAGGGAGGTTGTGCCCCATGGGGTCATCTCAGAAATCTTGATGCCTGTGGTCCATTGCGCCTGGTGTCACAGGGGCTGTAAGCTGGATTTGAGTGGAGACAGCCCAGGGAGGGGGTTTGAAGAGAGGACTCGTCCCTGGACGATGGGTGACCTTCCTCCCTGGCCAGAAACTAAGAAGAGAAAGGAGCTGCAGGGTCCTTGACTGCGGCGTGGGGAAGTGTTGAAATCCCCCCTTTGCTCCCTCTGCCAGGCATGCGTGTGCCCAGCTCCATCGTCTCCGACATCTTTGTTGGCCACATGGACAGTGGGATTGAGTGCACCCTCAGCAAGTTTGCTGATGACACCAAGCTGAGTGGTGCGGTCGACATGCTAGAGGTAAGGGATGCCATCCAGAGGGACCTTGACAAGCTTGAGAGGTGGGCTTGTGAGAACCTCATGAAGTTCAACAAGGCCAAGTGCAAGGTCCTGCACATGGGTTGGGGCAATCTCAAGCACAAATGCACACTGGGCAGAGAACAGCCCTGGGGAGAAGGACTTGGGAGTGCTGGGTGACCAGAAGCTCAACATGACCTGGCCATGTGCTCTCACAGGCTGGAAAGTCAACCATATCCTGGGCTGCATCAAGAGAAGAGTGGCCAGCAGGTCGAGGGAGGGGATTCTGCCCCTCTACTCCGCTCTGGTGAGACCCCACCTGGAGTCCTGTGTCCAGCTCTGGAGCCCTCAGCACAGGAAAGAAATTGACCTGTTGGAGTGGGTCCAGAGGAGGCCACAGCAATGATCAGAGGGCTGGAACACCTTTCCCATGAGGAAAGGCTGAGAGAGTTGGGGTTGTTCATCCTGGAGAAGAGAAGGCTCCAGGGAGACCTTATAGCAGCCTTCCAGTACATGAAGGGCCCTGCAAGAGAGCTGGAGAGGGACTTTTTACGAGGGCACGTAGTGATAGAACAAGGGGTGATGGCTTTGAAAGAGGGTAGATTTAGATTAGATATATAGAAGAAATTCTTTACTGTGAGGGTGGAGAGGCCCTGGCACAGGTTGCCCAGAGAAGCTGTGGATGCCCCCTCCCCAGAAGTGTTTAAGGCCAGGTTGGATGGGGCTTTGAGCAACCTGGTCTAGTGGAAGGTGTCCCTGCTCACGGCAGGGGGGTTGGAACCAGATGATCTTTAAGGTCCCTTCCAACCCAAACCATTCTGCGAGTCTATGATATGATGGTACGGCCACTAGCCCTCTTTGTCTAGTGTCGTAGTCCCAGGGCTTGGCAATGCTGTGCTCTCCTTGCACCAGCCTCAGGGTGTGGGAAGACTCCTTGCCCCATAGCCATGCCTCCAACCCCACTCTTGGGATACAAAAGCCCGCAAGTCATGCCAGAGTCCCTGTGACACCTCATCCTGCTGCTGGCAGGTGGAAGAACTATTCACTGAAAACTCGAATTATGTTACAAGCATGGGGATGTTTAGCACAAACCCATTACCCAACTCAGAGGTCGGACTGTAAATTCCCCAAATCCCCTTAAACTCAGGATGAGAATCAATGCAGCAGGGATGTAAGAAACAGAATCACAGAATCACAGAATAGTAGGGGTTGGAAGGGACCTCTGTGGGTCATCTAGTCCAACCCCCCTGCCGAAGCAGGGTCACCTACAGCAGGCTGCACAAGACCTTGTCCAGGCGGGTTTTGAATATCTCCAGAGAAGGAGACTCCACAACCTCCCTGGGCAGCCTGTTCCAGTGCTCCGTCACCCTCAGAGGGAAGAAGTTCTTCCTCATGTTCAGACGGAACTTCCTCTGCTTCAGATTGTGCCCATTGCCCCTTGTCCTGTCACTGGGCACCACTGAAAAGAGCTTGGCCCCATCCTCCTGACACCCACCCTTCAGATATTTGTAGGCATTTATAAGGTCCCCTCTCAGCCTTCTCTTCTTCAGGCTGAACAAGCCCAGTTCCCTCAACCTCTCCTCGTAGGGGAGATGCTCCAGTCCCCTCACCATCCTCGTAGCCCTCCGCTGGACTCTCTCCAGTAGCTCTTCATCTTTCTTGAACTGGGGAGCCCAGAACTGGACACAGCACTTCAGATGGGGCCTCACTAGGGCAGTGTAGAGGGGAAGGAGAACCTCCCTCGCCCTGCTGGCCACACTCTTCTTGATGCACCCCAGGATCCCATTGGCCTTCTTGGCAGCCAGGGCACACTGCTGGCTCATGGTTAACCTGTCGTCCACCAGGACACCCAGGTCCCTCTCCGCAGAGCTGCTCTCCAGCAGGTCCACCCCAAGCCTGTACTGGTGCATGGGGTTGTTCCTCCCCAGGTGCAGGACCCTGCATTTGCCTTTGTTGAACCTCATCAGGTTCCTCTCTGCCCAGCTTTCCAGCCTATCCAGGTCTCGCTGAATGGCAGCACAGCCTGCTGGTGTATCCACCACACCTCCCAGTTTGGTGTCGTCAGCAAACTTGCTGAGGGTACATTCTAACTCTTCATCCAGGTCGTTGATGAAGAAGTTAAACAAGACTGGGCCCAGCACTGACCCTGGGGGACACAACTTGTTACCAGCCTCCAACTAGACAAACCTGAGTGTGTTTGCAGCTTAATCTCAGCAGCTACAGCATGGTGTCTGGACCACCCTCCCCTCTTCCTTTGTATGATGTGGTAATGCCAGAACACAGGCTGTGCATTTTATACACATAATATCTTCAGCAATGTGACTTTTGGACAGACTTCAGTCAGAGCAAGCTATTCAATGTACACGACCCCTCGAAATTCCTTGTTTCAGCAAGGGATAGGAGGCTTCTTGCTCTCTGCAAGCACCCTGCGGGTATCTCTGTAGGGGAGGGGGTTCACCCTTGGATACCTGAAAGATGAAGCTTGGCTTTTCGCAAAGGTGCAAAGCTCCGTAGGTGGGCATTGCAAACCCTCCTGCTGCCAGATCCACAGCCCGGAGCTGTCTAGGGACCAGGAGCTGGGGATGAAATGGGGCAGACGCAGCTGGGAACGGGGGGAGCCTCCTAGCAGATATGACTCGTGTGCTGGGGGGCCACTTAACCACTCAAAACCAGAGGGCAGAATCCCAGGGACAGCAGGGAGGAGTGGACACTGCAGGAGGAGGGATGAGCACTGGGCAAACACAGGGCACGTCACTGCAGAGGAGGGGACAAACCTGCTCTCGCCACCCACGACAGCCAGCTCAGCTTGCAGCTCGCACTGGGACAGTCACCTGTCCTAAGGCATATGCAACGGGCATGGGGGTTTCAGGACGTTGCCTCCTGTCCCTGCACAGCAACCTGGCTGGCTTCGCTGGAGCAGGGCTCCTCATCTACCTGGCGTGCCTCTGCGGTGAGTGGCTCTTACGTGGGGAAGGAGCATCCTAGGAGAAAGAAGGGGCCGGAGATCTGCAGGAACGGAGGGGACTGGGCTTGCAGATGGATGGGGCAAAGGCTCCTTTGACCCACCAGCCTTTAAAAGGAAGAGAAATTTGTGGATGGGGAAGGAGATCTCTTTAACTGGGTAATTATCCTGGCCTCTGTGCTGCTGCCCTTGCACAGACGGTTGGGAAATACTTGGAGCCTTACCAACCAGTGACAGTCGATTCGAAGAGAGAGCCGGTAACAACCCACAAGACCAGAAATTCTGTATTTGTGTTGGCCACCTCTTCAGGGCCGGCCAGTTCGTTTGCAAAGGGCACAAAGTCCTCTTCCCCCCCCCTGCCAGTGCAAACAGGAGCATTTATTCTGCTCTGCGCCCTGCAGACATGAAGGCTTTCCCGGAGGTGACCAACTGTGCTGCCAGTGGGATGCCAAGGTGCTGTTGTTATTTTTTCCTGCCTCTGCCTGCCTCCTTTTGCATCCCCTTCTCGAGGAGATGCTCAGCCTTTACCCAGACCCTAACCCAGGCATCCCACCGCGGCTTGGCCGCTCCAGCGCTTACTGCCACAGTGATTAAACACCTCATCTTTAGCTTTCTTGCCCGTTTCAGCCCGTGTAATGCCTTCCTCTAAGATGCAGCTCTACTTGGCTAGGGGCCATGGGCCAATTTGCTGTGCAGGCTCCCTATCACCTCATGCAAATCGCTAATTAAAGCACCAGCTTGCACACAGACAGACCCCCCTTTACGTCAGACAGCTGGCAGCTACTCCCTACTTACAGTTTCCCCGAGTTTTCAATCCAGCTGGCAGTGCTTTCCCTTTAATTGATTGCAAATACTAAGCAAAAAAAATATCTAAAGCCCCTTTAAAGATAATTATCTTCCAAAAAGGGGGTTTGCTGAGCATTTTTTTTCCTGGACTTGGATTTTTTTTGGGGGGGGGTGGTTAGTCTTTGAGCCAAAGGAGAAGCACATCCATGGTTCACATAAGCCACTGCCGTTTGCAGAGGCTCCATGAAGCTTGTGCAAGCGACGCAGCCTTTCCTGGTGCTGCTCTTCTGCACTGGACCCTCTCTGTATCCCTGTTGCAGACCTGGTTGCTTGCCAGTGGGTTCCCATCCGCCTGTCAGACGGCCTGCACCGCTGCACCGGCAGGGTCGAGGTCTTCTATCAGAACCAGTGGGGAACGGTGTGCGACGACAACTGGGACCTGGAGGATGCTGGCGTGGTGTGTCGGCAGCTGGGCTGCGGCACGGCGGTGTTAGCCCCTGGAGCCGGGCATTTCAGTGCAGGGTCCGGTCCCATCTGGCTGGACGACGTCAACTGCACGGGGACGGAGGTCGCCCTGTCTCACTGCACGGCGAAGGGCTGGGGGAAGAACAACTGCCATCACGGTGAAGATGCCGGCGTGGTGTGCTCAGGTAATGCCCTGCAGAAATTACGGGGTGAGGGGACACGATGACAAAGCAATTCCCTCGCAAGGAATGTTGTCCCCGCCAATTTTCCCAGAGCTCCCTGTGGCACAGAGCACCCATGGCTCCAGCAAGGGATGGTTCTGTGGTTTGTCCCATACAAGGGACTGCAGGCTAGGGAGAAATTACAGAATCACAGAATCACAGAATGGTAGGGGTTGGAAGGGACCTCTGTGGGTCATCTAGTCCAACCCTCCTGCTGAAGCAGGGTCACCTACAGCAGGCTGTAGAGGACCTTGTCCAGGCGGGTCTTGAATATCTCCAGAGAAGGAGACTCCACAACCTCCCTGGGCAGCCTGTTCCAGGGCTCCGTCACCCTCAGAGGGAAGAAGTTCTTCCTCATGTTCAGACGGAACTTCCTCTGCTTCAGTTTGTGCCCATTGCCCCTTGTCCTGTCACTGGGCACCACTGAAAAGAGCTTGGCCCCATCCTCCTGACACCCACCCTTCAGATATTTATAAGCATTTATTAGGTCCCCTCTCAGCCTTCTCCTCTTCAGGCTGAACAAGCCCAGCTCCCTCAGCCTCTCCTCGTAGGAGAGATGCTCCAGTCCCCTCATCATCCTTGTAGCCCTCCGCTGGACTCTCTCCAGTAGCTCTTCATCTTTCTTGAACTGAGGAGCCCAGAACTGGACAGAGTACTCCAGATGAGGCCTCACCAGGGCAGTGTAGAGGGGAAGGAGAACCTCCCTCGTCCTGCTGGCCACCAATTTGGGAAGCAGGCTTGGAAATGCTACCTGCGCTAACTCCAGCTTCCTGAGATGCTGAACCACCTGTGGGGAAGGCGTAGGGACCCCTTGCACATCACATACCTCTGTGGTGAGCCGGACCCCACATGCCTTGCTTTGGCTGCATGTTTTAGGGACACAGGCATGGCTAGAGACTGGTTGTGTTTTGCAGGCAGGCACCGTAAGACACAGCCTTAGGCAGGGGAGAGAGGGGCCAGGAGGAGACACCCAGATTCCTCCTCCCCATCACCAACATGAGGGACAGAATGGTTTCCATGCACTTGCCTCTGGCGAGCCACAGATCTGGCCCCTGATCAGCTAGAGAACACTGTTTTATGGCCACAAACTGTGGGGCTCCAAAAGCTTGGAGCTCCAAAAGCTTGGAGCTTTGGTGGCTGATCGAGCTGCAGGTGCTCATGGCAATTGGTAGATGCTGGAGACACCTCTGCCAGAATTGTCCCAACGGACATTGGCACACGGGTGTGCTGACCCCCCTCGGTTGTCACCTGCAAAGGGGATGTGGTGTCCCATGAACACCAGGAAAAAAAGCTTCTCTCCTCCTCCTGTCCCAGCATCCTCAGGATCTCCAGCCACAGCTGGAAAGACCATGGGTTGCTGGGACTATGTCATGTCACCCCCATCCAAGTCCTGAGGTGGCTGCATGTTGGTAGTGACTGGGCACAGCCAGCAACCTTGGTGGAGTGCAGAATGGTCCTGCAGAAATGAGAGGCAAGGGGGCTTTCATGGTCCACCTCTCGTGCCCTCCGTAGACTCATCCAGTCACCCTATGGCCAGCCACACCAGTCCTGCAGAGCTTCGCCTGGTGAATGGCCCAAACCGCTGCTCTGGAAGAGTAGAGGTGATGCACGACCACCAGTGGGGAACCGTGTGCGACGATGACTGGAGCTTCCCCGATGCCAGTGTGGTGTGCCGGCAGCTGGGCTGTGGGACAGCGGTCTCAGCCTACAGCGCAGCTCACTTTGGCCAGGGATCAGGCCCCATTTGGCTGGACAACGTTCAGTGCAGTGGGACTGAAGCTGCTCTCTCCGAATGCCTGGCCAGACCTTGGGGTGTCAACAACTGCGACCATGCAGAGGACGCCAGCGTCGTGTGCACAGGTAACATCGTGCTTGCGGACCACAACCAGAAGTTCAGTGGAGGATGCTCTGTTTTGGGAATTTGTAGCAGTTCCACAGTTGCAGCCAAGGGCTGGGCAGCAGACACCTCGCTGGGTCACCTTGCCGCCTTTGTCTCATCTCCTACAACATGCCATGCTGGCACTCTTTAGCACACAGGTCCATGAAAGGAGGAGCAAGAGGGATAATAGGAAGGGAACGATGCCCTTTGGGCAACATGCAAAAAGTGCACTCGCATGGGCACCAAGGAGAGAGGGGAAGCACCGGACTGGGTGCTAGATGCTCCTAGCAAAGTCCCAACCCACCACACTATGGGGACCAGTAGCCCACAGGCTGTACAAAGACAGGGTCGGGGGGGCTGAACCCTTTTTGAAGCAGGGGCCGTGGCAACAGGGGTCTGCAGAAAGTCTCTCCCTTCAGGGGCTGCTGGGGCCATGTGAAGGGTTCATGAACGGCCGCCCAGGAGGAATGAAATAAACATTGCAGCCATTTATGGTTTGCTTGTGCTCACGTTCAACATGCACAGGCTCTGAGGTTGCACAGCTGGCTTTGCCCACACCTGAGATGCTTAGCCCCAGTCTTGAGATATTCCTCAACAGCTCTGTGTGGGCACAGGAACCAGCCCCAATCTTGAGATATTCCTCAACAGCTCTGTGTGGGCACAGGAACCTCCCTGTGCAAAACACAGGGGAGCATCCTTCAGCGTGGGTGTCACCATGGTGGCAAGAAGAGGCACCTTGGGGGACCTCAGACGTCAGACCTGGTCTGATGGTCCCCTCGTGTCTTCTGTCATGATCAGGCACAGCCACCAACACACCAGCTCGTCTGCGCCTGGAGAACGGCCCTGGCCGCTGCGCGGGGCGCGTGGAGGTGCTCCACCACCATCAGTGGGGGACGGTGTGCGACAACAGCTGGAGCATGGCCGAAGCGGCGGTGGTCTGCCGGCAGCTGGGCTGCGGGACGGCCGTCTCAGCCCCGGGCTCGGCTCACTTCGGGCAAGGGTCCGGTCGCATCTGGCTGGATAACGTGAACTGCACGGGGACAGAAGACGCCCTCTCCGAATGCCAGGCCAGGCCATGGGGATCCAACAGCTGTGACCACCGGGCAGATGCTGGCGTGGTTTGCTCAGGTGATCCACGTTAATCAGGATTAGTACCATGTGGGTTGGGGTGCAGGATCAGCTCAATCACATCCCAGGTACCCAGAGATGGGCGCCTTCACCCCACCCTGGTTTTAAAAAAATAATATTAAATTGAGAGAAGGGTATGAATGCCACAGTGGGTGATGCTCTTCCCTGGGTCAGCGCAGGCTGAGATGCCAGTGTGCTGTTAGGATGATTTTGTGTAGGAAGACCAAGCCCTTCTCCTACTTCCCCCCTTTCCAATAGCTCTAGCTACACAAATTCATCAGGCAGTGCTCCTACCAGCTCCCATAGTCACTACTGACCCCAGGACCCTCCCATAGTCACTGTTGACCCCAGGACCCTTTGTCAGGCTCCAAGTCCCAAGCTCTGGAGCTAAAACCTCCAAATCAAATCCCAAGCTCCAAGCCCCAAGCTCTGGAGCTACAACCTCCAAAGCAAATCCCAAGCTCCAAGCCCCAAGCTCTGGAGCTACAACCTCCAAAGCAAATCCCAAGCCAGCCCTGATGGTGTAGCACATTTCCCAGGCAGCCAGAGGCTGCACGCACCAAAGGATGCTCTGATTTTCCCACAGCTTAGCATGTTGCAAAGTCCAGCTGGAGCCGTGGATGACGGTCAGGCGTGAACATGGTCCTTGCTCCCTTCACAGACGCGGACACTTCGGGGCAGCGCCTGCTGCGGCTGGTGAACGGCTCAAGCAGCTGCCTAGGGAGAGTCGAGGTCCTTCACGACCAGAAGTGGGGGACCGTGTGTGACGACACCTGGGACCTCAACGACGCTGCTGTCGTGTGCAGGCAGCTGGGCTGTGGGATAGCGCTGACAGCACCGAGCTCGGCTCATTTCGGACCAGGGTTGGATCCCATCTGGCTGGACGGTGTTCACTGCACGGGGACCGAGTCCTCCCTCACTGAGTGTGAGCTGAGCAACTGGGGAGAGCACAACTGCGGCCACAGCGAGGATGCTGGTGTGGTGTGCTCAGGTAGCACCAGGCTGCAGGGACTGGGGCGGGTGAGCCAGGGTGGTTGGTGTCCATCCAAGGGCGGCCTTGATGGATGCTGGAGCTGCTGTTCTACACCAGGGCTGTGCTAGGCTTTCTTCCTTTCTGCTCATTCTTTCCCATCCCCAGCATCAGAGCAGAAATCAGCTTTCACCCAGCCACTTGGCTTGGAGTTGAGCAAAAATGCCACCCTGCCTTGGATAGGAATTGTGCACGTAACTAATATTGATTTAATCTAGACTGTGTCCCTCCAGCTCATCAATGACAGCATCCTGTAATGGGCAAAGCCTTGTTTAAAAATAAAATAATCCAGATGCACCTTTCCTAGACACAGCAGCCCACTGCCACCGGGGAGGTGGGTGTGGGTCTCCAGTGAGCCCCATCTCACGGGTACCGGCCCTGTAGTGACGTTGCTTATTAAGGCATCTTGTACAAGGGGATGGAGTAAGGCAATCCGTGCCTTGTAGCTGGTTGTGGGTGCTGGTATCTTGCCTTCAGCAACACACCAGAAAAAAATGCCTGGGAACAAGTCAGAAGCTCTCATCACTGTATGGGGTCAGAGGGCCCAACTCATCGCCTTGCGCTCTTCCTTGCAGGCACAAACCCCTTGCAGCTGCGGTTGAAAGATGGTCCTGGTCCCTGTGCAGGGAGGGTGGAGGTGCTCTACAACGCAACCTGGTACGGGGTGTGCAGCAGCGGCTGGAGCTTGCTGGAAGCAGGGGTGGTCTGCAGGCAGCTGGGCTGTGGGCCAGCCCAGTCAGCACCCATCGGAGCCCATCTCAGCCATGGGAACGGCCGTGCCTTGCTGGAGGGGCTGAGCTGCCGGGGAACCGAGAATCTGCTCCTGGAGTGCCAGCAGAGAGAGATGGGTCCAGGGCCGTGCAGTCAGGGCTCAGCAGCCAGCGTGGTGTGCACAGAGAAGGAAGGTGAGTGCCAGGATCCCCCATCATCTGCTTTGTCTGCCTTGGGGCCAACCTGGTGCAGACATATGGTTGGGTAAAGGTTCCTATCTCCATCCCAGTCTTGGCCTCCTCCCAGGCAGGCAGCAGCGTTGTCATAAACCTTTTTGCCAGGATAGTTTAGGTGGGAAGGACAGAGGCACCTGAAGGCAGCGGCTGTAAGGCAGTGGAGTGGGACCAACTCAGTGAAGGCATCTCGGCGGACACGGGGATCTGAGCATCCCTGGTGGACACTCTCTGTTTGCATTAGCCCAATGGGGGGTGTCCATGAACCCATCTTCCCGAAGCAGAGGGTGAGCTGTCACTCCTGCTGATGAGGATCAGCCCCAGCACCCAGGAGGACAGTGAGGGAGTATGTTGCAAGTCCCCAAAAACATGCAGCAGAAGAGAAGGGTGAGAGGGGCAGAGAGGGTCAGGCCATCCAACCAACCCCCTCTGAGCTTCACTCTTCCCACAGACCACGTACAGTCCTGCTCGGTGCTGGCAGGCCTGCTTGGCACGGCGGCAATGCTCTGCGGGACCCTGTTGGTCCTGTACCTGTGCACGAGGTATGGAAGACGGGCTGGACACTTCCCGGGTAAGAGCAGGACCACAGCACGTGGTGCAACTGGACTGCTTGTGGAGCTGGCTGCACCCCTGGCTGGCATGGATGCATGCCAACTTGGGGCTGGGGATTGCACCTTCCCTACATCACCCTGCTCCTTCATTTTGCAGACAAGCCACTTATAAAGAAGACAGAGGATGATGGGACGTCATCCGAGGCTTAGGCGGCCACGCTCCTGGTGTCGAAGGCAAGGCTCCCTCAGGACCCCAGAAGACCCCGTTGTGTGGAGCCAGACAAGCGGAGCAGCCGCTGCAATGGTCAGCAGAGAGGACCCCCTCTGGCAGAGCAGAGACCCCTTCCCTGTGTGCCCCATAGCCCCACCTCACTGCACTGAGCCTCTGTGGGTCCCAGTTCCTCCATGCAGCATCACAAAGTCCCTCAGTGTCCAAGCAAGATCTTCTCAGAATAAGCCCTGTCTTGGTCCTCCGGATAGGCTCCAGCATCCTAACCCAATCTGCACAGAATTCTCTTATTCGCAGCCCTATAACTGCTATAATCCCCATTCCCAGCCCTATAGCCCCCTATCATCCCAATAACGCCCTGCAGAGTCATCTGCCGTGGCACCCAATGCCACCACCCTCACCGCATTCCCAAGGGGTTTATACATTTTCCCCATGGAAGTGAGGATTACTTCCTGATCCAGGGGCAAGCAAGCAGGGCGCTCTCCTGTGCTCTACACAACCACCTTTGCAAAATGAGGGGTGCACTTAAAAGCCCATCCACAACGGGGTGAGAAGTCCCTCACCTATTGTATTTATTGTATCCACTTTTGAATACCAGTAAAAACCTTAAAACCCAAATGAACGAGAATGCAGCATTATACAGACTGAGGGATACGGAGGGACTCGGCGAGGTGGAAGTGGTGGAAGAAGAGGCCTCTGGGTTATCGAGGCATTGTAGATGATCGGGTTGGATACAGCAGACTCAAGGTTGCTAACGCTGGGTGAGATATTGTCCTGGCTACCAACAAGGAAGGGTCACGTTCCTAATGGAGCAACCCATGGAGTCAGGTCTGAGCCCCAAACCGTCCACTGCTTCGGTGAAGCCAGGAGTGGCCATGGTCAGAGGAATGACCCAGTGCCATGTGGAAGGAATGAAGGGACCAAAGCTTGACCAGGTTGGGTGTGCCTTGTGAACCGAGCTAATCTCCACACAAGGGCATGGAAGAAGAGAGTCAAGGCAAGAGGCAACAGGAAGAAGACGTGCATGATGAAAGAGTCAGGGCATGTATTTCAACGCCCTTCAAGTCCAGCCTCCCACCTCTCCTTCCTTCCCAGAGAGCGGCTGGCAGCTGTGACCACTTTGCATCTTGCTACTTCTCCTAAGCCATACAGCCTCCCTGGCTGGGTATCTCTTGTCAACGCACAGCCATAAGGTCATCTTCTGCTCTTCCATGGACATCCATCACTCCTGGGACTTCAGGGTTTCTCATCCTCCTGCTAGCACTCAAGTCTTCTCATTTTCCTGCTGGCTGCCCTAGCAGACCTGGTCCTCCAGCCTTGCCTGCCCCAAAGTTTACATCAAAGGCCCAGGGCTCCTTCTAGCTCTGGGTAGAGTGTCCTCAGAATAGGGGAAAACATGAGCGTGGACCCAGTTTTATGCAATAAAGTACATACACCTTTTGGAGAAGGTCTTTGTGATAAGGCTGGGATGAGCTGGAGCTCTTTATGGCTCCAACATGCAGGACCAGCACCTGCTAGATCCCAGCTCAGGCCATGGGTTACTTTGCAGGGACTGCGGTTTCCCAAGACGGGTTTTTTTCAGACTTCCCAGACAGACACAACACTCAAGTTCAAAAGGAGCAGAAGGGACGTAGGACATGGCTCACTTCCAGAGCGGCTGTTTGTCCAAACTATGAAAACAGCCCCAGCAGCAACACCCTTGCCCAGAGCTGCATTGGTCACGTCGGGCTACGACAGTTCACGGCACTTCTGTGCCGGTCAGTGTCAGGAATCTCTTTGCTGCTGGTCTGTTTGTTTGCAAAGAAGAGGAACAAAGTCCTTGGCTCACTGAGCCTTGGTACAAATGAAGATACTCACCTTTCCCCACTGCTCTACCTTTTATGAGATGAGTTTTGACTCATTTCTAGCCTAATTTTCACCTGCTCATTCTTGCACCTTTGTTTACTACACCTTTTTTTCCTTTTGCTCTTCAGCCCTAGCTCTGCAAGCCTCTGGGGCCTGGGTTTCACCTGTTTGATCTTCCTATAGGCAGCAATCTACTCTCCACACTACTACATCTCAGGTTTTGCCAGGGTGAACAGGTTAAACTCAGCCTGAGACCTTCCTGGCCACGCTGTCCATTACATGCTCCAGTTTTGCTTCTTATTTTCGCACAGACACGGGCAGAACCTTCCGCCCTGTTTCTGGCAGGGGTCACACCCTTGCCCAATGCAAGCCCCATCTTCAATGCACCACCAGCACAACACCCAACTTTGTCTGAACCCTCCCACTCACAGCGATGAGTGATGTTGATTTGATGACCCTTTTTTTGCCAGCGGCATGTTGCTCTGGTTACGAGCCCTCTCCTTGCACAACTTCAGCATGCCACCACAAAGGCATAGGAGGAGAGCAAAATCTCCCATCCTTCCTCTTGGCATCTCTTGGCAGTGATTTGCAAGGGCCATGCCTGGAGTATTATCTGCATAACAGCAGTCGGGAAGCAAACTGCTAATCCAAAAGGGACCCTTGGGGTCTTGCAAGTGCAGCCACAGCAGGGTAACAAAAATCACAGTTTCCCCTTGTTTTCCAAACCCAACGAAGCCATTCAAAGCATCATGAGCTGGGTGTGAGACATTTTCTCATCACGGATAGTGTCCAGGCTCGCCCAATGGCAAATGGCTACAGTGCAGGCACTGGCTCCAGCATCCACAGTTAAGCCATCTCCAGCCTTCAGTAACCTATTTTCTTGCAGCAGGTGGTCCCTCACCCCCACAAAACCCAACCAGACACTTTGTAATGAAGCTGTGTTTCCCCAGTTCTGTGCCTAAAGGCTTGATTTAGCTTGTCAAAAGTGAATATCTTGTACCAGAATGCGTCGTGGCAGCCGAGGTGCCTGCAGGGGCTGGCACGTACGAGACAGGACCTGAGTGTCGAGAGGGTTTTGTTTGCTCCATGTTTTCGTGGAACAGCTTGCTGTTTCGCAAGCCGATGACAAGACTGGCGGCTGCAAGGGGCAGCAGGTCACCTCCTGGCAGAGCTTCACAGGAGGTGAACCTCCCAGAGGGGAGCAGGGCGGAGGAAGAGGAGGGATCACTGCAGAAATCCCAGTTTGCCCTCCCAGTTGGCCAGTGGGACACCGGGCTCAGCTGGTATCTCTCACAAGGACAGTCCACTCCAGCCTCCAGCGTGTGGCCAGGCTGTGAACATGGGGATACCAGGCAGTCTCCATCCCTCATCCAGCTGTCCCAGGGACAGAAACCAACCCACTCACCGTGGGGCCAAGAGCGTGGGGACCCTCCTCCTGATGGCGTGCCTTTGGGGTGAGTGGCATTCGCCTCACTGACCGCAGGGAGCCCATCAGCCACATCTGCTCCTCCAGCCTGCTCAGCTAGCACTTTGTGGAGCACAGCAGAGGCTGGCCAGCGGTCCTGAGTTTCACTCGGGGGTCTGGGGCAGGGGGGGGAATGGCTTGTGATGGCTTTGGAGGCGGGTGAAAGTTTTTTTTATGTGAAGCTGGGAGCTCATCTATCTCTGCTACGCTCCAAAAGCCATGCATTGCAGGTCTACCTTTGCACACGTGGTTTCACCCCATAATCAAAGGCTTGTGCCCCATAATTAAAGGCTTTTAAATCCTGCTCCTGGAAATTTCAGTATGGTGCTTGCCGCTTCAACAGTCAGTATCTCCTGGCTGGCTGCAGACATCTGGGCTGGGACTTGTCCATGGTCAATGCACACGCAGCTGGGCAGTGCTTGCAAGAAACATGCCAAGGAATATACCAGCTCTGCTAAGTCTCAGCTGCAGAGCTGATTTACTGTTTATCACAGGGTAGCCTCACTGGTCCCAGTAAAAATAAGGAAGCAGAGCAAAAAGCGCATGGGGAAAGTAGGGAAAGGACAAGACAGAAGAGCCAGCCATCTTCAGGACTGTGCTTTTAGCCCGGGGACAGCTTGCAAACTGGAGACCAAGTGCCCTCAATGCATCCGGTTCAGCCTCCTCGTAGAAGTGAATTCTGAGGGGCGGCTTCGCAAAAGCGCTTTCTTGCAAAGAAAGACACTTTATGGCAAAGATGCTTTCCCGCTCCCCGCTGCGCAGCCCGAATAAAAGAGCTGAGCTACGCATGCCTGCACCCAGTCTGCCACAGCTGTCCAGATGCTGCTCGTGTTTGAATGACTAGGGGATTGGATTTTTAACCCGTTTCATCCGCTTTCTGGTCCCGCTGACTTCCCAAGTGCTACGTCTGGCCGCTTGCTTGCTGGTAGTCAGACCACACACAGATCAGTACCTCGGCACTTCGGAAATCGTTATCCACGGTCAAAAAGCTTATTTACACAACGCAATCATATCCCTCCTGAACTTTTTTTTTCTGCTGACCCCGTTGAGCTTTCCGTGTGACTAATGTCCAGTTACGGCTCCTTTCTGCGTGGTCTCCCTTCAGTTAGTGCTCTTGCAAAAGCGTGCCTCTGGCACCAGGGGCAATCTCACCCCATGGGTCTTGCAAGCTGCCAAGACTCTAAGTTCAAGCACTTTTCCACTCGTTCTTGCAAGCTTGCCACACAGCTGGACCCCAAGGCATTACCCGCTCTTGATGGTGAAGCTACATCTTTGCTGCTGGCCGCTTGTACAAAAACATGCATAAGCTCAAATATCCATTTTTTCTGCCTATTGCATGAGCAAGAAAAGGGCTCCTAGGGTGTGGGATCCACACTGAAGTTAAGTTCAGGCATTTAGATGCAGAGATGGAGCTCAGTTACCTACAAACAGATGCCCAGGGCCATCTGAGAAGGCCAAAGCAGGTGTGGGATGGTCAACACCACCTCGTAAACCCTTTTTGGGGGGCAGGAGACATTTCAAACGTGTGAGTAGCTGAGCCCCGTGCACCCCCAGGATTTCACCTCTCCTCCTCTTTCCCCTCCCGGCTTTGCAGGCACAGCCGCTGAGAGCCCAGGAGGGTTCCTTCGTCTGGCAGGAGGCCCTGGCCGCTGCGCCGGGCGGGTAGAGGTGTTCCACAATGGGACGTGGGGGACAGTGTGTGACGATGGCTGGGGCTCCCCCGAGGGCCGGGTTGTGTGCCGGCAGCTGGAGTGTGGTACGTTGCTGTCGGTGGCACCGGGAACTCGCTACGGAGAAGGGACAGGTCAGATCTGGTTGGATGAGGTCAACTGCACCGGGGAGGAAAGGGACCTCTCCGAATGCCGAGCCAGGCCGTGGGGAGAACACAACTGTCACCATGTGGAGGACGCCAGCGTTGAGTGCTCAGGTAGCTTGGGATGGCGGCAATCCAGCTGTGCATCCCCTCCACCCCTGGATCCCTCCCTGCTGTACCAGCGGTGATGCACAACCGTTCTCCAGCTGTTCCCTTTGGGGTACTTGCAGACTCCAGCATCACAGCCCTGGGCACCCTCCAGCTGGTCAACGGCCCCAACCGCTGCGCCGGGAGGGTGGAGGTGCTCCACAACCACATGTGGGGGACGATCTGCGACGACGGCTGGGACCTGACGGATGCGGCGGTGGTGTGCCGGCAACTTGGCTGTGGCACGGCGCTGTCAGCCACCAGAGGAGCTCGCTTTGGTAGGGGCCACGATCCCATCTGGTTGGACGAGGTGAACTGCACCGGCACTGAGGACACCCTTTCTGACTGCCGGGCCAGTGCGTGGGGGGTCAACAACTGCTTCCACGGGGAGGATGCTGGAGTGATATGTTCAGGTAACGCTCACCTCAAGGTGCAAGAAGGGTCAACATCAGACTTTCGGGGTTTCCTAAGGGGTCGTGGGACAGCTCCTGCATCCCCTCCAAGGGTGCTCACCCGCGGCACCCCCTTTGCAGCACTAGGGAGAACCTGCAGCACGCAGGTGGGCAAGTCACCCTGCAAATCCTTCACCCACCTCCTGCTGCTGTGAATCCAGTGCTAAGCTGCAGGAACAGCCAATTATGCACGAGTTACCAGGGACCTACCCCAAAATCTGGTTTGCCCTGGGGGCAACTAGGTTGTACCATGCAAAGCTTTCCGCAGCCATAACTCACCCTCCCAAGTTCCTGCCCATCCAACCAGGCCAGGTCTGTCTTGCCCACGACCCATGCTTCAGGGCTTTTCATGGAGTGTGTAGATCAGCTTTTTTATCTGAGCTTCACAGCAGGGAGCAAGAAAGTGCCTTTCCAATAAGGTGCCTTTGCAGTGAAGTACCCTTGCAACAAGGTGACTTTGCAGTAAAGCCTCTTTGCAAAGCCACTCCTCAAAATTCACTTTTAAGAGGATGCTGAGCATTGCAGGCACTTGGTCTTCACTTTGGGCACTTACCATGCATGGAGGATGCTCAGCCTGGAGCAGAAGCAGCGATGGCTTTCCCTGTGAACTTACTCTTGCGTGCCATTGGCAGCTTCGGAGATGTCGGTGACTACCGAGGTCCGCCTGGCCAACGGTTCAACGCGTTGCAACGGCAGGGTGGAGGTCACCCACAATGGCACCTGGGCAGCCCTGTGTGATGAGGGCTGGGGTCTGGCTGAAGCTCGAGTGGCGTGCAGGCAGCTGGGCTGTGGGACAGCGCTGTCAGCACCCGGCGGATCGCATTTTGGGCAAGGACCTGGGAAAATGTGGCCTGACAGCATGAGCTGCGTGGGCACGGAGACTGCCCTCTCTGCATGCAAGGCGAAGCCCCGGGACAACAGCACTTGTCACCATGGGAGAGAAGCTGGCGTGGTGTGCGCAGGTAACCCCCTCAGGAGAGACACAGCACAAGAAGTACGGGGGTCTAGGTCCATCACCTTGATTTTCCACCTCCACAAGCAGCCCTGGACAATGTGCCCCCCTTCGTGGGTGTTTCCATCACGGGGTGTCATGAGGTGTCTTGAGGGAGCTGGAGAAATTTTGGTTGTCCTTCTGGAGGGGTCAGTGCCAATTCCAGTGGGTGGGATGCTGCCACGGTGCAGCTTGCAGCCTCTTGCCCCTTAGCCAGCAGGCACGGTGATCAGCCAGCACCTTTTCATGGAGGTTAGCTGAGCCTGCAGCACTTGGTGCAGCACTCAGCGACCTGAGAAGGTGGCAGGGCAGTTTTCCTTACCCAGGAGTCGCAGCCTGCCAGCTCTTCCCCATATTTCCCTCTTTTAGGTAACTCGGAGGGCGACCAGGTCCGGCTGGTGAACTATGGCAGCCGCTGTGCTGGCAGGGTTGAGGTCTTCCATAACAAGCAGTGGGGGACCGTGTGCGATGACAACTGGGACTTGCTGGACGCCGAGGTCGTCTGCCGGCAGCTGGACTGCGGGCGAGCGCTGTCAGCTCCGGGGGGGGGTCAGTTCGGGCACGGGGAAGGCATCATCTGGATGGACGAGGCGAACTGTACAGGGATGGAGACCACGCTGTCTGCCTGCCGGGCCCGGCCGTGGGGCAACAATAATTGCTACCACGGGGAAGATGCTGGTGTGGTTTGCTCAGGTGACCAATGCTTCTTTGGCGTTGCTCCACGCAACATGGATGGGGAGGATAGCATGTCTCTGGGGGTCAGCATCAGCAGCCAGTGGGGTTGTCCCGGACCCTCCCTGCACCTGATGTTCCCATCAGAGGGTTGCTATTCCCATCCCATGGTGTTTATTTAAGGCAGCGGGAGCCATTCCTACAGGGATCCTCCCTATTTCCCTCCCCTCTGGGAACCCTTCCGCTCCAACAACAGGATCAAATTGCGGGGAAGCACATCGAAAGCAACCTGCCTGGCAAGCAATTCTTGCAGGGAGTGGGGCTGGGGCCGAGGAAGGTGCAGGACCAGCGTGGACCAACCTCTGCAGGGAGATGCTCTGGTGCAGGGTGTTCCTGGGAGGAGTTTTGGGTTTCACCCCTCCTGTTCTCCCCTCCTCTGTGCCTTCTGGCAGCTTGAAGAGGGCCTGGGAGCTTAACTGCAATAGGATAAGCATGGAGGGAAACTGGTGACTGTCTGAAGGCATTAATAACTCTCTCGGGTGTTTGCAGACGCGATCATCCCCGAGCCAGCTCACCTCCGGCTGGCAAACGGCTCGCACCGCTGCGCTGGCAGAGTCGAGGTGCTTCACCAGGAGGAGTGGGGAGCCGTCTGTGACCGCGGCTGGGATAAGCAGGACGCTGAGGTCGTGTGCCGGCAGCTGGGCTGCGGGATGGCGCTCCCGGCATTGGATGGGACGGACTTCGGCACCGGGCCACAGCGTGTCTGGCTGGACAACGTGAACTGCCAGGGGACGGAGCTGACCCTTACGAAATGCCAGGCGAGCCCATGGGGAGAGAGCAGCTGCAGCCACGGAAAGCATGCCAGCGTGGTGTGCTCAGGTGGGTTTCACGCCGGCATCAGCAGTGAGTGAGGACACACTGGTAATCTCCCCCATCCCAGCTGGGAGCAAGGAGCCAGCTTTACAGAATCACAGAATCACAGAATAGTAGGGGTTGGAAGGGACCTCTGTGGGTCATCTAGTCCAACCCTCCTGCCGAAGCAGGGTCACCTACAGCAGGCTGCACAGGACCTTGTCCAGGCGGGTCTTGAATATCTCCAGAGAAGGAGACTCCACAACCTCCCTGGGCAGCCTGTGCCAGTGCTCCGTCACCCTCAGAGGGAAGAAGTTCTTCCTCATGTTCAGATGGAACTTCCTGTGCCTCAGTTTGTACCCATTGCCCCTTGTCCTGTCGCTGGGCACCACTGAAAAGAGCTTGGCCCCATCCTCCTGACACCCACCCTTCAGATATTTGTAGGCATTTATAAGGTCCCCTCGCAGCCTTCTCTTCTTCAGGCTGAACAAGCCCAGTTCCCTTAACCTCTCCTCGTAGGGGAGATGCTCCAGTCCCCTCACCATCCTCGTGGACCTCCGCTGGACTCTCTCCAGTACTTGCCGCTGGGTCAAGTACCCCCCAAGCCCTTCGAGAAGTGTCTCCATGGGGTGGAGATGAGATGCTGTGGGTTCAGAGGCAACATGACCATGCAGCACGGGCTAAGAGTCAAAAAGCAGGGTCCTTCCTGTTCCCACAGAGGGGGCTGGATGCTCTGAGCATCTCCCTGCCTGTTTGCAGGCTCAGCTGTTTCCAGCTTCACCCCAGTCCGGCTGGTGGATGGCCCAGGTCGCTGCGCTGGGAGGGTCGAGTTGTTTCACAGTGAGAAATGGGGGACGGTGTGCGACGACAGCTGGGACTTCGCGGATGCCAAAGTGGTGTGCCGGCAGCTGGACTGCGGGACGGCGGTGTCAGCTCCGCGGCGGGCTCACTTCGGGCAAGGACAGGGACCCATCTGGCTGGACGACGTGCGCTGCACGGGGACGGAGGCTGCCCTCTCTGAATGCAGGGCCAAGAGCTGGGGCATCCAGGGATGCGACCACAGAGAAGACGCTGGTGTGGTGTGCTCAGGTAACCGCCACGTGTCACGGCACTGGGAGCACTGTGGCAAACCGTGCCGTGGTCCTCCTGCACTGGGGTTTGACTCTCCTTTCCCCTACGAATGCAAGGGCTTGCAACCCAGGAACAGTTTGCAGCCAGCCTGGAGACCCTTTGCTTTGAAATCAGCCCGTCGTGGTCCATCCTGGTGGAAGAAGGCAGCTGTACACAGACATTAAAGTCCAAGAAAGACAAACTCCTTGCCCATTTGCACTGCTATCACTAAAAATACGGTCTCTGGCATGCCTTTGGCTGATGTTATTTATCACAAATCCTGGCAGTTAGCACGGGCCAGAGACCATTCCCATCAGGCAAACTGCAACACAGCCACCTACTTCTTCACGGCAGGGCAAACCGAAGTATGAATGGGTCTTCTCCCATTACAGCTGGCCTCCTGGTCAGGGAGAAGTCTCCAACAGCTTTAGTTGACCCACGGTAGATGTACCCTGCGATGCTCAGAGCTGCATGAGCCTGTGAGAGTCTATCATCTCCCATCACTCTCTCTCCTCTCCAGCTCTGATTTTCTGTCAGAAGAGCCCCGCAGCCCATTTTAGTGACTGTTAAGAAGCTGGGGCCACGGGGTTGCAACCAGGTTGCTTACTATCAGGATGCACTTTGCATAATGTCTGGGTGTCACTGACTGAAACAGCCAGCATCGAATTCAGTCGCTTCAGCACGGGAATGTAGCATCTCACCCTACTTATGAGATCCTACAGGAAAACCTGTGCCCTCCAGGAGCAGCAGTTGGAGGGTAGGTGAGGTATCCCGGGAGTCCCAAAGGACACAAGGACGCCTTCTTCTTGGCGACTGGACCCTGCCCTATGTGTCTGCTTCAGGACGGCAAGCTATATAAGGTTCATTGACTACAATATGGTCAAGCCCACGCTAATCAAGCCTTGGGCACCAGCTGGGCCAGTTCACATCACACCTCAAATGTCTGCCCTCTCTGTCATCGCAAGAGCATCCTTGACCCACCATGTGTTGCCACAAGAGCAACCTTAACCCCCACGGCTGCTCAGGCTCTGGTATAAACCCGTTGATGGCAGCCGGACGTTTCACGGGACAGAAGTTTGTTTCTTAACATGTGTACGCTCTCTGGTGTTGTAGGATCGGGCATTTCCGACCTCGTAAGCCTCCGCTTGGTCAACGGCTCAGACCCATGCTCCGGGAGAGTCGAAGTGTTTCATGATCAGCGCTGGGGGGGCATCTGCACCGACGGCTGGGACTTGGCTGAAGCCCAGGTGGTGTGTCGGCAGGTGGGCTGCGGGACGGCACAGTCGGCCGCAGGGTCTACCCAGTTTGGAACAGGAGATGGCCTGATCTGGGTGGATGCCATGGAGTGCGCCGGGACGGAGGGGGCCCTCTTTGAATGCAAGGTCAAGTTCTGGGGCACCGAGAGCTGCAAGTCGAGGGGCCACGCAGGCGTCGTGTGCTCTGCGGCCACAGGTCAGTGGCGGTGAGTCGGGGATCAGTCCTCCCTTGGGGGAGGCCATGCAGTCTGACCAAATTTGCCCATCCAACTCCTCCTTGTCCTGGCCCAACCACCCCTTGTTCCTGTGGTCCCACCAGGGAGCACAAGGTGTTTTCCGTTTCAAGGTCTACCAGTCCTTGGCTTCCCTCAGGCAAAGTGCTTGGAAATCCCAAGCCTCTAAGATGTTCCATGAGTCCTGGCACACCAGGGTTTCAGCTGCCCCTGTGGGGTTTTTTTGATCTGTGCTACTGCACAACCTCTAGTCCTCGGGAAGTCCCTTCTCTTCACCAAGATACTCCTTGCTCAGGTGCACGATGCACATGGTGCCTCCTTGCCTCCTTGTCCCCATGAGGATACTCACATCACAGGAGCTCGTCAGTAACTTGGCCAGGTTCTCAATCTACTGGGCACGGTCCTAGCAGGCTTGTCCCAAAAAGTGCTCATGCATGCACGCCCAGGGTACAGCAGCAGCAGAAATGCTACATGCTGGTGGAGACCTTGCAAGACCCCTTGCAAGGAGAGGTCCACCATGTTGCCAGTCACTGGACAGGCAGGCATTTCTGGTCAGGATTTATTGTCCTCTGTTTCTGTTTTTAGACTCAGGGAGCTCAGAAGCCCTGCGGCTGGTGAACGGCCCGCACCGCTGTGCCGGGAGGGTGGAGGTCTTTCACAACCAGCAGTGGGGGACCATCTGCGATGACGGCTGGGATCTGAAAGACGCGGCCGTGGTGTGTCGGCAGCTGGGCTGCGGGACGGCCATGTCAGCCCCAGGTTTATCTGGGTTTGGGCAAGGATCTGGCCCCATCTGGCTAGATGGGGTGCGTTGTCGTGGGACGGAAGCCACCCTTGCTGAATGCGTGGTCAAGCCTTGGGGACACCATGCATGTAACCACGTGGAAGACGCCAGCGTTGTGTGCTCAGGTAATCTTCACCACATGTTTTCACTGTAAGATGGACCAAACCCCGTACTTCTGCATGCTGGGAACGGTTTGCGAACAAGCTGGCCAACAGATTTCCCAGACTGGTAGAAACCTTGTTAAAATTACACTGTTCAGAGACATGGAAAAATACGATACGCTGGGAAAAAGCAGCATGTATTAAGACGTGCGTGACTATCTGGTACCACTGGAGGTGTCCAAGATGTTCGCACAGATGTGACTGCGCCCTGCCCCAGATCAAGAGCAGGGAGAGCAACTTGTGCTGCAGATAGATGCAGAAAGATGCCCTGGAACCAGTTGCTCTCATGCAATACAGCACTTTTGAGCTAGCTGCTACCAGTCTAGCCTTGGCCTTAGAAGATCAACCTCCATGGAGAGATCAATGTGGCAGTCAGAAACAGTTAGGACAGGGACAACCAGAAAAAGATCCTTTGCCATTTCCTCTAGGACAAAAAGTGGGTAGAGTCAGGTGAACCTAGGTGATTCACCTTCCAGGCAAGGGGGAAGGAAAGCATGGAGAAACATTGGGAGGGACCTCGTGCATCCCTTCTTCCCAGTACAGTGCCCCTCACGTGGAGACACGAGCGCTTTCTCCCGTTCTGACCCCTGAACCAGGGTGCAACCACCCTCAGGCTGCAACCGGTGGAAGGGATCTTCTGCAGCTCTGTCCACCCTGCAAAAACCCCTGTGCTCACTTTGCTGCAAGTCCCTGATAAAGTGCAAGGGACACAGAAGCTCACTGCAGCAACAACATCCAGAACCGCTGCGAGGACGTCCTGCCTTCTCCAACCCAGCAGGTGTTAAGACGCAAAAGCATATCCCTAATAATGCTCGTTTTTGGGTATTTTTCAGGCTCGGGGATTGCCAGCATCCCCAGGCTTCGCCTCGCGGGTGGTCTGAGTGAGTGCGCTGGGAGGGTCGAGGTGTTTTATAACAACGAGTGGGGGACGGTCTGCGACGACAGCTGGGACATGAGCAACGCGGCGGTGGTCTGCCGGCAGCTGGGCTGCGGGGCGGCCGTCTCGGCCCCCGGCTCGTCTCGGTTTGGGTGGGGAGCCGGCCCCATCTGGCTGGACGACGTGAGCTGCACAGGGAGGGAAACCAACCTCTCCGAGTGCCAAGCCAAGGCATGGGGCATCCACAACTGCCACCACGGAGAGGACGCCGGTGTGGTGTGCGCAGGTGAGAGCTGGGATGGGGCTGGCCGGAGGCAGAGCTCCTGCCGGTACCCAGGGGCAGGCAGCTGGCTCCCTTCCGAGGAGATTCAGCGTGCAGGGCTGGTGGAGGAGCCTCTTGCAGCTCTCACCCATGTGTGTCTCCTGCATCTTCACCTCAAGGCAAAGTGCAAGGTCCTGCACATGGGTCGAGACAATCCCCACTATCGATACGGGCTGGGGATGAAGGGGTTGTGAGCAGCCCTGAGGAGAAGGGCTTGGGGGTGCTGGCTGGGTGACAAATCAGACATGAGCTGGCAATGTGCACTCGCAGCCCACAAAGTCAACCGTACCCTGGGCTGCACCCTCAGCAGAGTGGCCAGCAGGGCGAGGGAGGGGGTTCTGCCCCTCTGCTCCACTCTGGTCAGACCCCGCCAGGAGTCCTGCGTCCAGCTCTGCAGCCCTCAGCACAGGACAGACATGGACCTGTTGGAGCGGGTCCAGAGGAGGCCACAAAGATGATCCGAGGGCTGGAGCACCTCTCCCATGAGGAAAGGCTGAGAGAGCTGGGGTTGTTCATCCTGGAGAAGAGAAGGCTCCAGGGAGACCGTATTGCAGCCTTTCAGTACTTAAAGGGGGCTTGTAAGAAAGACAGAGAGAGACTTTTTACCAAGGCCTGTAGTGACAGGACAAGGGGCAAGGGTTTTAAACTGAAAGAGTGTAAATTTACATTGGACAAAAAGAAGAAATTCTTTACTCTGAGGGTGGTGAGACACTGGAACAGGTTGCCCAGAGAAGTTGTGGATGCCCCATCACTGGAAGCATTCAAGGCCAAGTTGAATGTGGCTTTGAGCAACCTGTTCTCGTGAAAGATGACCCTGATCATTGTAGGGGAGTTGGACTAGGTGGTCTTTAAAGGTCCCTTCCAACCCAAACTGTTCTATGAGTCTATACTGGGAGTATTCCCAGTCTGGCTGGATAGGACTTTGAGCAGCCTGATCTAGTGGAAGATGTTGCTGCCCACAGAAGCGGAGCTGGACTAGATGGTATTTAAAGGTCCTTTCCAACCTGAACCCTGCAGCCAGGCATCACGCCCAGGGTTTTGTCCCCCCATTAAAACGGCAGCGCCTGACCATGTCAATGCCTTTTGTACTCAATGTCCGGCTCCTCCCTGGAGGCCCGTGGGATGCTGCAGGCAGGGGGTGGTCCAGGGATGTGGAGGTGCCCTGCAACCACGTGTCCACCTATTCTCCTCTCCATAAAAGCAGGCAACTCCAGCTCGAGCGACCTGCGGCTGGTGGATGGGCCACACCGTTGTGCCGGGAGGGTGGAGGTGTTCCACACTGGGCACTGGGGAACGGTCTGCGACGATGGCTGGGACGTGAACGACGCTGCTGTGGTGTGCAGGCAGCTGGGCTGCGGCACGGCCATGGCAGCCCACAGCCGGGCTCGCTTCGGGCAGGGGACGGGGCACATCTGGCTGGATGATGTGGGCTGCATCGGGAGTGAGGACGCCCTTTCCCAGTGCCGAGCCCGTCCCTGGGGACAGAGTAACTGCAACCATGGAGAAGACGCCGGCGTGGTGTGCTCAGGTATGTCCCAGTCCTGCAACACGGGGTGTCCCGGGGTGGCAAAGTGGGTCCATCCTGCATCTCGCTGCCTCCGGGGTGATGCTGCAGCAGGATGGTCAAGCCCTTCCAGGGCTGGGGGTCCTTTCACCCCAGTCCTGGGCATTGCCACTGGCACCGTGTGTGTCCCCAACTCACTGTGACGTTTCAACACTGCTTCCAGACGCCGGCGCAAACAACACATCGATTGTCCGGCTCGTGGATGGCCCACATCGCTGTGCCGGGAGGGTGGAGGTCTTTCACAACCAACAATGGGGAACAGTCTGCGATGACGGCTGGGACCTGAACGATGCAGTGGTGGTCTGCCGGCAGCTGGGCTGCGGGGCGGCCATCGCGGCCCCAGCACAGGCTTCGTTCGGGCGAGGGCTGGATCCCATCTGGCTGGACAAGGTTGCCTGCCTTGGCGTGGAGAACACCCTCGTGGACTGTCGAGCCAGGCCCTGGGGAATCAACAGCTGCACCCACGAAGAGGATGCCGGCGTGGTCTGCTCAGGTGATGCTCATTCCTGCAGGGTCCTAAAAGCACAGATTGGAGCTGCCTCTCCCCCCTGCAAAAAAAGCCTTCTCCTCTCCAACCCGGCCCGAGGAGCACTGGCTGCAGGAAGGAGATTTCAAAGGCACGCAGGCTTGTCCCCTTGGCAGATGGTCCTGGCCCTCGTCCCACAGCCCAACAGCCCGTGGAGCTACCCCGATCCAACTGCCCTTGACACAGCTGAGCAAGGAAGGGGAGAAAAAGGATGTTGACATCCTTTGGGATGTGGGCTGCACCAAGACTCTGCTGGGTCCCAGCAAGGCTCCGAGAAAGGGGATTTATTTCATAGAATCATGGAATGCTTTGAGTTGGAAGGGACCTTTAGAGGTCACCTAGCCCAACCCCCTTGCAGTGAACAGGGACATCTTTAACTAGACCAGGTTGCTCAGAGCCCCATTCATCCTGGCTTTGAATGTTTCCAGGGATGGGACCTCCATTTCCAGGGATGGGGCCTCCATTTCCAGGGACGAGCCCTCCAATTTCTCCCCTTCCCCATTAGGGACTGAGTCAGAAGGCCAAATGTAGGTGCCTGGTGGTGCTTACGGAGCCCCAAGGGCCATGCCTGCCTGCACGTCTCCGCAGGCAGGGCTCAGGCCAGGATCTGTCCTCCCGTCCTACCGTGGCTGGGCATCTCCCCTAGGTTTGCACTCCAGCCATTGCCACCAGAAAGCCCCCCCTCTTGTCCTCTTGTCCTCAACGCTGCATCGTCTGCTTCTCTGCCCGCAGACCTGGCCAGGGCAGAGGTGGCAGAGGTCCGCCTGGCAGAAGGACCGAATCGCTGCAGTGGGAGGGTGGAGGTGCTCCACAACGGGCAGTGGGGAACGGTCTGCGACGACGGCTGGGACCTGAACGACGCTGCTGTGGTGTGCAGGCAGCTGGGCTGCGGCAGGGCCATGGCAGCCCACAACCGGGCTCGCTTCGGGCAGGGGATGGGGCACATCTGGCTGGATGACTTGAGCTGCATCGGGAGTGAGGACAACATTGCCCAGTGCCGAGCCCGTCCCTGGGGACAGAGTAACTGCAACCATGGAGAAGACGCTGGCGTGGTGTGCTCAGGTACATGCCATCCTGTGACACAGGACATCTGGTGGGGGTGGACACATCTGTCTGCCTCTGGGTTGATGCTAGCCCTGGAAAGGCATGGGTTTTGGGGAGGGGGGTGCTGGCGAAGGGGCGTAGCCTCCTTTTGGCCAGGCTTGTCCCCAACCCAGCAACAGGTTCCCACCCCATTCATAACCAACATCTCATTGAAACGTTCATCCCCCGCCTCGTGGCACTAAGTTGCCATGAAGAGGATCAGAGGGCTGGAGCACCTCTCCTACGAGGACAGGCTGAGGGAGTTGGGGCTGTTCAGCCTGGAACAGAGAAGGCTCTGGGGTGACCTTAGAGCAGCTGCCAGTACCTGAAGGGGCCTACAGGAAGAATGGAGAGGGACTTTTCACAAGGGTGTGGAGTGACAGGACAAGGGGGAATGCCTCTAAACTAAAAGAGGGCAGATTTAGATTAGATATTAGGAAGAAATTCTTCCCCATGAGGGTGGTGGAACACTGGCCCAGGTTGCCCAGAGAAGCTGTGGCTGCCCCCTCCCTGGAAGTGTTCCAGGCCAGCTGGATGGAGCTCTGAGCAACCTGGTCTGGTGGAAGATGTCCCTGCTTGTAGCAGGGGGGTTGGAACCAGATGATCTTTAAGGTCCCTTCCAACCTAAGTGAGCCAAGTCTTGAGGGGACCACGCGACCCCAAATTCCCAGCCTGGTCTCTATCATCTGGTCCACACACTTGCATGGAGAAGACACCACCATTTTAGGGTATGAAGGTGCAACTGAAGCCGATCCCTATGGCCAGGCTCCCCTGAAAGGTTTCGGGGGGGTTGCATCCCTTACTGGGGAGGGACACTGTAAGGACACTGTATTTGCCCTCTTGCTTCTGGTTTGGGGATTATTTTTTGGCGAGGTGGTGATGGGTGCCCTGTTCATCTTTCCTAACCTGGTTTCTCCTGGCAGATGCCAATGTCACAGAGGAGACGCAGGTCCGTTTGGTTGACGGCCCGAACCGCTGCGCCGGGAGAGTGGAGGTGCTTCACCAGCAGCGGTGGGGGACCATCTGTGATGATGGCTGGGATTTGAGGGATGCCAAGGTGGTCTGCCGGCAGCTGGGCTGTGGGACAGCCGTGGCGGCCCCTGGACATTCTCACTTCGGGCAAGGCTTGGATCCCACATGGCTGGATGACGTGGAGTGCACTGGCATGGAGACCACCATCTCCCAGTGCAGCCTTAGTGGCTGGGAAGTCCATAACTGCAACCATGAGGAAGACGCGGGAGTCGTGTGCTCAGGTGGTCCCTGGGGGGAACGCTCCAATGTCCCAAAAAAAGGGTTTTATCCAGGACTGGGAGGTGGGCACCGCTGGTGGGACATCAGTGATGGGAATGACCTTGCAAGGGAGCTGGGGAGGGGGCAAGGGTGCAGGAGGTGCAGGTGGCACATGGCATGCACGCCCATCCTTGCACACGTGGGCGCCTTCCATGCCCCTCTCCGTCTGCTCGCGGGGTCGGAGGGGCCGTCTCACCCCCTTTGCTCTCCCTCACAGGCACAAACCCCTTGCAGCTACGGGTGCAGGACGGCTCCAGTCCCTGCGCAGGGATGGTTGAGGTGCTCTACAACGCTACCTGGTACGGGGTTTGCAGCAGCGGCTGGAGCTTGCTGGAAGCCGAGGTGGTCTGCAGGCAGCTGGGCTGCGGGCCAGCCCTGTCCGTTGGAGCCCACCTCAGCCATGGGAACGGCCGTGCCTTGCTGGAGGGGCTGAGCTGCCGGGGGGCCGAGTCGTTGCTCCTGGAGTGCCAGCAGAGAGAGATGGGTCCGGGGCCGTGCAGGCAGGGCTCGGCAGCCAGCGTGGTGTGCACAAAACCCAAGGGTGAGCACCGGAATCCTCCATGGTGTCCGCACCAGGTGGGGGGAAAATGTCCCAAGGCAAGAAGAAAGGGGAAAAGGTGTTGCACGCTCATCTCAGCAAGCTCTTGAGGGCCTTTCCTGGGGGATGCTCCTCATTTCTCATCACCCTTGGGAGCATCAGAGAGGCTTTCCCCACTCAGTCTCCTTCTCTGGAGATACTCAAGACCTGCCTGGACAAGGTCCTGTGCAGCCTGCTGTAGCTGATCCTGCTTCGGCAGGGGGGTTGGACTAGATGACCCATAGAGGTCCCTTCTAACCCCGAACATTCTGTGATTTCTTGGAGCCCAAATTTCCTTATCCCCCTCCCCCCTTAAGCCTTCCGGGCTCCCTCCAAGACCAGTCCCCATTTCTCAGATAGGCTGCAAAGCTGAGACGACTTTTGAAGGATGGAGGAGGGTCAGAAATAAGCCTATATGTGAGATGTAGCACCCCAAATCTGAAGTGGAACAACAGACCAGAGAGCTGACGGAGGTTGTAAGAGCAGCAGGAATGTGGAAGGTTGCTCTGATCCCCTCCCCCCCATCCCAGCATCCACCCAGGGAAATGGGTCTTCACACGAAGCCAAATTAAGGAAAGCCCATCTCCACCACCAGCTGAGCTGCTGGGGGAGGTCAGGTCGCGTTCGGTGTTAGGTTGTCTTGCACATTGTTACTGGTTTTGGCTGGAAATGGGATCCCGAGTCTGTTCTCCCCCCAACCCCAGGCGCTTCACCATCCTGCTCAGCGCTGATAGTGCTGCTGGCCCTGGCGATGCTGCTGAGCGGGGTCCTGCTGTGGCTCAGCCTCAAGAGGAGATGCATTGCAGCAGCCCAGGCTGGAGGTGACAATCCCATCCCTACACGTACCCCTCCCCCCCTCCAACTCATGGTCCCCGCTCTGGCAACCCCCAAAACCCAGAGGGATGCGGAGACGGGGATCAGCTCAGCCCGGTGACAGCCCGGTGTCCTCTCCATCTCACAGCCCGCCGGGACCAGAGCGCTTCAGCAACATCCTCCCAGCCCGTGGGGGCCATCTACCTCCCCACCAAGGCAGAAGCCCCCGAGGACAACGACACCGAGATGACGCAGCTCATGAAGGAAGACGCTGCCCCATGATGCCAGCCCACCCCAACCTCGTTCCCCGGGGATCGCACCGGGCTCCCCCTGCCCCACCGTCTCCCTAATCCACTCTTCCTGAAGACTGCAAAGCAGCAGCTGACGGGCAGCACATTTCAAAACCAGCTGGTACCAATGACTTAGATCAGAAGCCCCAAAATGGTCAGTCAAGAGGGGTCTCCCAGTCTGGTGACATTTATTTAACCCATCTTGGCACCGTCCGGGCAGCCCCTGCAGCTCAGGAGGAACCGATGAACCTCGTGGCCAGTGAGAGCAGAGAAGCAGAAGGAGGGGTGCAAATTAATTAAAAGGGGATCCCCAACCCTCCAGGCGTGATGGGTGTAAGTACTAGTTGGGACAACACGAACTGCTTTTGTCTCCTCTGCCATGGCTTCCCCCAGACCTTGGATGGAGGCAAGACCCTCCATTTCTTGACCAGCAAGACCCTCCATTTCTTGACCATCCCAGGCACCAGAGCTGCAAAGTGCTTTTCTCCACAACCCCAAATATTCAACCGTCCTCCCCGGATACGTTTTGGGGCAGCCACAGAGCCCCACCTCCCTTGCCCCACGCCCCCAACCTGCGACCATCCCTTGGGGAGCCAACCGTGAGGAACCTCCCTGCCAAGGTTCATAGGGGCACAAGATGGGCTCTTGCCTGGTAGCTCATGGTTCTCCGCTGGCTCCCCATGCCTAAAAGCACCCCAGTGCAGAGGGATCCCCCTCTCAGCCTTGGCTCGGGGTCTGTCAGGCTCACAAACTGAGGGCTGTGCTCCCAAAGCACCTGGGGTGATGGGAGGGAGGCCAGGAGACCCAACAAGCAGAGGTCCCAACAGCAGTAGACAACATCTGCCAAGGCAATGATGCCTTGCTTGCCAGAAGGAAATATGGATACTTCTCTCCACCTTCCCCTGAGACAAAAGACATCACAAACCTGGGAAAGGTGCAGAACCAAAGGTTTCTCCACGTTTCTCATTTTTCCTGTGACACTTAAGAGGGGCTGGAGAGAAAGGTTCCAAAATTAGGAGCAAAATCAGAGTCAAGGTTGCTTGGGGTCCACCATATTCAGAAATAAACTGAAAGCCCTCCACATGAACCCCAGTGTTCCTCACCCCAGGTGAATCTGTCCCCTAGATCCTGCCTGGGAAGCTCCAGGAGCTCACCAGGTGCTGGAGGAAACATCTCAAGATGGATTGGAAAAGCTGGGCAGCTCCACCACGAAATCATCCCCCCAAGCCACAGCTGAGAGGCGCAGGGGGTCTGCAGGACATCCGAGCGGCACAAAACCTGAAATAATTTCCTCCAGCAGTGAGGCCATCCCTTTCCTTGCCAACTACCAGGCTGGTGTTGGCCATAAGATAATCACTTGGTGACCTTATCCATCGCTTGCTGACCACCATTGCTTGCTGATCATGCAATGCATGATCCCAGCACGTGAGAAAAGCCTTAATTCCATGACGGGCATCTCTGGGAGCAGCCACCCAGGGGCTTGAACCACCAGAGATGGTCCTCTCCCCTCATCTGAAATGAGGCAGATCAGGAAGGTAAACCAGCCTTTGGCCTCCAGGATGCCAAAGGCTGGAGATCCCACAGGGGCCCTGTCCAACCACAAGAGCACAGAGTGTAGCTACCACCTACCTGGTGCCACCTGAGATGCCCTCAATCACTCCAAATACTCATAGTGGGGATGGCGTATAGGACATAGTGCCTGTAAGAGATACAAGCTCTCCTGCAAGAGGAGCTGAAGGCCAGCTGGGTACCCCAGATCATCTCTGATGGCCTCAGCAGTTGAATACAACCCCAGATCTTCATCAACCATTTTGGAGCACTTGACTGGGCTGCTCCTACACAGGCAACATGTATCACTGGAGGTGCCTTCAGGTGTGCGAGACACCCACAGAGGCAAAAATGTGACATGGAAGAGACCTGGAGTGATATAAATGACACTACGTCAGCAGCTACCTCCTGCCACCAGTGCCATCAAGTGTCTTTCACATCCCATGTCCCCACATTTTTCCTCTTTTATGAGAATCTCCCCCTCTGCTCAGGACCATGAGTTAAAGGAGGGTGAGCTGTGGGGGGATACGGCCTAACGAGTGCTACTTCTGCTCTTGGGTTGGGGTGAAGGCGTCTCCACCATTACAACACACATCATGTAGGTGCTTCATGGTCAATACAACACCTCCAGCATCTCACCAAGCCTTGAAGGGTGAAGGACCACCACCATACAGGCAGTCTATTCCCAAGGCTTCAGGTGCAACCCCACTTCTCAGGAGACACATGGACACAGCAGATCCCAGCATGGGAACCTGCTGAGATGTGTCCACCACCAGCTGAGCTACAGAGGAGGTTCAGGAACAGGCTCAACCCAAAATCAAATCACAACCTCACGACCCACAGCCAGAAACAGAGTTTGGAAGAAGCCAGAGCTGCCCCAGTGCTGTCTCAAGGGCTGAAATGGGAGGAAGCTGGGAAGTTGTGAAGCAGGGGAGGAGGCCAGCACAACCAGGAGGCCCACAACACTCCTCACAGGGGAAACCACCAGCCCAAATCCCAACTACAGCTTGCTGGCCCATCTTGCAGGGCACAGGCTTGGCTGTGCCGAGTGAGATCCACTCCGCACGTGGGATATGGCCAGTCTCTCCTGACTGCAGCTGCTGGCAACATGTGCCAGGTGACCTCCCACCCACATCTAAAGGACCCCAGGAGAAGGTGCCGGGTGGGAAGGAGGTGAGATCACCAAGGACTGTACCAACACCAAAAACCCCCAGGCAGACACAGAAGCAAGCTGGAGGAGGCGATGAGGCAGAGCCGTCGTTAAATAACCATCCTGTAATTAGAGTGCAGAACGCTGAAGAGCCTGCACGTCCCACCCCCTCCCCGTTCCCAGTGCTACAGGGATCATATGAAAAGGGGGGGACTGGGGGGAACCTGGGATCTCTAGGAGTCCGAGGGACGGCACAAGGGCACCAGCATGGCTAAGGACAGGGCTCCTGTCTCACCCTTGTGAGCAAAGGTCCCCGTGTCACCCTCTGCCCAGCAGCCACCAGCCAAGATGGGACACATCCAGGCTCCGGGGGTAGCTCCAGGAAACGAGAGAGGAGGACGATGCAGAGGACTGGTTGTGTCTTCCTTGCCCGTACCCCATCCAGATTCCTGCCTTGAAAGTCCCAGGAGCAGCTGGAGAAGAACTTACAGCTCCGAGTGTCACTTGCTGAGGCTCCCAAAGTGGACAGCAGCAGCGTGTGTGTCCCCCACCCTTCCTTCTTCTGCTCCCTACCAGTCCCACCAGCGCCCTGCGGCGGAAAAAATAGGGGGCAATTAACCAAGTCATTAGCAGCAGCATGAGATATGGACGGGACACCTGAACCTCAAAAAGGCTTCAGGGGGAAAGGGAAGTGCCTGCTCCTCGCTCTTCCTCATGATCCTTTCCACCGCCCGTACCGTTGTCGTATCTTCCCTCCCAGAAGACCTCCCAGGGAGGTCTGTCCCCTCGTGCAGGCACCAGCACGCCCCTGGGAGCCCCCCGCCCAGACTGAGCCACGCTCACTGGGATGACTGGGGAGGGGGATCTTGGGATGACTTAGGAGGGGCTCAGCCCTCCTCCCCACACGAGGGCAAAGAAGAGGGCTCCTGCCTGTTCACCAGCTGTGGGCCACCAGCCAGGAGCTTGCAGCCACCTCGGCCCACGGGCTCGGGGAGGGTCCTGCTGGCATCACCCCCCACGGAGGGAGGCACGGCGCAGGTCCACGTTCGGCAAAAGGGCTGGGACTCTGGAGAAACGCCGCAGCTTTTCGGGGGTCCACGCCGTACGAGGTCCACCAGTCTGTTGTCGGTGGTGGCGTGTTGGCAGCGCGCTTACGGCCACCGCAGCTTGGCAACACCGGAGCCACGGCCACCGCGCCGGGGCTCAGCCGTCGCGGTGCACGCGCTGGTGTTGCAGCAGGTTGGAGGGGTGGGCGAAGCCCTTGTCGCAGACACTGCACTTGTAGGGGGTCTCGCCCGTGTGCACCTTCTCGTGCACGGCCAGGTAGGCCAGGTCCTTGAAGAACTTGTGGCAGAAGCTGCACTTGTAGGGCCGCTCCTGGCTGTGGACGCGGTGGTGCTGGAGGAGCAAGGAGGGCCGGGCGAAGGCCTTCCCGCACACCTCGCACTTGTAAGGGCGTTCCCCCGTGTGTGCCCGCTCGTGGATCACCAGGTAGGACGACTGCTTGAAGGCTTTCCCGCAGGTTTTGCAGACGAAGGGACGCTCCCCGGTGTGCACCCGCTCGTGGGAGGAGAGGGCGTTGGACTGCTTGAACCCCTTGCCGCAGAGCGGGCAGACGAAGGGGCGGTCACCCGTGTGCACCCGCTCGTGGACCTTCAGGCTGTGGCCGTAGGTGAACTTCTTCCCGCAGACCCCGCAGACGTGGGGTTTGTCGTCGCAGTGCTGGCGCTGGTGGAGGAGGAGGGCGTTGGAGGTGGGGAAGTCCTTCCCGCAGTCGGCACACTTGAAGGGTTTCTCGGCGCAGTGGGTGAGCGCGTGGCGCTGCAGCTCGTAGGGGGTCTTGAAGCTCTTGGCGCAGCGAGGGCAGCGGAAGGGACGCTCGCCGCTGTGGATGCGCCGGTGCTCTTGGAGGTTGGAGGAACGCTTGAAGCGCTTGCCACAGAGCTCGCAGCGGAAGGGTCGTTCCTCCGTGTGGACCAGCCGGTGGCTTTTGAAGTCCGAGTGGCGCTTGAAGGAGGCCTGGCAGAGGTCGCAGCGAAAGGGACGCTCCTCGTTGTGTACCACCTCATGGCTGAAGAGCTCCCAGGCCCGCTTGAAGGCCTTCTCGCAGACACCGCACTGGAAGGGCTTCTCGTCTACGATCACCTCTCGGATCTCCAGCTCGCCGATGCCGCTCGCTCCCCGCTTTGGGTGGGCCGGCAGCCCCACCGCCGCCTCCTCCAGCTCGCCCACCGTGCTCCCCAGCACCAGCTTGGCAGTGGAGTAGATGCCGCGCTCGTCGATCAGCTGCACAAAGTCCGGCTTGGGACGGGCATCATCGGAAAAGGGCAGCTCAGGTGAGCAGGACCGAGACCGTCTCTCCTCCTCTTCCTCGCTGCTCCGCGGCACCTCCTCCAGCCCGTTCTCCATCGCCCTCGGTCTGAAGTCACCCGTCCGGCCCCAGATCAACCGCAGCCTCTTCCCTCGGGAAGGTCCCGGCTCTTCAGCGCTCTCCCCCAGTCCCGGAGATGTGGGAGCCCGGCTTGTCTCAGGCTTCAGACACAACCGGTGCTTCCGTCGGCACAGCCGCAGCTCCTCTGGTGCCTGCTGGCATGGGAAAGCCTCCTCATCCTCACCAGTCTTCTGACCAGGCCTGCTTGCACCCCGAGGGGTGAGAGAGCCCTGCCCAATGCAGCACCATCCCGGGCGGCACGGAGAAGCTCGCCCCAGCTGCGCCAGGGAGCCTTCCCCCGCCTCTTCTCCCGGCTGCGCCCCAGCTGCGTCCTCCTCCGGTTCTTCTTCACCTTCAGGCCCATCTCCTTCAGAAAGGGGGGAGAGGCTCTGGGAAAAGGGGAGCTCACAGGCCGGAGGGCCCGGCTGGCCTTCCATGGCAGCCCCTGCAAAAATGAGAAAGGAGATGGTGTGAGAAGAGCAACAGGCGAGAGCAAGACGGGGAGGGAGGAGGCACAAAGACACGGGTGTCAGCAGCGCAGAGCGAAGTCGGAGAGAGATACAGATATATAGGAGGGGAGGGAGACTCCAGAGAGGAAGAAAAGGAGGAGACACAGCCACTACAGAGAGTTTGTAAACCCCAGCAGCGCCAATCCCTTTCCTCTTCGGGCGATCGAGGTGGCAGGCAGTCTTAGTGCCAGAGAAACAGCCCACAGCAGCACTTTTCCAGACTTTTCACCCGTGACCTGTTGCTAGCACCCAAAACCAGCCACTACGCACAACGGGGAGCGATTTGCTTCCTCCCAGGGCCTGCTCATACTTACCTGGTCAGAGCAATAACCGAAGGACGGGGCTCAGTTGTGTCCCCAGCCATCGTGGGCCGTACCGTGGCAGCTTCCAGGCAGGGGTGTGAAAAGCTCCTTGGAGGGTGCTTGGTGTCCCCGGGTGCGTGCGCTGTCAGCCCTCCTTCGGGCACAGGCGGGACGCACAAAGGGATTCAGTTCCCAGCTCCTGGGGATTCAACTCTCTGCTCTGGAGCGTATCAGGGTGGTTTTTCAGATCAGCCTCTCAGCAAAACGCTCCTCTCCTAGGCTGGCATTTTCCCAAGCTCCATCCAAGCCCGCTGATAACTCCAGAACCCGTCCAGCGGTTGCACAGCTCAGCAAGAGACACCGGGCTCGGATATCCACCTCGGAGATCCCCTGGGCTGGACCTGCTGTCCCGATTCGGGACATCGTGCGTGGATCAGTATAGCCAAGAGAGGGGAAGAAGGCTACAGCACAATCCTGAAACCCCACGAGAAATCACACCCCGCAAGGGCCTGATGCACAGGCGAGAGCGACCAGCTGAACTAAGGAGTTCTTCGTCGCCAGCGGCTAAATTCGGGTGGTTCAGTCTCACCTTCCACGTCCGGAGACATCCCGGTGAGAGGCAGCGGGGTGGGAGGGAGGTCAGGAACAGCAGAGGCTTCAGGAGCCTCCAAGCCCCATGTTGCACAGAGGAGCGTGCTGCCATCGACCTGACAAGGAAGCCACCCCAAAGCCAGACATAAAACTGCCCTAAAGGTGCCTGTGAAGCGGCTCCCACGGGTATGAGCAGGGAAACGGCTGCCAGAGAACAAAAAGCAGAAGGGAGGAACAGCAAGGCAGCGTGCCACAGCCTCCCAAGGACCACTAACTGCTGGAAACGTGCAGCTGGACCTGCAAGAACCGATAAAACTCTGGGCACAAAGACCCCACCGAGCCCACCCGAGGCCACCAGCCCGCGTTGGCATTCGTGACAGGGGTTGTAATTTGGTATAAATCAGCGGCCGCGATGCACAGATGGGACTTCCTGAGATTACAGATAGTCAGCAACACAACGAGGTCGTTCCAAGGGATTTTCTGAACCCCCCCAGCACCCCGATATCAGCAGGAGCCCGCCGCAGCTGGGGATGGAGCTTCAACCAGGCAACTGCAAGGGAAAGCGAGGGGGTGAGCGATGATTGAACGAGCTTAATGCTATTAATAACTTTGATCCCATTAAAGCTTAACAAGTAAAATGTGCTCCAAGAAGCACTGCTCCTCATCCGAGTCTCCCAGCCCCAGCTGGGTCTCAAGGCACGGAGAAGGGAATTCACAGCCAAAGCGAGAGGGTTTCCAGGCGCCAGCACCATCCACCCAAAGGCCTTTCGGAGCACCGGGATGGGACACCCGGGAAAAGCAAAGCCGAGGAATCCCACGTTGAAAAGGGAGGAGATGAAGGCGACAGTCGAATATATTACAAAAAAGGCGAAGGGGACAGCAAATTGAATAAATGAGAGAGCTAGAAGTAGAAAAAGCCAACAACAACAAAAAAAACCCATCAGAAATCCTTATTTAGCCAAACTGAGACGAACACTTTCGCCACCTGCTGAGGCAGGGACTCACGAGACGCTCCCGTTGGTGTTTAAATGGCCCGGCCCTGAGTCTTTACTGCATGAGCGACGCGAAGAAGAGGGCTCAGGATGACCCTCTCCCAGGGCACGCTCGCCTTTCTGGGATGGATTTCACCATTTCTCACCCGGAGGCTGCATTGAGACATCAGGGTGACGCTGGGCCGGGGCGGGGGGCGATCAGAAAGCCCCCTGCAAGCAGAGGGGAGAACGAACCCGCTGCCACATCCACGTGTCAAGAGGGAATCGCCTGCATGGGCGGAAAGGGACGGCACAGAGTGGGACACCGCTCACGGGGGACGCAGAGGAGGAGACCTGCGTGAGAAGGTGGTGAGGAGCCCCGTGCCCAGCCTTCAGTTGGAAACATCCTTCCCCGCCTCCGAAAAAGCCAAATGTTAGGGCTGCCTTTGCCGCCGTCCGGACATCCGGCACATCCCCGCTGACTCGTCACCGTGAAGGCAGGCAGGAAGATAAATCTGGTGTTTTCTGGCACCACGCGACGGCCACAGGGAAGTCATCAAAGGGTTTTAGGGTTTTCCTACCTGCTGCAGCACTGGGTACGGCCACGTGGGAGTCCATGGAGGCTTGCCATGGTGTGAGGATGTTAACTGGGAGGGGAGTGAACAAGACGCTGGACTTACTGAGGGCCAGGAGGGATCCACCACCAGGGGCTGGTTTAAACTGAGGGGTTTCGCAAGGGCCTGCTCTTGGGGAAAGGATCAAAGTGGACAGGCAGCGCCCGCAGACCCCGAGAGCCAGAGGAACAAAAAGGGGCGAAGCAAGGAAAGCAAAAGGATGGCAAGGCAACGTATTTGGGCAAAAAACTGGAGCTTCTACAGGCCAAAGCAGAGATTTGGGAGGTTCAACACAAGACAGGCGACCACAAAGGATCCCAACAAAGCTTACGTCCTCCTAAAACGCAGCTGGAGAGGTATTCCCCGGGTGGGCACGGCCGCGGCTGAGCCGAACCCCGGTGAAAATGGCTTTGGCGAGGACGGGGCGACAGCGAGTTGCCATTTCGGAGAGTCACGGGACTGATCGGAGCGACCGGTCCCACCCGCGGAGCAAGAGCTGGGGGTATGGAGCGTCGCTGCGAAGGAATTACGGCCTGCAGGCTCTAAATAAAAGCGAAAAAAAATAACGTCGGGAAGGAAAAAAGAATCACAGAATGACAGAATGGTAGGGGTTGGAAAGGACCTCGGTGGGTCATCTAGTCCAACCCTCCCACCGAAGCAGGGTCACCCAGAGCAGGCTGTACGTCCAGGCGGGTCTTGAATATCTCCAGAGAAGGAGACTCCACAGCCTCCCTGGGCAGCCTGGGCCAGGGCTCCGTCACCCTCAGAGGGAAGAAGTTCTTCCTCGGGTTCAGCTGGAGCTTCCTCTGCTTCAGTTTGTGCCCGTTGCCCCTTGTCCTGTCGCTGGGCACCACTGAACAGAGTCTGGCCCCGTCCTCCTGGCACCCACCCTGCAGATATTTGTAAGCATTTATAAGGTCCCCTCTCAGCCTTCTCTTCTCCAGGCTGAACAAGCCCAGCTCCCTCAGCCTCTCCTCCCAGCAGAGATGCTCCAGTCCCCTCACCATCCTCGTAGCCCTCCTCTGGACTCTCTCCAGTAGCTCCTCATCTTTCTTGAACTGGGGAGCCCAGAACTGGACACAGCACTGCAGATGGGGCCTCACTAGGGCAGTGGAGAGGGGGAGGAGAACCTCCCTCGTCCTGCTGGCCACACTCCTCTTGGTGCACCCCAGGATCCCATTGGCCTTCTTGGCAGCCAGGGCACGCTGCTGGCTCATGGTCACCCTGTCGTCCACCAGGACACCCAGGTCTCTCTCCATAGAGCTGCTCTCCAGCAGGGCCGCCCCAAGCCTGTACTGGTGCATGGGGTTGTTCCTCCCCAGGTGCAGGACCCTGCCCTTGCCCTGTTGAACCTCATCAGGTTCCTCTCTGCCCAGCTCTCCAGCTTGTCCAGGTCTCGCTGAATGGCAGCACAGCCTGCCGGTGTGCCCACCACACCTCCCAGTTTGGTGTCATCAGCAAACTTGCTGAGGGTACATTCTAGCTCTTCATCCAGGTCACTGATGAAGAAGTTAAACAAGACTGGGCCCAGTACTGACCCCTGGGGCACACCACTGGTTACCGGTCTCCAACCAGACTCAGCGCCGCTGATGTCACCCTCTGAGCTCTGCCATTCAGCCAGTTCTCAGTCCACCTCACCGACCACTCGCCCAGCCCACCCTTCCTGAGCTCCCCTAGGAGGATGTGATGGGAGACCGTGTCCAAAGCCTTGCTGAAGTCGACGTAGACAACACCCACGGCTCTCCCCTCATCTACCCAGCCAGTCACGCCATCGTAGAAAGCTATCAGATTGGTCAGGCATGATTTCCCCTCGGCGAATCCATGCTGACTGCTCCTCGTCTCAGCGGAGGGCCGGGGCCGGCGTGGGAGCTGAGACGCAGCAAGCAGCGGCGGAGGAATTCGCAGCAGCGGAAAAGGCTCCAACCGCAGCCGCGTAGGAGCAACTGGGCCAAAAATACAGGATTTTTTTCACCCCCCTCGTAGCGTCAGCAGCACCCCCAGCCCACCCAGCAGCCCCAGATACTCCCAGCATGGCCCAGTTTACCCCCCAGTATCAACAAGGATCCTCCCTGCATGTCTTGATATCCCCCTGCCAAGAACACCACAAGGCCTCCCAGCACGTCCCAGTCTCCTCTGGTATCACCCAGACCTTCCCATCACAGCCCCCTCTCAAAACCCACTATATCCAGACTCCCCCAGTATGCCCCAGTCCCCTCCAGGATGTACCAGACCCTTTCATCTCATCCCCATTCCCCATTACAGCCAGATCCTTCCCCCCCAGTATAACCAGACCATCTCATCTCACTGCCCTCCCGCCTCACCGTTATATCCAGATGCTCCCAACACAGCCCAGTCCCCCCCCAGTATCAACCAGACCCCCTCATCTCACTGCCCTCCCCTTCCCCATTCCAACCAGACCCTCCCAGTATGCCCTAATCCCTCCCAGTATCAACCAGAACCCCTAATTTCCCTGACCTCTCCTTCCCTAAGTTCAGCCAGACATCTCCAGCACGCCCCAGTCCTCCCCAGTATCAACCAGACCTTCTCAACTCAATGCACTCCCCCCTGCCATTACAACCACACCCTCCCAGTACACCCCAGTCCCCCATAGTATCATCACAGGCCCTCCCATCTCATTTCCTCCTTCAACTCCATTACAACCAGACCCTCCAGTATATCCCAGTCCCCCCCAGTATCAACCAGACGCTCTCATCTCACTGCCCTCCCCGTCGCCGTTACAAACAGACCCCCAGTACTCCCCAGTATCAACCGAGTCTCCCAGTTCATCCCTTCCCTCCTCCCCACTACAGACTCCCCCAGTATGCCCCAGTCCCTCCCAGTATCAACCAGACCCCCTCATCTCATCCACTCCCTCTCCCCACTAACAACCAGCCCCTCCCAGCATGCCCCGGTTCCGTCCCAGTATCAACCAGACCCTCTCATTTCATTGCCCTTCCCCATCCTCATTACAACCAGATGCCCCCCTCCCAGTACGCCCTAGTCCCTCCCAGTATCAACCAGACCCTCTCATCTCATCCCATCCCTCTCCCCCATTACAACCAGATGCCCCCAGTAAGCCCCAGTCCTTCCCAGTGTCAACCAGACCCCCTCATCTCATCCAGTCCCTCTCCCCAATAACAACCAGCCCCTCCCAGCACGCCCCAGTTCTGTCCCAGTATCAACCAGACCCTCTCATCTCATTGCCTTTCCCCACCCCCATTACAACCAGACCGCCCCAGTACGCCCCAGTCCCTCCCAGTATCAACCAGACCCCCTCATCTCACTCCCTCCCTCTCCCCCATTACATCCAGCCCCTCCCAGCACACCCCGGTTCCATCCCAGTATCAACCAGACCCTCTCATCTCACTGCCCTCCCCATCGCCGTTACAAACAGACCCCCCAGTATATCCCAGTACCCCCCAGTATCAACCAGATGCTCTCATCTCACTGCCCTCCCCGTCGCCGTTACAAACAGACCCCCAGTATTCCCCAGTCCTCCCCAGTATCAACCCGAGTCTCCCAGTTCACCCCTTCCCTCCTCCCCACTACAGACTCCCCCAGTACACCCCAGTCCCTCCCAGTATCAACCAGACCCCCTCATGTCATCCACTCCCTCTCCCCAGTAACAACCAGCCCCTCCCAGCACGCCCTGGTTCCCTCCCAGTATCAACCAGACCCTGTCATCGCACTGCCCTTCCCCATGCCCCTTACAACCCGACTCCCCCCCCAGTACGCCCCAGTCCCTCCCAGTATCAACCAGACCCCCTCATCTCACCCCATCCCTCTCCCCCATTACAACCAGCTCCTCCCAGTACGCCCCAATCCCTCCCAGTATCAACCAGACCCTCTCATCTCACTGCCCTTCCCCGTCCCCCTTACAACCAGACCCTCCCAATACGCCCCAGTCCCTCCCAGTAGCACCCAGACCCCCTCACCTCATCCAATCCCTCTCCCCCATTGCAACCAGCCCCTCCCAGTACGCCCCAGCTCCCTCCCAGTACCAAGCAGACCCTCCCCGCTATCACCGACCCCCCCCAGCCCTTCTCCTTCCCTCCGGTCCCGCCGGCTCGGGCCCCTCAGGCCCACCGGGCCCCACCGCTCACCCCGGCCCGGTGCCGCAGCCCAACGCCTCCCCCGGCGCCGCTTCCGGCCGCGCTCGCGCGCGTTGCGCGGCGACGCCACTTCCGGGGGCGGGGCGGAGGAGGGAAGGCGGGAGGGCGGAGCGCGCATGCGCGGAGCAGCGGTGAGGCGCGGCGCGGTGCGCGCATGCGCGGGGCTGCAGCGTGGGGCGGGTGCGCGGACGCGCGTGGGCGTGGGGGGGACACGTGTGTGCGGGGAGGGGGGACACACCTGTGTGCGCTGCAGGGACGTGACTGGAGCACGCGTGTGTGCACGGGGCATGCGTGTGCAGGGCAGGGACACACCTGGAGTGTGTATGTGTGCACGTGGGGACACGCGTGCGCGCGTGGGGACACGCGTGTGCAATGCGGTGGCGTGCCTGGATCATGTGTGCGTGCACAGGGATACATGTGTCTGCATGGGCACACGCATGTGCAATGCGGGGATGTGCCTGGAGCTCATAGGTGGGCATGGGGACACGCGTGTGCGCGTGGCGACATGCGTGTCCAATGCAGGGATGCACCTGGATCATGTGTGTGTGCATAGGGACAAGTGTGTGTGCATGGGGACATGCGTGTGCAATGTGGGGACATGCCTGGAGCATGTCTGTGTGCATGGGGACACACGTGTGCGCGTGGCAACATGCGTGTCCAATGCAGGGATGCGCCTGGATCATGTGTGTGTGCATAGGGACAAGTGTGTGCACATGGGGACATGCGTGTGCAGTGTGGGGACATGCCTGGATCACGTCTGTGTGCATGGGGACACACGTGTGCACGTGGGGACATGCGTGTGCAGTGTGGGGACATGTCTGGAGCACGTCTGTGTGCACGGGGACACACGTGTGCACGTGGGGACATGCGTGTACAGTGTGGGGACATGCCTGGATCACGTCTGTGTGCATGGGGACACACGTGTGCACGTGGGGACATGCGTGTGCAGTGTGGGGACATGTCTGGAGCACGTCTGTGTGCATGGGGACACACGTGTGCACGTGGGGACATGCGTGTGCAATGTGGGGACATGCCTGGAGCACATTTGTGTGCACAGGGACACACGTGTGCACGTGGGGACATGCGTGTGCAGTGTGGGGACATGCCTGGAGCACGTCTGTGTGCATGGGGACACACGTGTGCACATGGGGACATGCGTGTCCAATGCAGGGATGCGCCTGGATCATGTGTGTGTGCATAGGGACAAGTGTGTGCACATGGGGACATGCGTGTGCAATGTGGGGACATGCCTGGAGCACGTCTGTGTGCATGGGGACACACGTGTGCACGTGGGGACATGCGTGTGCAATGTGGGGACATGCCTGGAGCACATTTGTGTGCACAGGGACACACGTGTGCATGTGGGGACATGCGTGTCCAATGCAGGGATGCACCTGGATCATGTGTGTGTGCATAGGGACAAGTGTGTGCGCATGGGGACATGTGTGTGCAGTGTGGGGACATGCCTGGAGCACATTTGTGTGCACAGGGACACACGTGTGCACGTGGGGACATGTGTGTCCAATGCGGGGATGCGCCTGGATCATGTGTGTGTGCATAGGGACAAGTGTGTGCGCATGGGGACATGCGTGTGCAATGTGGGGACATGCCTGGAGCACGTCTGTGTGCATGGGGACACACGTGTGCACGTGGGGACATGCGTGTCCAATGCAGGGATGCACCTGGATCATGTGTGTGTGCATAGGGACAAGTGTGTGCACATGGGGACATGCGTGTGCAGTGTGGGGACATGCCTGGAGCACGTCTGTGTGCATGGGGACACGCGTGTGCACGTGGGGACATGCGTGTGCAATGTGGGGACATGCCTGGAGCACGTCTGTGTGCATGGGGACACACGTGTGCACGTGGGGACATGCGTGTCCAATGCAGGGATGCACCTGGATCATGTGTGTGTGCATAGGGACAAGTGTGTGCACATGGGGACATGCGTGTGCAGTGTGGGGACATGCCTGGAGCACGTCTGTGTGCATGGGGACACGCGTGTGCACGTGGGGACATGCGTGTGCAATGTGGGGACATGCCTGGAGCACATTTGTGTGCACAGGGAGACACGTGTGCACGTGGGGACATGTGTGTCCAATGCAGGGATGCGCCTGGATCATGTGTGTGTGCATAGGGACAAGTGTGTGCGCATGGGGACATGCGTGTGCAGTGTGGGGACATGCCTGGAGCACGTCTGTGCGCATAGGGACACACGTGTCCACGTGGGGACATGCGTGTGCGTTCAATGCAGGGATGTGCCTGGAGCTCATAGGTGGGCATGGGGACACACGTGTGCACATGGGGGCATGTGTGTCCAATACAGGGATGTGCCTGGAGCACGTGTGTGGGCATGGGGACACGCGTGTGCAATACAGGGATGTGCCTGGAGCAGGTGTGTGGGCATGGGGACACGCGTGTGCAATACAGGGATGTGCCTGGAGCACGTGTGTGGGCATAGGGACACGTGTGTTCATGTGGGGACATGTGTGTGCAATGCAGGCACCTGCCTGGAGCACATGAGTGGGTGTGGGGGCACACGTGTGCACTGCAGAGACATGCCTGGAGCATGTGTGTGTGCATAGGGACACGTGTGTGCATAGGGACATGTGTGTGCACATGGGGACATGCGTGTGCTTGCATGTGTGGGCAGATGTGTGCAATGCAGGGATGTGCTTGGAGCACGTGTGTGTGCATAGGGACATGTGTGTGTACATGGGGAAACGTGTGCAATGCGGGGACGTGTCTGGAGCTCATGGGTGGGCATGGGGACACACGTGTGCACATGGGAACATGTGTGTGCTATTCAGTGATGTGCCTGGAGGGCGTGTGTGGGCACAGGGCATGGGTGTGCATGTGGGGACACACGTGTGCAATGCGGGCACGTGCCTGGCGCACCTGTGTGTGCATAGCGACACGTGTGTGGGCATGGGGACACGCGTGTGCAATACAAGGATGTGCCTGGAGCATGTGTGTGGGCATGGGGACACGCGTGTGCAATACAGGGATGTGCCTGGAGCACGTGTGTGGGCATGGGGACACGCGTGTGCACTACAGGGATGTGCCTGGAGCACGTGTGTGGGCATGGGGACACACGTGTGCACTACAGGGATGTGCCTGGAGCACGTGTGTGGGCATGGGGACACGCGTGTGCACTACAGGGATGTGCCTGGAGCATGTCCATGTACCCAGGGACACGTTTGTGCACATGGGGACACGTGTGTGCAATACAGGGATGTGCCTGGAGCACATGTGTGGGCATGGGGACACGCGTGTGCAATAGAGGGATGTGCCTGGATCACGTGTGTGGGCATGGGGACACGCGTGTGCAATACAGGGATGTGCCTGGAGCACATGTGTGGGCATGGGGACACGCGTGTGCACTACAGGGATGTGCCTGGAGCACGTGTGTGGGCATGGGGACACGCGTGTGCAATACAGGGATGTGCCTGGATCACGTGTGTGGGCATGGGGACACGCGTGTGCAATACAGGGATGTGCCTGGAGCACGTGTGTGGGCATGGGGACACGCGTGTGCAATACAGGGATGTGCCTGGAGCACGTGTGTGGGCATGGGGACACATGTGTGCAATACAGGGATGTGCCTGGAGCATGTCCATGTACCCAGGGACACGTTTGTGCACGTGGGGACATGCATGTTCAATGCGGGGACATGGCTGGACCTCTCGCTGCTCCCCACCATCGATGAGCACCACCGGATGCCTCCAGAGAAGACCCACAGCTCGAGTCACCCTGAAACAAGCCACCTTTTGCCATCTCCACCTCCGACGAGCCACCCGTTGCCTACCCAGCGTTCCTAACCAGGGCTTCCCACCCGGCCGACAGCCGCCACGAGGATTCTTGCCGCTTCGTTTATTTTTTTATTCAAATTTTTCCACCCGAATGGGGACAACGTCCCGTGGGACCTGCAGGAATCGCGCGGGCTCCTGGGAAGGGGGATGTGTTTGATTTCTGCCCCGCTTCGGCACAAATGGGTTCTCTTTAATGAGACTTCACTCCTCTGTTTACTACTCTAATTAACTTTAAAGTGAGAGCTTTAATTAATGAACGAATTTGAATTCTTTCTAAATCGCTGTGTGTTCCGGTTTGGGCAAGTTTGGGGTTTCTTTCTAAAACCTTAGGGCTGAAGAATTTATTCTGTTCATACCTCACACGAGGTCTGTAAAGGCTCGCGTGCATTCGTCTGTTCTGAGCTCTTCAATATTAACTGCTGCTAATTCTGACGTGAGGAGTTTGATTTGGAATGGCTGCATCTTAATGATTTTAATACTTGACGACCTTTCTAATTACAGACTTTTCCTTAAAGTTTAACTTACATGCCCCGGCTGCGGTTTAAAATCCTTTCTTTGCTTTTTTTTCCCCCCCCCAGTAGCAGGGATGGTTTTTCTTAGTAAGAAAACTTAAAAAAATCAACAATGTAATATATTCATTCTGGTTTTTCTCTAGATCTGAACTAACCAAACACAGAATCACAGAATCAATGGTAGGGGTTGGCAGGGACCTCTGGGGGTCACCCAGCCCAACCACCTGCCCAAGCAGGGTCACCCAGAGCAGGGGGCACAGCACCGCGTCCAGGTGGGTCTTGAATATCTCCAGAGAAGGAGACTCCACAGCCTCCCTGGGCAGCCTGGGCCAGGGCTCCGTCACCCTCAGAGGGAAGAAGTTCTTCCTCGTGTTCAGCTGGAGCTTCCTCTGCTCCAGTTTGTGCCCGTTGCCCCTTGTCCTGTCGCTGGGCACCACTGGACAGAGTCTGGCCCCGTCCTCCTGACCCCCACCCTGCAGATATTTGTAGGCATTTCTAAGGTCCCCTCTCAGCCTTCTCTTCTCCAGGCTGAACAAGCCCAGCTCCCTCAGCCTCTCCTCGTAGCAGAGATGCTCCAGTCCCCTCCTCATCCTCGTAACCCTCCTCTGGACTCTCTCCAGTAGCTCCTCATCTTTCTTGAACTGGGGAGCCCAGAACTGGACACAGCACTGCAGATGGGGCCTCCCTGGGGCACTGTAGAGGGGGAAGAGAACCTCCCTGGACCTGTTGGCCACACTCCTCTTGATGCACCCCAGGATCTCATTGGCCTTCTTGGCAGCCAGGGCACACTGCTGGCTCATGGTCAGCTTGTCATCCACCAGGACACCCAGGTCCCTCTCCACAGAGCTGCTCTCCAGCAGGTCCGTCCCAGCCTGTACTGGTGCCTGGGGTTGTTCCTCCCCAGGTGCAGGACTCTGCCCTTGCCCTTGTTGAACCTCATCAGGTTCCTCTCTGTCCAACTCTCCAGGCTGTCCAGGTCTCATTGGATGGCAGCACAGCCTGCCAGTGTATCCACCATTCCTTTTAAATACAGTGATATATGTATTTCTAAAATACAGATTATGCAATTTTTTCTCTTAGCAACTCATCCACACCAAGGAGTTTACAAATATGTTTGTGATCTAATTTTTAATAATTATTTAGGCTAGTATACTTACTTTTTGGAGGTAGGCAAGCCTACAGTGAGTTATTAACTAATTATTATAAAACATCAGGTAGATTTTCCATTCTGGCAAATGTAGATACCTGCTCAGATTGTAAAGAAAAAAAAAATACTCGGTAATACTTCGAGGTTTCCCCATCGTTTTTAGTTTTGCATCACTTCTTTCTTAACCCGAAGCAGGGAAAACGATGGGTTAATTTAATTCCCCACTTCCACTGTTAACCTCCTACCCGGAGAGGAGGGTCAGCGTTCTGCTTTGAAGTGTTTAAACATTTCTTAATCCCATTTTCTCTCCTGTTTGCTTGGAAAACAAAGCTTTGGTTGGTTGTCTTTAAAAAAAAGCCCAACTCTCCCATGGTTGCTTCTTATAAGCGGCGTTAAAAAACCCTGTCCTTGGATCCACAGCAGACCATATAGGGCCCCAATGGAGGAAGAATTTCTCCTCTTCCTCTCCCTATAGTACAATCAGGAAGGTTTTTAATGAAAAAGAAGATCTAGCCCACTGCTTGTTGCTGTAGCAGCATCTCTGCCTTTCCTGGAAGGGCTTTTTTTTTTCTTTTTAATGAGCCATTTTAATAATCCATTTTTTAATGCATTTGTTAATCTTACTGGGATTTACTGGGAAAGGCTCTTCAGTACAGGGAAATGGTGTATTTGGAGGAAGAGGGGGAGGGTTGGGGCGTGGGGTTCTTGGGGTTCAGGACACAGGACACCAGCTTTCCCCCTCACCGTGCTCCCAAAAGGACCTACGCTGGTGTGCCACCCATGCCCCAGCCCACCCACCCCGCCTCAGGAAAGGGATGTCCACTGGACTTTGGAGCTTGTTAATCATTGCTCCAGAATGGTGGCCCAAGGGCAGAAAATTTTTCCCTCCCCTTTTTATTCTCCCTCCAGTTCCTGGCAACACTGAGGACCAGTAGCTCCTGGAGCAGAGCAAAGCTGGGGTTTGGGTACCAGATAGGGTTCCTGTCTTCCTCCTGTCCACCTAGTTGGCCAGAGATCCTGCAACGATGGCTGCTTGACACCCCTCCGAGGTGTGAGGGCAGGTAAACACGTGGCGCAGCAAGGGCAGGGAGGGGGGAGGTTGGTCCAGCAGCAGCAATTTAGCCCTAAGAGCTCCTTAAATCGCCTGTGAGCCAGCAGGCCCCCACCTGCACAACCTGCTGTTGAGGTAGGGTCCCCATGAGGAAGGACCGGAGAGTATCCGGGTGGGTTATCCCATAAAACACATCCCATATCCCAAACATCCCCTCGTGTTGGGAATGTGGGATGGCCGTGTTCCTGTTTGGGACCCGCTACGGGGGGGAGACATTTCTTGCCTTGGAGTCAGCCGGTCTCTCTCCCTCCCCATCGTAGCGGCGCAGAGCTGCAGTGCCTCATCCGCGTCCCCACGCAGGCACGATGCCGGTCCAGTATGTGACGTACGAAGGCATGAAGTTCCCCCCTGCCTACAACTCTGAGCACAGCTTGAGTTTCGCCCACAATGAGTTCCTGGTGCGGGATGATGACATCTTCAACGTCACCTACCCCAAGTCTGGTATGAGGGGTGGACAGCAGGGCTGGCCAAGGGTGGAGAAGGGCAGGAGAGGGGCAAGGGCTTTGGAAACATCTCCAGATGTTGTTCAGAGGGTGAATCTTCCCTTGTGGTGGGCAACAGGAATTTTTTGGGGGGGTTACCGCAGTGGTTGTGCATGGGCAGGGCAGCACCATCGCTTGACTGGTTACAGACTCAGTGCTGAGGATGCTGCTGACCATGGAGCTGTGGCACAGTGAAGTCCTCCCATCCTGACCCCCCAGGCAAGGTCCCCTGCCCTGCATCTCTGCTTTCCCTGGCAGGCACCGTGTGGATGACCGAGATCCTGAGCCTCATTCGCAACCACGGCTGCCCCAGCTGGAACCGAACTGTCCTCAATTCTGACCGCATGCCCTGGTTCTCAACACGTCTGGGTCTGGAGTCAGCCCTCAGCTACCCTCCACCTTGCCTGCTGACCTGCCACCTCCCCAGGCACATCTTCCCCAAGTCCTTCTCCCATTCCAGTGCCAAGGTGGGACAGGCACCCAGGCAGAGCTTCAAGCGGGAACAGGGGGGCTGGGAAGGCTATTGCCTGGGGAACCTTGGAGTGAGAGATGTTGGGAGAGGACCTTAGTGTTGGGCTAGGAGAGTGGCAAGTGTCCTCCATGCCCTCCATATGGAAATATCACGAGCCCCATCTCACATCCTTCCCCTCTTGGATATTTTGGAGAGTCTCCAATGGCTCTAGGCAACTTGAGTGGTCATGGAGACCCCCACCCAAGGTCTGTGTGACGGAGTCTAGCCCAGAGTTGGTCCTTGTGTGGCAAACCTTTTTCAGATCTACCTCGGTGCCAGTGCCTGCAACTCCCCTTCCCTTACCGGGAGCATATCACTCCTATACACACTCTACCCCAGGTTATTTACACCCTGCGGGATCCTCGAGATGTTGTCGTCTCCTACTACTACTTCTGCAAGATGTGCAGCAGCTATGAGGATCCCACGTCTTTTGAGCAGTTCCTGAGGGACTTTCTGAATGGAGATCGTGAGTATGGTTTGGGGCTAACTCAAGGCACGGGGGTGAGTGGATGGTGTCTTCCATCAACCATGACTCAAAGGTCTTTTTCTACTGTCCACTGATGATGGCTGAGAAGCCACACTTCCCACAGGAGAAAGGTGAATGGCTCAGGAGGAAAGCAAAGCCCTTCTGGAGAGACACACAGGTCCACAAAGCCCTGTTGTGCTTTGAAGCAGATGGAAAGTAGATCCTCTGCCTTCTCATGCAGTATTCAAATGTCTTCAGGAAGTCTTGGCCAAAAAACCTTATAAAGCCCTGGCGGAATCTTACCCATGAGCCTTGCACACCTCTAGCCTCAGCCTCTTCCCACCGTGGAGGTGACTGGAGAAGAACCCATTGCTCAGCTGCAGTTGCAGTTGAACCTCCCAGTCCCACCTGCTCCCTGGACACCTTTGCTCGGTCCTGCATCGTGGCTGCCCTGCTCCCAACACTGTGCAAAGCATCCTCAGCCTTGCACATGCCCTGCCCTGCCCTACTTCCTTTTGCCTCACATCAGTGCCCCATGGCTCCTGGTTCGCACATGTCCGAGGCTGGATGGAGTTAAAGGACATGGAGAATTTCTTCTTCATCACCTATGAAGAGCTGAAGCAGGTAGACACCTAGGCAGACCCTCCAGCTCCAAACGTGCTGCTGTGTCGCAAGCCACTTGGTGGTAACAGGCTCTGTCTGTCCCTCCAGGACTTGCATGGCAGCGTGAGACGTCTCTACCGGTTCCTGGGACAGGATTTGGATGACAAGGCCATCTCCTCAGTGGTGCAAAATGCCTCCTTCACGGCCATGCGGAAGAACCCGATGTGCAGCTCCATCCTGCTCCCTGCAGACATTATGGACCAGACGAAGGGCCAGTTCCTGAGGAAGGGTGAGCAGAGAGGAGCCCCATCACACCACCTCAAGGAGAACCCCCTGTGAGGTGTCCTCCCCCATGAGGACAGCCAGAGTGAGGGTGTCTTGGAGAACCATATCACAGTGCAATTGGGTCTGAAGAACAGGGTTGAAAGAATCATAAAATAGTTTGGCTTGGAAGGGACCTTTAAAGGTCACTTAGTCCAACCCCCCTGCAATGAGCCAGGACATCTTCAACTAAATCAGGTTGCTCAGAGCCCTGTCCAACCTGACCTTGAATGTTTCTAGGGGTGGGGATGGTCTCTCATTTTGGACAACCCTCTCTGGGTGGTAGCTGGACCCAAGAGCTGAGCCACTCGTGCCTACAGAGCAGAGAGGGGGACTGCGTGCTGGGGTGGGCTCTGAGCCCAAAACACTTCTTCCCTTCCTCAGGCATCTGCGGGGACTGGGAGAACCACTTCACAGTGGCACAGAGCGAGAACTTCGACAGGATCTACCAGGACAGGATGAAGGGCCTGAACGTGACCTTTCCTTGGGACAGGCATTAGGATTTGTCCCTGTCTGAAGCCAGCTGAGCACTGCGTTCAAACCAGCCACCGACAACTGGGGTAACTGGCTGCTCTTGGACAGAGGAGGTTGTACCCAGGGCTGAAAATGATACTGAACCTCAGCATGCAAGCCATTGATTGTCACCCTTTCTCCTTGGGATAGCTTTTTCTCCTGGGTTGTGCCTCTCCTCTCTGTCCCATCCCTCGTCCCTTTCTCCCCTGAGGCAGGCTCTAGGGTCTCCCAGGGTAGGACCCAGCTCCCTGCCCTCCAACACATGCCTCTTCTGCAGGCAGAGGAGAGTAGCACAAGCCTGAGAGCACGCAGATGAAACACGTCCTGCCTGTCACATCCGCTGGCCAAGGCATCTTGACTGGGAGCTTCAACCATGTTCTCTTGGGGCTACCCATCAAAGAGGAGAGCAGCAGGGAAAACAGGGAGGACCACTTGAAGGCAGTGGTGTTTCGAGTGTGCTGCTGGTGCCAGCACAAATGGTGAGATAGATAATACTAAAATGTGAGCAAAAGCAGGGCCGTCTGGCTGCCAGACCCTGGGGACCTGGAAGCCCAGTCCGTCCCTTTGCACGGGATCGGTTGAGCAGCAGGCTGGCAAAATATCCCCTCCACCTTCCAAGCCAAGAATGCGAACTCTTCAAATGTGTAGGACGAGTCCAAGATGGACATGTATGATCCGCTCTAGGGCCAGGGGTGCTGTACAAGGGTTCAGGAAAGGGTGTGCAGACAAGGCAGCGTTGCCATTGCACCTCTTTTGATTCAGCCTGACTGAGCTTAAACCAGCTGATGGGTTTCAATGAAGCAAGGCTGATTGTGCAAAACAGCTGTGGTGGGATTCAGAAGCACAGCTTAGTCCTTGTGCTGCAAGAGGTGTAGTGCAGGATGGGATCTCCCTGGGGACCACAGCCAAAAACATCCCAGATAATCAGACTTCTACAAGCTTTGGGTGCTTGTTCCCACAGAGAGGCTTTGGGACGAAGGATCTTCTTGGACTTTGGCCAAAAGATCACTCTGTGGTTTGTGTTGCACGGAGCTCACAGAGAAGACCAGCTCCTTCATTAAATCATAGAATCCTTCAGCTGACAAAGCTCTGCTTGTAATTAATGACAGCCTTACTTCCTGATAGAGGCAGCCAGAGACATCAGGGGATGGCTCCAGGCTTGGCAAGACACTGTCCAGAGAAGGAAAATTGCTCCAGGGACAGTGAGCAGTGCCATGGCTGGCATGTCCACGTTGAGGTCTTCCCGGACAGAAGATGACCTGACTTAAAGAAACCCTTCTAGCCCTGTTGGCAATGAAGACCAGGCTACCTTTATTGCACACTCACTCATGGCCAACACGTTCTGCCCAATGAGCACCAGGTCGGGAGCTGAGAAATAATGAGAAAGGGTGTGTTGAAAAGTGCCCCCCAAAACCACAGTCAGAATTGTTTCCTCTTATATAAAGTACACTCAAATGACCCCACGTATGTGTTATGCTCCAGATGTTTACCTTCAAGCTGTATTTGACTCATTCTACACCTAGCATGACATTTCTCTCCCCCCTCCCTGATCCTGTTAAAATTTGAGGTTTGGGTCATTGCTTCAGCAAGGCTTTGGAAGAGCAAATACCATGGAGACTTGGTGTGACAACCTCCTCCAAACTCCGAAGTATGGGGAGGGGAAAAAGCCAAGGTTAGAGGAGAGTGGGATGTGGGAATGGACATGGAGAGCTCTCAGGTCCCCAGGGACCCTTGCACAGGACTTTTTGAAAAGGGCTGGGCCATATTCAGTGTCTTGCAGAGGCCAAAATACTGCTTTCAACTATGTGTATTGATTAAATCAACAGTAATTATGAAAGAAACACTTAATGTCTACTAATCAGATACAGGTGCCGACACTGCAGACACCCAAGAAAGGGCTCATTTGTCTAAAGGTAGGCAGTCATCCACTACAGAAAATTTCTAGTCTTTCTCTGTTCTTGTGCCATATTTATAACCTGGTGAAGATGTCTTAGATACTACGTGGTGACTCCAGCTTCACTCAATGAACGTATCCCACCCATCTTGCCTGTAGAGACATCAGGGTATCGGATAGAGGCCAGGTGGGATGTGCTATCGTGTGTGCAAAGGCTTTCCATCAAAGATGAGACCACTAAAGGACTTTGCTGGCTGTGGGAAACAATGTGCCTTGTAGGTCCAGAGTTACTCAAACTCCTTTTCAGCAGAAGAGTCCAAAGAAAATACAGCAAGTACAGCTGTTCTAGCAAAAAAGAGTTCAGTTCGTGATCAGCCTTTCTCCTCCTATCTCGCTTTTAAATGTAGAGCCCTTGTTACACCATAGAAAATATTTGCTGTGCTCAGGGTACATGTTTTGATGGCCTCCTGGGGCAGAATGCAGACAGAGCATGCTTCAGTTCTCTTCAGATGCGTCTCTTCAGATCTGTGGAGAGCATCCTTCCCATTTTTACATGCTTACACCTTCTCACCTCGAATCAGCCAGCTGCAATTATAAACTTTATCTTGCCACTAGGCTTTCATAGAATCATAGAATGGTTTGGGTTGGAAGGGACCTTAAAGATCATCTGGTTCCAACCCTCCCGCCACTGGCAGGGAAACCTTCCAATAGACCACGTTGCTCAAAGCCCCATCCAACCTGGCCTTAAACATTTCCGGGGAGGGGGCATCCACTGCTTCTCTGGGAAGCCTGTCCCAGGGCCTCACCACCCTCACAGTAAAGAATTTCTTCCGTATATCTAATCTAAATCTACCCTCTTTCAGTCTAAATCTACCCTTTTTCAGTTTAAAGCCATCACCCCTTGTTCTGTCCCTACATGCCCTCGTAAAAAGTCCGTCTCCAGCTTTCTTGTAGGCCCCTTCAGGTACTGGAAGGCTGCTATAAGGTCTCCCCAGAGCCTCCTCTTCTCCAGGATGAACAACCCCAACTCTCTCAGCCTTTCCTCATGGGAAAGGTGTTCCAGCCCTCTGATCATTGCTGTGGCCTCCTCTGGACCCGCTCCAACAAGTCGATTTCTTTTCTGTGCTGGGGGCTCCAGAGCTGGACGCAGGACTCCCAGGTGGGGTCTCACCAGAGTGGAGCAGAGAGATAGAATCCCCTCCCTCTCCCTACTGGCCAGGCTACTGGGGATGCAGCCCAGGATATGGTTGGCTTTCTGGGCTGTGAGAGCACATTGCAGGGTCACGTTGAGCTTCTGGTCAACCAGCACCCCCCAAGTCCTTCTCCTCAGGGCTGCTCTCAATCCATCCTCCGCCCAGCCTGCATTTGTGCTTGAGATTGCCCCAACCCATGTGCAGGACCTTGCACTTGGCCTTGTTGAACTTCATGAGGTTCTCACAGGCCCACCTCTGAAGCTTGTCCAGGTCCCTCTGAATGGCATCCCTTCCCTCCAGCATGTCGACCGCACCACTCAGCTTGGTGTCATCAGCAAACTTGCTGAGATGCATTCAATCCCACTGTCCATGTCACTGACAAGGATGTTAAATAGCACTGGTCCCAATACTGGTACCTGAGGAACGCCACTCATCACTGGTTTTGACATGGACATTGAGCTGGTGACCGCAACTCTTTGAGTGCGACCATCTAGCCAATTCCTTATCCACCAAGTGGCCCATCCGTCAAATCCATCCCTCAGCAATTTAAAGACAAGGATGTCGTGCAGGACAGCGTCAAATGCTTTGCACAATTCCAGGTAGATGATGTCAGTTGCTCTTCCCTCATCCACCAATGCTGTAACCCCATCATAGAAGGCCACCAAATTTGTCAGGCACAATTTGCCCTTAGTGTAACCATGCTGGCTGTTGCCAATCACCTCTGTGTGGTGCTAACTGTCAGGGGTGTGAATGTGAGATGGTTCATGCCTTGGCTGCATGGAGTGGTCTGCAGAACTGCCTTCAGTGCAGCAAGTCTGATGACAAAAGGACAAATGGTTGAGTTTTCACCCTAAGAATGCAGATGATATTGAAGTTTGATCCCAGCCTGCCTGAGAAAGTGATGATGTTACTGAAAGACAGCAAGGGCACTGCTTTCTTGGAAGAGATGGGGGGCCTGGTTAAATAAACAGCAGGTCATTGCTGCTCCATGTTGTTAACTGACTGACAGTGATGACGCTGAAGCAGCCAGAGTCACTGCCTTCCCTGATGTGCATGCACGTGACCTGTGTATGGCTGAAGAAAAATCAGGAAATTTGGGTTAGCTTCACAGTGTCCTGAGGAGAGCTATCAGAGCTTCGCTGGACTGTGTTTTCGACAGGTCAGGAGGGAGAAGAGAGGAATTTATTTTTGAATTTTTGGGTACTCCAAGTAAAAGATGCTGGGAAACTCCACAACATTTCTAGAAAACCACAGAGGATGTCATATAGTACAAGGGATGCCACTCCATGCAAGGACCCTCACGCAGTCAGTTGTGCGAAGCCTTCCTACGTAGTCAAAATTACCCTTTGATCCACTTGGATCTTAAGAGAAATGAACATATAAATGAATGAAAATGGAACAGATCAAGAAAGAGAGGAAGAGGGAAGGAAGGAAAAGAGGAAGGAAGAGAGAAAGAGGGAGGGAGGGAGGAAGGGAGAGGGGAAGGAAAAATCTCCAGTGAATTTTAGAAGATTCAGTCTAAATTCACTTCCTGGAATAACAGTGAGCACAAAGCCAACACTGTTCCGTCTGAACGTGAGGAAGAATTTCTTCCCTCTGAGGGTGACGGAGCACTGGCACAGGCTGCCCAGGGAGGTTGTGGAGTCTCCTTCTCTGGAGATATTCAAGACCCGCCTGGACAAGGTCCTCTACAGCCTACTGTAGGTGACCCTGCTTCAGCAGGAGGGTTGGCCTAGATGACCCACAGAGGTCCCTTCCAACCCCTACCATTCTGTGATTCTGTGATTCTGTGATTCTGTGATTTGTAGCCACCTAGAAGATAGCATGTAAAGTGTTATGAACGAACACAGGTTTGTTGGGATTAATTATCAAGCAAGTAATCGACTGTACAAATAAAAGCCAGGAATTACTGGCCAGACGCCCCACAAGTGGGAAGAATCAAAGGATCATTATCAAAGCTCAACAACCTATGGGTATTGCGAAAAAAGCAAACCTCACCTGAGACTTCTGGAACAGGGAGTCCTCGCAGGTACGAGGTGTCTGTGTGACCGTCGTCTTTTCCGAGGAGTGCTGAGGTCTCTGCTGCACATCGGCGGCTGGATGTGTGCATCAGCTTTCAAGAAGGGTGTTGGCCAACTGTTGGGCTGCTGGAGGCTGGCCAGAAAGGAGGCAGTAACAGCTATCTAACCACAGAAAAGAGGACAGAGATGGAGAGATTCAAAATGTCCTCAATGAGTAAAACTGAAAACTAAGCAAATAGATGAGAACAGCCTTCAAATGCTAAGATACAGAACTCATCTGTATGCTCTTCTATGAAGAAAGACTGAGAAAGGTGGGTTGGTTCAGCCTGGAGAAGAGAAGGCTAAAGGGGAGACCTTGTTGTGGCCTTTCAGCACTTTAATTGGGCTTATAAAAAAGACAGGGACAAACTTTTTAGTAGGACCTGTACCAATAGGACAAGAAGTAATGGTTTTAAACTAAAAGAGGGTAGATTCAGACTAGATATAAGGAAGAAGTTTTTTACTATAAGGGTGGTGAAACACTGGAACATGTTGTCCAGAGAGGATGTAGATGCCCCATCCCTGGAAATATTCAAGGTCAGGTTGGATGGGGCTCTGAGCAACCTGATCTAGTTAAAGATGTCCTTGCTCATTGCAGGGGAGTTGAACTGCATGACCTTTAAAGGTCCCTTCCACCCCAAACTATTCTATGATTCATGTGCTCTGAATTGGATGCAATGCTCTCCTCCACCACACACAGCTTTGATACTGAATTTAATATAGACCTGACTTAAACTTGGACTGACACATGTCTTTGAGAAGGCCATGGTCCTCGGTAGCCTGAGATTTGTATTGATTCAGGCCTGCTTTTCTGGCCCATGACCTTCACCTTTCATCTGCAGGACCAGCTGTTGCAAAGAGAAAACTTCCTACCCCTACTCTCATTCACCTTCCCTGTGAGCTGTCACCCACTCCTACCCTCCATTTATGCCAGGGATGTTCTCTCCTTGTCCTTGTCCATCTCCAAACACTCTTTTTTTGACATCGCGAAGACGAAAGAGGTGTTGCAAGTAGTCTCTGGGTTGTGCAGTCTAAGCAGAGGAGTACCTCAGACCTGCACAGACTCTTGTCTGTCCAGCACGCACTCTCTGGGATCAAAGATATTCCTGTGTGTCTTCGGTGGTAAAGCGTATTTGCTGTGTGTTCAGCCGAGCTATTTTGCACCCGCCCCTGAGCTTTCTAGAGACAATGCTGAGCAATGGTCCTGTGGGCCAACCTTGCCCAATGCAAATGCAAAGCGAGGGTCGAAGATTTTGCTAAATGGTGGAGGGTGCAGTGCAATTCTCCTAACATCACATCACCTTTCCTTCAGGATATCCACCTCCTCAGCCAACCCTGGGGCATCTTCATCCTTAGACATCTCCAGTATGGGTGTCTGAGCCTGACACCTGACCGTAACTGCCTCCTGGAGTGCTTGGTGATGTCTACTGAGCGTACAAGGTATCTAAATGAATTTTCCAGATAGAGAAGTTGGCACGAGGTAGCTCCCACCCATGACAGCAGCAGCATCAAATCTCTGCTCAGTCATGTGACTATCTGGTGATTCAGCGTCGTAGAGGACCTGGGAGCCTGACTGTCCCATCCAGGTACAGAACATCTTGTAACCTGCACATCTGGATTTGTCAAGACTGGGAAGAGGTCTCAGACCAACCAAAGAAATAGCTGGATGGTGAACACACAAAAGCATTGCAACCAAATTTCAGGAAGAGGTCCTGTCTCTCGGAACAAACATGGCAGAAAAACTGGAAAAAACTTCCACTTCTGGAAGATGCTGCTTTCAGCAGTGGGAAGAGGTTTCTTACATCTGCTTGTGCTGCGTTAGCGGCATGTGATCATGCCTATTTCCCAGCTAAGCCTGGGCACCGATGCCCTATTCCTGCAGCTGCCTGAAGCCATTCCTGGAAGGCAACTTGCAAAACCCTGTCTCGCCTCATCTCTGCCACTGATGGTCCAGAACCAGCTGTCCTGAGACGACTTGTTTGCTTAGCAGATTCCCGAAACAGCCCAGTTTCACAATCCTGCAACTTACGTGATGCTCATGGCACAAGAGTTGCTTCCCGGCAGCGGCTTGGTTTTTCGTACTTGCTGAGCACCTGCCATGGCGCACAGAGGGAGGTTTTTGGGGTGGAGGGGAGGAGCCATGACAACGGGGACTTCTCAAATAGCCAGTCCCTTGGGTGCATGTCGTGCCTTCTCCCTGCCCTGGTCTCCCGCGAAGACAACGAGCACGCAGTATCTTTGCTACCAACATGAGGCTTGTCCTCCTGGCAAGTCTTTGGGGTAAGTGAGATGGGATTTTTTTTCTCTTTGCTTTTGGCTTTGTATCTCTTCTTTGCCTGTGGTTCTCCTCTTCCACTATTGCTTCTTCTACAGCCCACAGCACAAAACAAATGGGACGTTGTGAGAAACTGAAATGCGGTTGGTGGTATTTGATCTATATCTGAGTGTGGACATTCAGATCCCCTGAGGTGTCACGAGACAGCCACAGGTGGACAGCTGGATGCTGCCCCACTTTGACACCAATACCTAGACACCTTGAGAAATGTCTTGTTTGGGAACTGAATCCCAGCCCACATGAGCAAAGACAGTAGCACACAAAGTGGGGTTCCCTGCCTCTGTTTCTCTGCTGTGGGTTCATAACTTGTGTGTGTTCATAGACTTATAGAATGGTTTGGGTTGGAAGGCACCTTTGAAGGTCATCTGGTCCAACCCTCCCCTGCAATAATCAGGGATATCTTCCACTAGATCAGGTTGCTCAGAGCCCCGTCCAACCTGACCTTGAATATTTCCAGGGATGGGGCATCTGCAACCTCTCTGGGCAACCTGTACCAGTGTTTCACCATCCTCATTGTAAAAAATTTCTTCCTTATATCTTCCTTTGTTCCCGTGCATCAGGGATGAGACCAGAGCTGGTGACAACAGGCAGAGGCACTGACCGTGCGCGGTGGCTACAGTACGTGGGTGGGTAGGCACTTCAGGCTCCCAAGATGATATGTTGTCTGAAGGCAACTTGAATTTAGAGAGAAGGGGATAACCATGAGGCATCTCAGCCCATAAACCTTAAAAATAGCTAAAAAAAAGGGACAGATGGAAAAGGCTGACATGGGCAATAACTAATGCTTGCCCTAGCGTCAGCAGTTCTGCCCTTGCCTGAAGCTATTGGTCAATGCTTGGGATCTTGCCAGGCCGCTGCATGTAGGAGCAGAAGTTGTTGTTTGTGTTGAGCTCTTCTTTGCTGTTGACCTTCTACAGTGAGCACAAAGTCCTCTTCTGCTGAGTTTCCAGGAAAAAACAGGTGCTGGCAAGGTTTTCCTCAGGCTTTCCCTCCCAGGGTTTGCCTCAACCTCTAGTTAATCCTCAGGGAAATCTTCTAAATGGGAATAACCTCTTTGCACAAGTTTCCGGATGCATTTCACCTTGATGACACTTCCATGCACAACCCCATTAGCAGACCCATAGCTGTTCCCGTTGCATTTCATTGCATTAATGTCTGCAGGACTGGCACCTAGGAGCCTAGATAATCTAATCTAGTCTAATCTAATCTGTCTGGACACTGACTTTCAGGTGATTCAATGTGGTCAAGAGGAATCCTGAGTGCTCTGTTACGGCGTTTCCACATTATCTGCCCAAACCAATACTTTTTTTCCAGTAGACTATTTTTTTAAAAAAGTTTTCTCTCCTTATCTGATCTCTTTATCAAGAAAGTCTCATGGACATGCACTGGGCAAAGCCCATTGTCAGCTGGGTTTGGGAGATGGAGAGCAATGATGGGCTCTAGCAGAGATCACAGAGTCTCTTGCATGGTATTTTGCTGTCCTGAATCTCTGTACTTTGCAGAGCTCATGAGACTAACATCCTGTATTTCTTCTGTTTCAGCTTCCTTTGCCGGAGTCCTTCTGGCAGGTCAGTATTTGTAGTAGAGAGTGGAGCATGAGTCTCCACACACAGCTATCGTAAAATGTCATGCAGAATGTGGCCATGTCTGATCTGGACATTTGAATATGCTGCTCGGGGCCAAGAGACCTTGGTCTGAAACCTATTTCTGTGACCAGTGATCTTCTTTCTGTAAACCACATTGTCCTGATTCCAACTCCGGCCTGACTCTACCTCCTGTGTGCTCTGCAAGGTGCAGTTGCTGTCTGCTGGAGATCGCTGGGTGAAAGGAGAAGTAGTGATCCAAAGCATTGACAAAACAGCTGCTCATTTTAGCAAAGTTAAACCAGAAGTCAGGATGTCCTTGATGCTAAGGTCTGATCTCCATGAGAAGGAGGAATGCCTGGTGTCCCCTTGGCTCCATGAGCCAATGTGGAGGTGCTTCAGGCTTTCAGACCCTGGCACATTTGAGTCCCTGAATTTCTCCCACTACAGAACCCCAGGTCCATGCAAAGGGATAACGCTATACAGAGAGATTTGGTTCTTGGTATTAGGGTGGCAAAAGCATTGTGATTGGAGGTTTGGCAACTCGAGCCAGGTTTTGAGAGGGATTGTGTGTCCTGGTGGTTTCAACAGCAGGAACAGGACTGAGTAGGTCCTTTCCACTCCTGAGTGCTGACTGCCTGTATGTCCACAACAGCACTCAGCAATCACTGCTGATAGCTGAGGAAACTCAACCATTCCTTTGGGGAAAGGGTAGAAATGTCTCAATTCTCTCCTACCTGCTCCCAGTCCTTGTAGCAGCATTTGCTGGAAGACACTGGGGAAGCTCTCCCAGAACCTGAATGCTGGAGTGGGTTTTGGGGGAGCTACACTTACCCCTTTACATCTGAAAACGAACCCTGTGATTTGTATCTCATAACAGACTTATGGTCCCACAAACACCTGTGGCTATTGGCCATTCCCAGCTCAAAACCCAGTTTTCAAACACCAAAGATTTGAGATGTTGGAATACCCTGGGCTTTTCTTCCTCCTGGTTTGACAATAAAGACAGCCTCACTGGGGAGGAAGAGCACTCTTTCTCATTCCCTGCATTCACCCTGGGATCTTTGCTCTCTCCAGAAGATGTAGACACAGCGAAACTGGAGATCCGCCTGGTGGATGGCCCCAACCGCTGCTCCGGGAGAGTCGAGGTGCTTCACAAGGACGTCTGGGGGACCGTCTGTGATGACCTGTGGGATTTACGGGAGGCAAGGGTTGTGTGCAGGCAGCTGGGCTGTGGGACGGCTGTATCGGCCCCTTGGAATTCTAAATACGGGGAAGGGAAGGGCCAGATCTGGCTGAGCGACGTGAACTGCACAGGGACAGAAGCGTCCCTGGCTGAATGCAGGGCAAAGCCATGGGGAGACAACATCTGCAACCATGTGGAAGATGCCAGCGTGGAGTGCTCAGGTAAACCCCAGGTGTTTTCTACTTCATGTCACTTTTGGCCTTCTGCCTCAAATAAGCCAGGGTGCAATTTCTGACTCATCCAGTTAGGAGGTCAGGGATGCAGAATGACTTTGTTCAGCTCCAGCTTCCCACCCCACTTGACTCAGAGAAGTTGCATCACAACTTCTGGACCTCGAGCAACCTGCAGAGCTGGGAGAGGACACAGGACACCCTCCCTCCCCTGACGACCTCCATGCTAATAGTATTTTCCATTCAACTTTTTGTCTCAAGCCAGAAGTTAGGAAGGGAGCCTTTGACAGGCGTTTGTGATGAGCAGAGGCAGTATGGTGCATTATGGGAGATTCTGCTTTCTCCAGGTGACATGGGGCTTGTGTCAAAATTTATCCCTTGTTTGTTTTTGGCAGGAACAGAAATACCTGAGCCAGGGCCAATCCGGCTGGTGGGAGGCCCGAATCGATGTGCTGGGAGGGTTGAGGTGCTTCATGAAGAACAGTGGGGCAGCGTGTGCCATGACAGCTGGGATCTGAACGACGCTCAAGTTGTCTGCAAGCAACTGGGCTGTGGGGATGCGGTACTGGCCCCCACTAAAGCCACGTTTGGACAAGGGTCAGACACCATCTGGCTGGATGATGTGAACTGCACAGGGACGGAAGCTGCGCTCTCTGAGTGCCCGGCGAGGCCATGGGGAGACCACAATTGTTACCACAAGGAAGATGCCAGTGCAATTTGTGCAGGTAAACCTTCTGTTCTCCCACTTTTGCCAGCCATGCGTTAGGGTCTCCTCACAGTCAATGTGGGCCCAAACTTTGACAGGAGCAAGGGTTTCATACGGCGCACTCTCCTTCTGAGTTGATGCTAACCTAATAGTCCTGCTGGTGGCCTGGGGTTCTTACACCACTGAAGAGGGCTTCAGTCTAGGAAGTTCACTCCTCCCTGCTCACTGGGGTGCTCTGTGGCCATTTTTCTTCAACTCAGACCTGAGGTGAAGACTGCCATTGTGCTTTTTGCTTGGACAGTTGCATGTTATGTGTGGAGAAAGCTATGGAGAAGAGGCTACTGTGTGCAGGGCAGGGTGGGGATGCTTGGGGAAGTGGGAGGACACACACCAATGCACAGCCTGAGCATGCCCTCTCTGGATATTCCTGCAGACTCAGGGATCACCGTCTCTACTTCGGTCCGCCTGGTTGGTGGCCCCAACCGCTGCTCTGGGAGAGTTGAGGTGCTTCACAAGGATGTCTGGGGGACCGTCTGTGATGACCAGTGGGATTTACGGGAGGCAAAGGTTGTGTGCAGGCAGCTGGGCTGTGGAACGGCAGTGTCAGCCCTTCCAGAGTCAAAATATGGGGAAGGGAAGGGCCAGATCTGGCTGAGCGACGTGAACTGCACAGGGACAGAAGCGTCCCTCACTGAATGCGAGGCAAAGCCATGGGGAGACAACATCTGCAACCATGTGGAAGATGCCAGCGTGGAGTGCTCAGGTAACCCTTCCTCCATCCCTCATCCTGCGCATACTGGCTGGTAGGATGGGCAGATCCCACCACACTCATGCCCCCTGCCTGAATCAGGTCTGCTGGTGGGAAGAGGAGAGGGAAGCAGCTGATTAATTCATCGCATCACTGGGTGCGGTGCTTGCCCAATGACCCAGGGAGGACCTGTGGATGCAGCTGACACAGGGGCAGCATTAAATTCTCTTCTACCTGAGACTGCTCTGGTCTTCTCCCACCTTTGGGCTTCAGGGTGATTAGCATCAGCAGACTCCTTGAAGCAGACACACAATCAAACCTGCAACCATCCAAGAAGACAAGAAATTCTTCCCCCTGCCCTATTCCCGCAGCCCCTCTCCCTGGGTTTTCTGTCTTCCTTCCCACACCAGAGAAGCTCAGCCCTTGCCAGATCTTTTGTGTACTCAGAGACACCTGAGCCTCTGCTGAGCAGTCAAGCTTTCCACAGGTGGTGGGATCTATGGGATGCTCCCTTAACATTTTTTTTCCGGGCATTGGTGCAGATGTGGACATTCCTGATGATGGGCCGATCCGGCTCGTGGATGGCCCGAACAAGTGTGCTGGGAGAGTCGAGGTGCTCCATGAGAGCCGATGGGGCAGTGTGTGTGATGACCAATGGGACATGAAGGACGCCAAGGTGGTGTGCAAGCAGGTGGGCTGTGGGTCACCGCTGTCGGCGCCGGGAGATGCTCGCTATGGTCGAGGACCAGACATCATCTGGCTGGACGATGTTGAATGCGATGGGACAGAAGAGAGCATCTCTGACTGTCAGGCTAGGCCATGGGGTGAACACAACTGCTATCACGGAGAGGATGCTAGTGTTGTTTGTGCAGGTAACTACCCATCACTGTGGCATCTGAAGTGATGTGGGGACAGCGTCAAACACTTCTAGCAGAGCCAGCAGGCTGGGCTTCAGGGTACAAAATGGGAATCACAGGGCGGGAAGGCTCTCCCAAGCTCAGGATAATGCTGGTGGAGGCAGGGAAATGGATACAGCAGGGAGCTGTAGAGCATCTGGTTGGGATGGGTGTGGTGGGACCAGCTGGTGGGAGAGGGGCAACAGCAGAGCAGAGGCAAACACGCCAGTGTCAGTCTGACTATGGGATGGATCCTGCTGAGGAGATGCTGGCAAGGAACTTTTGTATAGGGCAAGGCTCCTAATGGGCACAAAGAGGGAAGGTAGGGCAGTTTTTAGGGCAGGAGGTAACAACGAACATCCATGGGAAGTGAGGGGAGGACAGTTGGAACGGTGTGTGGGAAGAGATGCCTCTGTATTGGTACATCATCAGTACTCAATAAATGTCTGAGTTCGACTCTCTGAAGCTCTTGGGAGCTGAGTTCCTGACTTTTCCTGCCCTGTTTCTTGGGAGACAAGCTTGCACAGGCCCTGCGTGGGTCAAGGGAGGAATCCCTGGGGGTCTTTGGCTGGTGTCATTATGAAGGAGCAGGGCTGTAGGGGCTTGGATTTCAGCTGGGTGCTGCACAGAGTCATGCTGTCAGGACCATGTGCTGCAGTCCTCTGGATCAAGCAGTGCATTGTGCATCAGGGCTAGAGTCTGCTCTTCATGCAGTCCTGTCCTGGCTCCCACAAGGCCCTGTCCAAAGCTCAGATGCTGAGTTCGTAACTGCCCCAAATATAAGGGTATAACCCAAGCCACAGACCTTCTTTGAGTCCTTGTCACTTCTAGAAGGGAATTCTGGTGTGACAGAGTTCCTGGGAGTAGATTTTTCTTTACCTTGTTCCTTTTCTCTGCAGTTAACAAGAACCTGGAGGAGTCAGAAGCATCATAAGTGCCAGACTGGCCCCACTGGACTGTGCTCATCTTGCCACAGGAAGATGGGCCAGCAAGATTCAGCTGAGGTAGTGAAGGGCAGAGGTGTTTCAGAACCATCAGTGTGCCATAACGGGATCCAGAGTTTGGCAAAATCATTCTCTCTCATCCTTTGAAGGATCTACAAACTTGGTTATAACTGCACTGGTGGAAAACCCAGCTCAACATATTATTCCCACTGAAAGGCAAACATCACAAAGTATCAATAAAGTTCCCCTAAAACTGAACATCTAGCTGTCTCATAAATTGCTGGTGGACTTCTACTGTCTGAACGCATACCTGGCAATGAGCTGTTTGTCCAACATGGTGAATATTTATGTGATGATTGAATACGATGAATATTTATACCAATGGTAGGACAGCATACCATTTCCCAGGTCTGCAGAGAAACATTTGCCTCACTGACATTCAGGTCAGTAACAAGGGCAGCCATAAGATACTTGGGATGTGAACATCGCACAACACCAGCTTAACTCTGAAGGTTTGTCTGTCCTGCCTTAGAAGGGACCAAGGGGAGCTGCCCCCACAGGGAACAATTCACCCCTTTTCCTCCATCACTCTTTCCACAGACTAAAGCTGCACTTTACAGGTGGATAATTTCCCATTTCAAGGATGTCCAATCAAGACTTAGCCTCCAACACAGAATTTTTTCAGTGATTTGTTGCTTTCCAAAAAGCAATGTGCTTCGTGCCTGTCAGCACCACACAAATACTTTAATCCCAATGAAGCGGAGAGCAAGGGTCTTTAGTTCAATATTGGCACTGGGTGTCTCCAAGTTAGTTGGCCAACTCAGTCTAGTTTTATGGGAAGGACAGATAACTGGGTCTTCTCCCCCACCTCCCCTCAGACTAGTTCACCCCATTCCAAAGCAGACCTAAAGCAGCTGATACCATCATGCTTTTGGGAGGTGTGCTAGTTCAGTGTGGATCTGGAGAGGGCAGAAATGAGGTGAAGCCAGAGGTGATCTGACCACGACACAGAGCATCACACACTCACGGGAACAGGAAGTTTAGGTACACGTCTACATTACTTTTTTTTAACAAAAAGTGATACGAGGTGTAGAAATGTTTTAAGGCTGAGGGAACTTCTCAGAGGGCAATGAGGCTCAGTTTGTCTTACTTATGAGAGGGCAAGCTATGTGTGGACTTCACTGCAGCAACTGAACACTTCTCAGGGGAGCATACTGGCTACTCAAGCCTGTCAAGCCCATACAGTGAGAGCCAAATGCTTATATAATATAACTCTACCATCAGCATAAGACAGTTTTTATGGATTAGAGGCAATATCAGGAGGAGAGGATGAACTGGCAAGGGAACTGTATGACTGACTGGGCAGGGAACGTGTGCTAATGTGAGACGTTGCAAGGATTCGTGTTGACTTCAAGTGCCCAACAGTGTTCTCCAAATATTGTCTCCACCCTGGAGAGAAGATGTCTGGAAGCTTGTCTTGTGGCAGGAATGGTGGCCAGTGAGACCATGTGCAGGCATCCACAGAGGCACCCAAATTAGACCCAATATCACCCAAAGGTCCTTCTACAGCCAGGGGAGTGAGAGCCAGCTGAGGTGATTCAGAGGGTAACTGGGCTGTCTTGCCCGATGCAAGTGCCCCTCTCTCTCTTGATTAACTGAATAGAACCCCAGGGAAACGATGCCCCTGATTTGGGAACATCAGTTGGGTGCTGCCATTTGAGTGTGATAGATCTGAGTCTCAGCTGTTTGCTTCTGTACTGCATGCTCTTTGGCCTTCAGAAATCACTTTTGTTTGGGTTAGATCAATGTCGTACTCATGCTGGCTGGTAATATCATCTCTCCTCTCTACTCTGGAACATCTGTGAGGTTTAGATCCCACCTGGAAGGAAATGTATGCAATCCAGATCTGTAAAAGCAGCTTGCTTTAGCCTGACAAGCCACTGAAAGTTGCTAGTGTGCATATAATATTTAGTGATATTAAAAAAATGCAAGTAGGAAATATGTGCTGCCACATGGAGAAATATGTGCTGCCACATGGAGAGATGGCAATCATCCCTCAAAACACTAAGCTCCAACTCCACACTTCCAACATCACCCAGTGGTACTTGTCTAAGACAAGAACATTAGACTGGCAAAAGACAAAGAGCCACCAACCGCAACATCCAGCCTAGAAGCTTAGTATTGACTAATGCCTGTTAGCACAGGAGATGGATGAAGGTTACCTGAGCATATAATGCCCGCATCTTCTCCGTGATTGCAGTCATGGACTCCCCAAGACCTCGTCACACACTCGGAGACGGCTGCTTCTGTACCAGAGCAATTCACATCATCCAACCAGATACGGCCAAAACCTTGCCCAAAATAAGCTGAACCAGGGGCAGACATGGCTGTCCCACAGCCCAGCTGCTGGCACACCACTGCAGCATCACTCAAGTCCCAGCTGTCATCACAGATCGTCCCCCACTGCTGGCTATGAAGCACCTCAACTCTCCCAGCACAACGAGTGGGGCCATTGACCAGGCGGAGAGGAGGCACTTCTGGAGTACCTGCACAAAAAGCAACGGAGAAGGATAAATGTGCACAAATACACTGCACCTGAACCCTGCTGACACATTGCAGGGGACGAGCGCCAAGCAGGGTGTCCCATGGGTGAAAAACGGATGGCTAAAGAGTATGTTTTCTGTATCCATTCAGGGTTACCCCAAAGTCTGTTTGGCTCTGAACTGCCCACAGATGGGCAGAAATGTCCCAGTTAAGACTGGGAGTGGTATTTCGGTCTCCCAGCCAGTAAGACTGTGTAGTGATAGGGCAAAGGGCAATGGCTGTAAACTGAAAGAGGGCAGATTTAGATTAAATATTAGGAAGAAATTCTTAACCATGAGGGTGGTGAAACACTGGCACAGGTTGCCCAGAGAAGCTGTGGCTGCCCCCTCCCTGGCAGTGTTCAAGGCCAGGTTGGATGGAACTCTGAGCACCCTGGTCTGGTGGAAGGTGTCCCTGCTGATGGCAGGGGGGTTGGAACCAGATGATCTTTAAGGTCCCTTCCAACCCAAACCATTCTATGATTCTATGATTCTAAGATATGCTAATGCATCCCTTTCAGATGGTTTGTTTGAGTCGCTGCCAATGCCATGGTGACATGGGACCCTGAGCCTGCTCTGTATAAATAGCAATTTGCTGGGCTGAGCTCTGAAATAAATAACTAATGTTACTGACAGACAAAACCTGTGCAAAGGGAGCAATTCAGGAGCCTCCAATGAGTGTATTTTCCCATTTGAGATGCGTTGGGGCATCCTTGCCATCCTCCAGCTGTCACGTTGGAAGGATGTGGGTCTCATAGCTCCAGGGTCATATCAATTAGCCCTATCGAGATGTCTGCATACTGTAAGGTGTCTTGCGTAGCAATAGGTGCCTGTGCACAGGAACATGATGCATGCCCAAATAAGCTGAGCCACATAGGTGAAGCTTCAGAATGCCTGTCCGTGAACAGACTGGCCAATGTCCATATGCCTGAAGCTTTGTTTTGGCCTTACACATTTTACTTCAGTTACTGCAATATCCACAAAATGTGTTCTGGATAATTTTCTAGGAGAAAGCAGATTATGGTGATGTGTATTAATAGACACTTAGTCTTCCTTGGAAACTCTCATGCCTGGTAAAGCCAGCTGAATTGGACAACAAAAGGTCTTAAAAAGCATCAACCAACCCTTTCCTGAACTGAAGAAGTGTGCCAAATAAAATTACTCAAAAGGGGAGGCTAAAATAAGGTTTTTAACAAAGGGTTTGTCCTGTCCATGGCTGAGAACCCAGCAGGGTGTGACAGCATTTCAACCAGCTCAGCTGCAGGCGTGTACTTTGCGATGTTCATGGTAAGGGAGATGACTCCTCTTGAGAGAGCACTGAGTTTTCCTGAAGTTTCTCAAAGCTCTTCATGGAAGGAATGAGGAACTCCAGGAAAGCTCTGCTAGTTTCTCACACTGACACTCCAGAAATGTAGAAAAGAATGGCTGAAAGCTGAGAAAACAGGATGTCTGTTTTTAAAGAAAATATTGGGATTGTTTAGGATTGGCCAGAAAGACTATTAGACTAGGTTTTTGAGCCTGGATAAAGACCTGCTGGTCTGACCTCATAGCTGAGCTCACTTTGAGCAGGGGACTGGTGTAGAGACTTCCTGTGGTTGCTTCAACCTGAATTATCCTACGAGCCTCCCAATTGCTTTAACAAAGGAAGAGGTTTCTTCAGGACGGCAGATGCAAGAGACACTGGAGAGAAAACTGAAAAAGCACTGAGATACAAGTGCTGTAAAGACACATTCAGTGGTTTCAGGTTTCTAAAGCTCTCTATGAATCCTGAATTGGGACGTTTTATTCCTTCTCATGATAAAGTGAAACAGACTTCCCAATCAGCCAGAGACCAAGACTTGCAATGCTGCTTAGGTTTACGTGTGATCTTCATGTAAAAGTGTGGTCTTGGAGGTGGCTCTGTCTATATGACACCGCAAGCCCATAGCTCAGCAGGAACAGGACATTTCTGGGATCTGTCCAGCCTGGGAATGTCTTGGAGCCTTCGGGAGCTGAGATATGAGATACAAACCTTGATACAGCTGTCGGCTGGAGTCTTGCTGATGGTAACTCCATAATTCTGGATCAGCTTCCAGTGGTGACTGGTGACCATGACCAGGGCCATGAGCATTGCATAAATTAGACAAGAATGTGTTTATGATTAATAGCACACACTATGAGCAGCATGAGCTCAGAGGAGACCTTCCATCAAGGGTGAAAAACTTTCCTCCATGTTTCCCAACACCATTGAGACTGAGACACAGAGAGGGGTTACCTGAGCACACCACACCAGCATCTTCTCCATGCTTGCAGTTATGGGACCCCCAAGACTGGACCCTACACTCAGAGAGGGCTGCTTCGTTCCCTGTGCAGTTCACATCATCCAGCCAGATGCGGTCACGCCCTTGCCCAAAATGAGCTGAACCAGGGGCTGACAGTGCTGCCCCACAGCCCAGCTGCCTGCACACAACGCTGGCTTCAGCTGTATCCCAGTCGTGATCACACACGGTTCCCCACTGCTGCTCATGAAACACCTCGACTCTCCCAGCGCAACGATTTGGACCGTTCACAAGCCGAACAGGAGCTGGTTCCACAACCCCTGGGCCAAAACACAGATGCAAAGTGTTTGAGGTGCTCTTCAGAGGGGTCTCGCGCCAAACAAATTTCTGGATATGGATGTGTTTCACCAGAGCATGTGAGCTTTACTACCTGGATGAGATGGCACTGTCTCAGAGCCAATTTGTACCTGCAGCAGCTTGCTACTGGAAAGGGCTTCAAGCAGCTGAACTCTTGGCTCAGAGCCCCAGGGTAAACTGCAGATACTGCCAGTGCCATCACTGGCTACAGAGCACTCCCATTTTCTTCAGAGGTCAAGGATGGCCAGGGCAGCCTGACCACCTTGGTTTTCCTCCCCACAGGACCTGCTCAGGAATATTCCCCAGTCACTGTGGCACAGGTCTCTCTGTAATAATGGTGTGCCACTGTGATTTAGAGTGGAGAGTGCCCTTTATCTCCTTACTCAACACAACCCTCCTGCACATCACCCTTCAGCACCTGGGCTTGCCTTCTTTCTGCTTGGCCCATACTGCAGATGGGATTTTATATATCTAAATACACATGCCTGTTTTGGGAGCAAATTTATTCTGCCTCGTTTCCAGCAACAACTCTAGAGGATCACCAGGTCCTCTGTCATATTCCCCAGTACCATGCAGGTGTCTTGGATCAGCTAAGAAATCTGAAATAACACTGGATTAATTCCTTCTGTTTCTCATCTAAGAGCAACATCACAGTAAAACGTGTCTCTCAGGACCACAGAGAACTCCTGCTGAAACATAGCCCCCACTGCACCCCACATTACATGGCATAACAGTACCTGAGCAGACCACACCAGCATCTTCTTCATGGTTACAGCTGTGGTCTCCCCAAGACCATGCCCGGCAATCAGAGAGGGCAGTTTCAGCCCCTGTGCAGTTCACATCATCCAGCCAAATTTGGCCAGTTCCTTGTCCAAACCGAGCAGAGCCGGGGGCTGAGACTGCTGCCCTGCATCCCAGCTGCCTGCACACCACTTGAGCATCTGTTAAATCCCAGCTGTCATCACAGACGGTTCCCCACTGCTGGCCGTGAAACACCTCGACTCTCCCAGAGCAGAAATTCAAACCGCTCACCAGTCGGATTGGGGCTGGTTCTGGAACACCTGAACCAAAAGGTAAGAGCGGTTATGTTTTATTTTGGCAAACATGTTCCTGCTAGCCACATCAGCGAATGCAGCATGTACCTTTTGGCTTAGTACGACCAACAAGGACAAGCAGCATGGAGAAAGAAAGTCCAAAGCAGTGGTTCTCCCTCCTCTTATCCCAAAAGTGAAGGAAAGGTGCTGTTCCCTCTCTTTCTTTGACTAGAAAGATACCTGTGTCCAGATAGCAAATGCAGGTAACTTTACTGACCAAGGGAAAGGACTTCAGCAAGAAAGAACACTTCAGGAGAAAACCGAGGTATGATTCATCTCAGCTAGACTTGGAGCCCTTAAGCATAAACTTCCAGGGGCTGACTGGCTTTCCTGAGCATTCGTACCTGGTGCCTTCTGCGATGCCCAGGGAATCCCAGACAACACAATGGAGTTAGCAGACCTGATGCAGGACTCAAGGGAGATAGGTGCCCGTCTGGATTTGCACTTAAAGACTGGGTAGGATCTAGTGGGACATCTCAGGTGACACTAGACACCCGTGTTTAGGCAGCTGAGTCCCACTTTTACAATTCTGGTGAGGACTCTTGATACCCTTTACAGTCAATGGCAGGAAATCAGCACTGTTGGGTTGCAACTTCCTTAATCTGCTTTTGGCATCTGCATCAGCATGGGCCAAATCCTGCCATTGACTGCACTGGCTCAGTCCTCACTTGCTGCAAAAGGGCAGCAGAATGTTTAATTCAGAGACAGGCATCTGTGTTTAGTCAGTGAATCCACAGGGTGTTTTCAAGATGTGGGCAAGTAACCAGAGGAAAGCAGTTAGTCTCCTGCAATGGCAAGGCAAAAGTTCACCACTTCTGGGAGGTAAAAAGATCCCAGAAAGGACGAAGCAGAAAGAATTAAGTGACAATTCTTCACAAAGGGGTTTAAGGGATATAAAGGACTGAGACTGACATTCTACAACGTCATGCTGTTCTGAGAAAGACGCAGACGCGTAGAAATGGGAGTGCTGAGTATGTTGTGCAAACCAAGCCTTTGGAGCTACTCAGCACTGGCAAATACTCAGCTAGCATAGCAAAATGAAAGAAGTACGCCCAACAGTTAAGGAGAAACAAGAGAAGAGTGACAGGAATGAGAAAAAGCTTAAAAATTTGTCTCAAGAGGGAAATGGGAAGAGACTGAGGAAACAGAAAAGGAAAAAAGGGACAGAACCGTCTTAAAAAGAAGTAGATGCAAAGAATAAATGGTAATAACGTGCACTGGAAAGAGACGAGAGGCTGTAGAATAAGTTCCAGGTAATGCTAGTCATCTCAGAGTTTCCTTCTGGTGGCAAAGTGCAGTGCTGCACCACTTTGAGGAAATTTGTCTCAGCTATGGAGATTTCAGAGAAGACACTGTAAAAACATGGGTGAGAAAAGATTTTATGAAGGTCATTCTGCCAAGTGAGGGAGGAGGAGAGGTAAATTAAGTGGGTTTCTGCAAGTTTTTTTAGTATTCTTGGCTGGAAGCGGAAAGAGAGAGAAAAATGGAGAGTTTATCTTGATTTTTCAAGTGTGGTATGGTCATCGCGGTTGTCACTGACGGCAGTGAAAGAGTTCAGGTGACTCTATACCTTCTGTATCACTGTGATTCACACCAGTCCTGCAATGCCACCAGGTTTACTGGTAGCTCCTGTGGGAAAGAGTCCCAAATTTAGATTCTTCTGCACAACAAGCAGCAGGCTGGACTGCAGCACCACAGTGTTAGAATTAGATTTTGAGTGGGAAGGAGAGGGGTACACAGATGGATTTACCCACATCCCTGTTTAAAACACTTTCTCTGTGCAGTACTATGGTTTTAGAATCATAAGAGAGGAAGAGTGTACCCTGTGGCCTTTCAAGCATCCTTCCTTATGGGTTCCTTCCAACTTGAGATATTCTATGATTCTATTATACCCCATGAGTCAAGCAGATGGTGACACAGATGAGACTTACCTACGCACACGACACCAGCATCTTCTCTGTGCCTACAGTTATGGACTCCCCATAGAGTGGTCTCACACTGGGAGAGGGAAGTTTCAGTCCCTGTGCAGTTCACGTCGTCCAGCCAGATAGGGCCAGATCCTTCCCCAAAATGAGCAGAGATCGGAATGGATAGTGCTCTCCCACAGCCTAGCTGTCGGCAAACAACTTCAGCATCACTTATATCCCAGCTGTCATCACATACTGTTCCCCACTCCTGGCCATAAAAAACTTCAACTCTCCCACTGCAAGGATTTGGTCCGTTCATTAGCCTCAGTGGAGCCATTCTTGGTATATCTGAAGAAAAATACAAGGGCAAGGGAGATATACATTAAGCTGCCATTTGCTTGTTTATAAATAAGACAAAATGCATATGAGAATAATGACATCCAGAATACATTTATCCAGTTCCCTGATGTAGGGATATCTTCTCCAGTTCTTGTATTCAGAGCTAAGGGAACAACAGACTGTGTACCATATTCTGCAGTATATAAATTAGAAATCCAAGTCAAGGAAAGCACACAGCTTCTGTTTACAGGAACAGCTACACACATGCCAAAAAAAAGAGGGAGGAATTTGGAACAGATCTCCAGTACCATGACAGAGAGCTCACAACCCAGTTTCAGGACAGTTCAAGATAAAGCTTGCTGATGAAGTCGTACATAAATACTCCTCTTGGTAACAGAAGACCTCTCCCGTCATACAGACTGGGACACAGAGAGGGGTTACCTGAGCACACCACACCAGCATCTTCTCCATGCTTGCAGTTATGGGACCCCCAAGACTGGGCCCTACACTCAGAGAAGGCTGCTTCGTTCCCTGTGCAGTTCACATCATCCAGCCAGATGCGGTCACGCCCTTGCCCAAAATGAGCTGAACCAGGGGCTGACAGTGCTGCCCCACAGCCCAGCTGCCTGCACACAACGCTGGCTTCATCTGTATCCCAGTCGTGATTACACACGGTTCCCCACTGCTGCTCATGAAACACCTCGACTCTCCCAGCGCAACAATTTGGACCGTTCACAAGCCGAACAGGAGCTGGTTCCACAACCCCTGGACAAAAACACAAATGCAAAGTATTTGAGGAGCTTTGCATGCCTCAGAGTTCTGTGGAGAGGGCAAAAGCCCCTCCTTGTAGGAGGCTGGAAGCCAACAGGGCTTGGCTTCATGGTGTGTAAAGTGGCACTAGACGCCTATGGCCTCACAGCTTGATCCCACATCTTTGGTTGGAGCTTTTGCAATAAATTACTCACCTGCAGAATGACCATAGCTGAGCCCCCAGGTTACTTCCCTAACAGAAGAACACTGAAATGGGGAGGAGGGAACAGACCACTGGGGGGAACAATGCCTTTGAGAGTTCTGAGTCCCCAGTCATGACCCTCTACAAATTCCTACAAATACAGGCCGTCCCTCGTACCCCACATTTCGTGACGTGCATTAGTGGTACCTGAGCACTCCACACTAGCATCCTCTCCGTGGTTACAGTTGTGGTCTCCCCAAGGCCTGGCCCGGCAATCAGAGAGGGCAGTTTCAGCTCCTGCACAGTTCACATCATCCAGCCAAATTTGGCCAGTTCCTTGTCCAAACCGAGCAGAGCTGGGGGCTGAGACTGCTGCCCCACATCCCAGCTGCCTGCACACCACTTGAGCATCTGTTAAATCCCAGCTGTCATCACAGACGGTTCCCCACTGCTGGCCATGAAACACCTCGACTCTCCCAGAGCAGTTGCTCGAACCGTTCACCAGTCGGACAGGAAGCAGCTCAGCAAATCCTGTGTTGAGAAATAGTGAAGACCTCAGTTCTCTGTAGCATTTTGGTCTCTGCTGACAGGGTATAGAACTGGGCTACTCATTCCCGGATTGCATCCATCTGGCATAGGCAAACATTGCTTGTTTTTTCATATCATCTTGACAGACCCTTGCAGCAATTTCAGTCCCTTAGAGCAGTGGTCTCCAACTGGCCTTTCTTGCTGACTAGTCCCTACTAAAATCAGCCAGCTCTGTTTGAACCCTTATCTCATCAGAAGATGACGTTTATGCCTGCAGCCGATTACTGTGGTGGCCCAGACTAGGGGGAATAGCAACGGGCTGGCCAGTTGAGCTGGGAAGGGGCAGGGACCTGTGGACTAACACTGCTCCAGGAGCACCGGGTTGCCTTATGGTCTAGGCTGTCTTAAAGAATTTTAGCATCTGGGATCAGAATTTTGGTAAAGAAGAAATAGTTGATTGAGGACTGCTGGTACCAGATGCTAAAGTTTTCTAGCTCAGGTGTTGGTGAACATCAGGTATCTGATGCTGGGAACGATGAGATAGGCCAGACAAATCTCCCTGGAGGTGCCCATTCTCTTCACAGAAGTGAAGTCAAACCACACTGTTAGACTTAACATCTACATTTTTTGGATATCTGAGACATATGCCTCATCCTCAGACTACACAGCTACTGATGGGAACTGCTCAGGACTGGCTGGGCAGAGCGGTATACTGGAAGAGCGACAGGTATCTCTGACAGATGAATTTTTGTGAATCTGTGTGAAGGAGAAAGAAGAAGGGCAGCATTTGAGACCCAGTGCTGTCAGCCATGGAAGGCCTGGGCAGTAGCTGACTTAATCAGCAAGATCCCTTCTACTCCACATGCTCTTCTCTGTTGCAGTGTAAGAAGTGCAAAATTATTGTGTTGAAGAGTAGCTGAGCTGACGTGCATTAGTGGTACCTGAGCACTCCACACTAGCATCCTCTCCGTGGTTACAGTTGTGGTCTCCCCAAGGCCTGGAAAATACCCCAAAATGAATGTTTCCTCAGTCTGCTGTAGCAAACTACCCTCCAGAAGCAATCCATAAAAAAATCTAAACGAGGAAAGAGAGGCCAGAATTGTCTACAGGTTTAGACACATCTTTTTCCAAAGCACTTTTGAAGCACTCTGTGTCATGTTCTTTGGAAGACTTATTTGTGCTGAAGGACCTGGGCCTCAGAATCTGTCTGAAAGGATTGCCCACAAACAGCTTCCCCTGCGACATGCCGTGAGTGATGGATACCTGTACAAACCACACTAGCGTCTTCTCCATGCACACAGTTATGCCTTCCCCAAGGATTGGCTTTGCATTGGGAGAGAGCAGCTTCCGAGCCTGTGCAGTTGACGTCATCAAGCCAAACAGGGCCAGATCCTTCTCCAAAGTAAGCCCCATGTGTAGCTGACAAGGCCTTCCCACAGCCCAGCTGCCTGCACACCACTTCTGCCTCGACCAAGTCCCAGTCATCATCACACACAGTTCCCCAGCGCTGGCCATAAAACACCTCGACTCTCCCAGAGCAGTGGGTCAATCCATCCACTAATCGAAGTGGAGCAGGTTCTGCAAAGCCTACAGGAAAAAAAAAAAGAAAAAACTATATCAGGAAAGTATCTGGTGCAGAATCTGGTGTATCTGTCCTCTACCTGGCAATGAACATAGCAGCTCGCACAGTTTTGCATGGGTAAACATTGCTTAAAGAGGCAACACAAGCACTTCCTCCACCACCACAGTGTTAGCTGCTCGGCAATGGATCTTACAAACCAAAATGTACTTGCGATGTCAGAGGGCAAACCCCAGTCTTGCTTAAGTGTGGATGTCCAGTGCTTTTAAGACACTCTAGCCCCTCTCTGCCATTGCAAGGGGTTTCAGGTATGCTGTGTGTCTTGCTGCCAGCCCCTTATAGATGTCCCAGGTACCTTAATACGCACCAGAAGGTGCTAGATACCTAGAGGTGCCAGAATCACCCTCATACTGTCTGTCTCTTCAGTGCCATGTTAATGCCACTTTTACCCACAAGTCAATGAACAAAATGTGGATTTCTCAATGTGTTAAGACCCTACAAACTTTGCAAAACTCTGTATGTGGTTACAGAGGAAAGACACTAATTAGCACCTCATTACAAGAAAGGCAGGCAGAAACCAGCTCTTCTTCTCCCAGTGCTGTCCAAGCAATCAGAATGTTCACAACTGGACCACCAGCAAATGCCTGATGGTAAACCAGCTGTGGCATATGCTGTCTCTTGCTTGACCTGACAGCTGATGAACTAGGAAGGAGTGGGTGGCTTTGGGAATCACGAAAGAAGACTCGGAGGTGTAACCCTGGGGCTCTAGTTACATAGGAGGCTCCCGATACGAATACACTGGGAGGGACAATGCGGGCCATGGGCAGAACCTTATTCAGTGGAAAGATTTTTGGGCAACTTCAGAAGGAGCTATGTCTACTGGCATGAGGGTGGGGTGGCGGGGCTGCCAAAGCCACTTCTCTCTGCACTGAGAGAGGATGCTCTACCAAGGCATCCACTGGCCATGTGCATGGGGAGCCCTACAAATAATTCCTGCAGCACTACTGTCTTCTGTCAGTGGCTCATGTGGTGGTGCATTTTAATAAAGGAGAAGAGGCAAGACAACTTTAGGGCTTAACAGTATGAATCACTTTCTATCTCATAGTTCTCTTGGGTGTTGGTGTCAGTGCTGCTCCAAAGGGAACAGCACTTCCAGCATGTCTCCACATCCCACAAACCCCACTCATGTCGTGCAGAGGGGGATTTACCTGAGCACACAACACCGGCATCCTCTCTGTGCACACAGTTATGGCTTCCCCAAGGTTTTTCACTGCATTCAGAGAGGGCAGCTTCAGTTCCTTTGCAGATGACATCATCGAGCCAAATGGGGTCAGGACCTTCCCCAAAGTAAGCTGAGGAAGGAGCAGATAAAGCAGTCCCACAACCCAGCTGCTGGCATACAACTTCAGCATCAATTATATCCCAGTTGTCATCACAGACGGTTCCCCATTGCTGGCCATAAAGCACCTGCACTCTCCCTGCGCATCGATTTGAACCATTCACTAATCGCAGCTTAACTGTTTTTTTAATTTCTGTATTAAGAAAAGAAAAACAACAACAACAACAAAAACAGTATCAGAGATTGCACATGGAAAGAATACCTAGAGGTCAAAAGCAAGGACAGGTCTCCACTAGCACTGTCCGGCACTTGTCAAGGTGAAGGCTGATGAGTATCAAGTTCTGTATCTTCCTCTGGGGTTTCAGAGCTCAGAATCAGAGAGATAAATAACATGGATTGGGAATCACTTCTGAAACAAGACTATGCAATTCCCCCTGTGATGTTACCCCAGGAGTGGGAAATGGCTACAGATGAAGACACCCACATGTCTTATACATCTGTTGCTGTGTTCATGTGAGGTGGGTGCTGAAATTCTTGTTAGTCAATGACGTCTGTGGAGCTGCTCATCTGGCCAAATATTGGTATTTGATTCAATTTCCCAAATAAGCACTCAGCAGCACATGCAATGCCATAGGTATTCCCCCAGACTCCTGTTCTGTAGGGTCTCCCTTAGGGCCTGTGTCTCATCTGCCAGGTTGGGTCAAATGCCCCAGAGCATCTCTAATTGCACTTAGCAGCTCTGTGTAGGGACCTGACTCCACTCTAGCTCTCCAGTGCTTGCAACAGGAAGACCCAGCCCAAGTGGTGACACCTGCATTTAGACATATATATCTCTGGGTCTTAACAGGGAGCTGCATCCCATTCCAGATCCAGCTAGGGAGATGTGAAATTGGAAATTTGGTTTGTTGTTCGGGGCTGACTTGAAAGAGGGCAGTGGGCAGCCTGTCAACATCCCAATCCCCTTTCTACCTGCTGGGATTCGTGGCCCACTTCATGAAGATTTACTCCCCTGTTAACCATGATATAGAGAGGTAGGGCACACCTTCAAGCCTTCCCCACCCAGTTCCTGGAGCTTAGCGTTCATTAGTATTGTGCTGTGACATCCATGTTAGGACTGACTCACAGACAAGTGACCTACAATTGAATTCATCATCCCATGTCAAATCTGGAGAAAACACATCTTCCAGGAGAGAGTATTGTGACAAAATATGAATGGAAAGAGGCCACATAGACGCTCAACTTCCCTGCATATTTCAGCCATGAAATATGTGCATGGAGAGTATGTGCATCCAGATGGGGATCCTTCAGTCGCCTTGCCCATTAACTTCATGGTGATGGCATAAGAGGCAAGAGTAATGTGAATCAGGGAAAATAAACCATGATCTCTGTTCTGCCTCAGTAACAGAACAAGCACAAATACCACCACCCCACATTGTTTAACTGGTAGAAATGAGGAACCTGATGAAGTTCAACAAGGGCAAGTGCAGGGTCCTGCATCTGGAGAGGAACAACCCCAGGCACCGGTACAGGCTGGGGGCTGACCTGATGGAGAGCAGCTCTGCAGAGATGGACTGGGAATGCTGGTGGACAAGAAGTTGACCATGAGCCAGCAGTGTGCCCTTGTTGCCAAGAAGGCCAATGGTAACCTGGGATGCATTAAGAAGAGTGCGGCCAGCAGGGTGAGGGAGGTTCTCCTTCCCCTCTACACTGCCCTAGGGAGGCCCCATCTGGAGTGCTGTGTCCAGTTCTGGGCTCCCCACTTCAAGAAAGATGAGGAGCTACTGGAGAGAGTCCAGAAGAGGGCTACGAGGATGATGAGGGGACTGGAGCATCTCTCCTACGAGGAAGGGTTGAGGGAGCTGGGCTTGATTAGCCTGGAGAAGAGAAGGCTGCGAGGGGACCTTAGAAATGCTGATAAATATCTTAAGGGCGGATGTCAGGAGGATGGGGCCAAACTCTTTTCAGTGGTGCCCAGCGACAGGACAAGGGGCAACAGGCACAAACTGAAGCAGAGGAAGTTTCATCTGAACATGAGGAAGAACTTCTTCACTCTGAGGGTGACAGAGCCCTGGCGCAGGCTGCCCAGGGAGGTTGTGGAGTCTCCTTCTCTGGAGATATTCAAGACCCGCCTGGACGCGGTCCTGTGCAGCCTGCTGTAGGTGACCCTGCTTCGGCGGGGGGGTTGGACTAAATGACCCACAGAGGTCCCTTCCAATCCCAACCTTTCTGTGATTCTGTGAGCTGGATAATGTTGTCCTTGCAATAGTACAGGTCAATGCCTGAAGCAGTCATCCCCATCCTGAGCCCTAAGGGTAGAACCGATGGAGAAATACAATTTTGCAAACAGGCTTAAAACGTCCCTCTACGCAGCACAGCCCCCTTGGAGTCACATGGGGAGAGATGTAAATGTGAGTTACCTGAGCACACAACGCCTGCATCTTCTTCATGATTGCAGTTATGCTCTCCCCAGGGTCTGGTCCTGCAGGCAGAAAGGTCAGCTTCTGTACCGGTGCAGTTCATGTCGTCCAGCCAGATATGACCAGTTCCTTGACCAAAGTGAGCCGAGCCAGGGGCTGACAGTGCTTCCCCACAGTCCAACTGCCTGCATGCGACCATGGCATCGGACAGGTCCCAGCTATCATCGCACACGGTTCCCCACTGCTGTTTCCAAAGCACCTCGAGCCGCCCCGCGCAGCGGCTGGGGCCACTCACAAGTCTGATGGGAGCTGAGTTGGCAACACCTGAATCCCAAAACAAGCCAAGGTGGAAAATGGGCATGAGGCAAGTTTTGGGTGATAGTGGAGAGTGTAACATCTTGCTCTTGCAGGAATAATGTCATTTTGGATCTGTCTGGAAAAGGATTGCTGAAATACCACTTTTTTTCTAGAAGGAACATTATAAGAAAAGCTTGCTGGCTAATTAGTTGTGTACATTTCTTGCACAGATGGTGTTAGGACCTCTAACACATCTCTGCATCTCTATATACAGCTGCAAAATCTTAGCCATCTAGGACAGTTCTGATCATGGGAGTCCCACAAATATGTTCCTCCCAGACACATGCCAGATATTCAAAAGCTTGGGTGAAAATCAGTCATTTCCAGCCATGGAACAGTCCCAACACACTGTCTGACGTGGTATGTGACAGCTCCACATCACAGAAACCCTAGACTGTACCCTGCACACACTCAGGAAGATGAGAGGTAAACCTCAGATTACGGTCCTTAGGAAGATGGACATCCCAGAGTAAGTGTCTCCACACAACTTGAACTGCTATAGCACCATGGGTTTCAGATCATCCCTTCCCACCCTCATTGTGCAGCTCCCTGCTCCATGCACAAGACTGCGAATGTTCCTCCTGAAATCTGCCACTCTCCCTGTTTTGTGCAAGTTATCAAAGGAAGCTTTCAGGTCACTTCCCTGGGTAGAAATTAGGATATCCACTTCCTTTCTGAAAATGCTGGTCAAAACTTTGTAATCCATAGTTTGTTCGCCTGGTGCCATGTGGAGCACAGTTTGTTCACCTAAAGGGAGGTTTCTGGTGCCATTTGCAGTCCTCCAGAGCAGTAGTTGAAGTCCAGGATTGAGAAACTAGGGCAACTCAAATTGCTGTAGACACTTAGATTAAGGCAACTGCCTACAGTGCTCAGGGTAGGATTCACCTCCCAGCTGCTGACAGCTGCAGTGTTGTCCATACTAAACAACTGGACTCCCATACAATGCAGAAAAGAGATATTTCCAATCAACCTCCATCCGTAAGGGAGGAAGACTTGAGCTAGAGAAGGACCTCTTTCTCTTTATGGGTATAAGGAAAATACAGGCTACTATTGGGATCTAAACCTGGCAGAAGATGACGAAGATCCCTCCTTATTCAGAAAGGCCCTGTCAGATGCTTAAACTGTGACTACATCTTTGGTCCTGGATGCTGCTCTGCATGGTCTTCATACAATTATATCAGAGGCTTTAGAGCAAGGCTTGCCAGCTAAGACTCACCAGGTCCACTCTTCTATGCTGGTGGAAAGCATGGATATTTTTCCAGCAAACTTTATACTCCCAGATCATCCTGCTTGATCATTTGCAGATCTGTCACTGCCTTTACTTCATCCTAGCCCCTGAAACAGCCTCAACTTGTACCAGGTTTTGTTAAAAGCCAACATCACTGTCTCAGGATAATAATTATCTAATTTTATTACTGCTTTTTGGTTGAAATTATTGGGTTATGCTGATTTGCAGGACGTAAATGCAGCTGCATAAAGCACTGACTCTGATAGGGAGGCAACAGAGGTCTGCTATGATTATTCACTCTTAGGTCCTGGCTTCAACACAAACTGTGTCTCTAGGGTGGAGGCAAAAATCCGGGACTACACTCTAGATTGCACAGATCAGTCAAAGGAAGCTCTGTCTTTATGCTTGCATTTGTTTGTTCCCAGGGTTTGTCTCTATATGTTTGCATTATTAATGCCTCAAAATCTCTCGATGTCCTTCAGAAGCCAAATGATTATCTCTACTACAGTCTTCTCTTGTCTCAGAAATGTCAAGCACTTTTCCAGTGCCAGGAGTTAAAACCCAAGCTTTCTGGATCTTCAGTCCTTTATTCCAGCTGTGAAACTCATTTCCTTGCCAAGATGGGGGATACAAGAGGGGTCAATCCATAGTAAGCCCCATTTATTAGGCCGTATCTAGAACCTGGGTCTCCAGCAGTAAAGAAGAAAACTTACCACAAAGACATGCCAAGAGGAAGAGCATAGTTTCCATCCTGGTTGCAGTGAAGGCAGCCAGGCTTCCACTGCAGACATCTCTGGATGGGAGAAGATTTCCTGGTGGTCCCATGATAGCAGCAGAGACCTTATACAGTCCAGCTCCTCAGGGCCTGGTTGGCAGGGTAGAACAGGAAGATTGTCCTTGTAGGAGAGGCAAAGAGTCAGTGACTGGCTGGGCAAGGAGGAGAGAAGACAGCAAGGACCAAGACTGGAGGTAGAGGACAAATATTCCTTGCCCTGACTCCTCCCCTTAACTGGCCTCTCCTCTTTCACCTGCCAGTGCTGACCCCCTCCTTCCTGTTCCTTGAATCTTCCTATGCTGCCTCCCTCCTCCCATGCTCTTCTGTTCATCAACATATTAAGGGAAAATCACCCCTGCTAGAAAGCACTGAATCTTTTCTCCTCTGTTGTTGTTTTGGCAAAAAGCAAACGGTTTCTCGCACTTCTGAAACTGCCATTCTCCTGGCTTGGCTAGCTTGTGAACAGGCAGCACCCTAGGAAGACTTCTTGGAGAAGACAAGAAAGACCTTTGTGTCTGCTTGTTCCTCTGACTCTGAAATGCTGCCTAGGAACGGGGAGAATACGGAAAACAGGACAACACTTTTTTTAATGTGAGGATGGTCAGACACATGAACGGGCTGCCCACAGAAGCTGTAGAGTCCACATCCTTGGAGATATCAAAAACCTAACTTGATATTGTCTGTGACAACCTGCTCTAGCTGACCCTGTTTGAGCAGGGGGCTGGACTAGATGAGGAGGAAGAGGTCGCTTCCTACCTCAGCGAATCTGTGGATTAACTCCTGCCTGAACTGGGGCACAGTGAAACACAGTCTCAGTATAGTGGTGGTGGGGAAGGTACTCTTGGGAACTGGATGGGACCGCATTAATGAAGTCACTGTAAACTACTTGCGATAATGAGAACTTCAGGATCAGAGAGTCCAGTGCAAGACATTGTCCCAGGACACGGACAAAGCATGTGCAAGTAAGAGGTTGAAGCAGGGAGCAGAAGATTAACATGATCTCTGGAGAGATTTGGCTTGCAAGGATTCTGCTTAAGATCGGCTTGAATAAATAACACTTGTGTACCTACATGTCTGGTATTTAATACTGGTGATTAAAATAATGTTTGTTTTCAGAAAAAACTTCAAGTTAGTCTGCAGTTCATTTATTTTCAGGAATAAGTCTTCACTTAGAGAAGTGTTTTTCACTCGTGCACTCCTGTGGAAAGCTGACTTCCTGAGACTTACAGAGCCGAGCTCACAGTCACTGCTTCAGATTCAGCCTGTTGAAGATGCTGTGGCCTGGTTATTTTAATGGACGCAGACTGTGCGTGGCTGAATATTTGGGCATCTATGATGGTATGATTGGCCTTGACTCTACAAGATGTCCAGGATGAACATTCGGAGGCACAAGGAACAATACAAGGTGCAGGGCCTGTCTGATTGCCTTGTTATCTGTCCTGCCCCTGTCAATAAACTTTTGTCTCTGTCATATTTACTGCTGACCTTGAAGTGATCCTAAGCTGCTTTTTAATCATCCTTGCTTTCTCTTCTTCAGAAGAAACAAACCCAACTCTTTCGGCTTCTCCTTAATGATCATGTGCTCTAGGTCCCTGGCTGTCTTGGTAGGTCTTAGCTTTGAGCCAAACCATGGCACAGACTAAGACTGAATGCAGAAACTCTTTGGATTATAGCATATATTCAGGTAGTTCAGTTTATTTGGTATTTCCCTTTTTTCCCCTCTCTACATTGTGGGATTGTGGAAGACTCCTAGATGGAGAGGAAGCACATTTTGAGTCATATTTACACCGGAAGTGTCAAGAAGTGGATCTTACTCAATCACACGACATGAAGAAAATTGAATAGATGAGCTGGCAACTAGAAAGGAAGGCTTGGAACAGAGCAGGCTGTAAGAGGGACAGAGACTGTAAGCCAAGAGGAGTGATCCCATGAAATATCAGAGTAACTATGAATAAAGCTTATCTGCTGTGGACAAAATATCAGCGAAACCTTCAATGTCTCTGAAGCGAGCCACTGAGTCCTCATGCCCAGATCATTGTCAGAGGTGCCAGTTAGTCTCCCTACTCTGCCTTAGTATTTCATGTTTTCAATCAAGACATGTCTTTCTCAAGTAGCCATTGTTCCTTCAGCTTGTGTTCTGAGTCTACCATTTATTATTTGTTTCAACTTCAACTGGCTTTGTAATTCCTTGTTTACCCTTCAATGCTATTTCTATTGACCTTCAACAGAGCCCTATATATCTTCTTTGTCCCCACTTACTGGAAATAATAGGCCTTTGGCCAAGCAGTGAAGCAGCTCTGCATTCCTCAGCTCCTACAACTTCCTCTGCTTTGGAAAGCATCCTGCCTTGGCTCCCTGTATTCGAAGGAGGGGAATCTTCTGCATTGCTCTTTCCTGAAGTCTTCTCGGGAGCTCGTAACATAATTTATTCATGCAAAGCCATGATGCAGCATTGATGTAAATCTGCAGCATTGATAGGATGGGAACGAAAGGAATATTGTGCTAGGCGCAGGATGAACCACATGTGGCTTGAATGCAAGTCTTTGAACAGGGCACACAGACATTTGGAGCACAACACGTGAGTGAAGGTATCTGAATACGGTATATAAGAACAGAGCTGTTCTCTAAAGGAAGAAATGACAGGAGCTAAGGGCAGCCACCTCACAGGCAAACCAATGACCTCACCCACAGGGAACAGTCTCACAGCACCAGGAGAGCAGGGAATGATAATGAGAGCATTGAGACCTGCCAATAGTGCAATGATCATCAGGTGGAGAAAAGATATTGAGCCAGCACCAAGGTCAATGCAGTAAACCCAAGCAACAAGTCAGAACAAGGCTGGGAACAGGCACAGCCACATCAGAGCTCAGTTAAGGATTGGATTTCCAACCCTGAGCTTAAAAGGAGACCCTGGCCACAGGGTGTGGGTGTAGCGTAGATGTAGGCTCCAGGCTCAGAGCAATTACGGCCTATTAATGCACTCAGCATCCTGACAATAAAAGTGGGAAAAAAATGGTTCTGATTTTGGTGGTCTTACCTCTGAGTTTTGTATCTCTTTCTTTATGTATTAGCTCCTGACCTGGTAATTGTGAGGCAGAACATGCTGACGATGAGTGTACGCACAATAAAGGTGGCCCAGCCTTCACAGCTCACAGGGCTTGTAGACTTTCTTTAAGTGAAGTCATCTTCTGGCTGTGACATTGCTGAAGACTTCAACATGGAAGTGTCAACCCCACTGACAAGGAGGGAAGGCATTGCTGCCAACGTTCCTTCTCCGGACAGAGTCTTGCCAAGCCTGGAGCCATCCCCTGATGTCTCTGGCTGCCTCTATCAGGAAGTAAGGCTGTCATTAATTACAAGCAGTATTGGCAGCTGCACCACTACAAGGAGCTGGGCTTCCTTGCCGGCTCAGGGGTACACAAACCAAAGTCCAAGAAGATCCTTTGCCTGCTTTGATTCCCCAAAGCCTCTCTGTGGGAACAATCACCCAAAGCTTGTAGAAGTCTGATTATCTGGGATGCTTTTGGCTGTGGTCCCCAGGGAGATCCCATCCTGCACTACACCTCTTGCAGCACAAGGACTAAGCTGTGCTTCTGAATCCCACCACAGCTGTTTTGCACAATCAGCCTTGCTTCATTGAAACCCATCAGCTGGTTTAAGCTCAGTCAGGCTGAATCAAAAGAGGTGCAATGACAACGCTGCCTTGTCTGCACACCCTTTCCTAAGCTCTTGTACAGCACCCCTGGCCCTAGAGCGGATCATACATGTGCATCTTGGACTCGTCCTACACATTTGAAGAGTTCGCATTCTTGGCTTGGAAGGTGGAGGGGATATTTTGCCACCCTGCTGTTCAACCGATCCCGTGCAAAGGGACGGACTGGGCTTCCAGGTCCCCAGGGTCTGGCAGCCAGACGGCCCTGCTTTTGCTCACATTTTAGTATTATCTGTCTCACCATTTGTGCTGGCACCAGCAGCACACTCGAAACACCACTGCCTTCAAGTGGTCCTCCCTGTTTTCCCTGCTGCTCTCCTCTTTGATGGGCAGCCCCAAGAGAACATGGTTGAAGCTCCCAGTCAAGATGCCTTGGCCAGCGGATGTGACAGGCAGGACGTGTTTCATCTGCATGCTCTCAGGCTTGTGCTACTCTCCTCTGCCTGCAGAAGAGGCATGTGTTGGAGAGCAGGGAGTTGGGTCCTACCCTGGGAGACCCTAGAGCCTGCCTCAGGGGAGAAAGGGACGAGGGATGGGACAGAGAGGAGAGGCACAACCCAGGAGAAAAAGCTATCCCAAGGAGGAAGGGTGCAAATAAATGGCTTTGGAAAGTGGAGGGGATATTCCAGTAGCACTAGCAGTCATACCAGTGGGTATTTGTGTTTTGCAGGGAGGAGTAAGGAGTTTTTTTGTAGCTTTGTGACTGCAGGAGGCTTTTTTAATCATATCTTTTTTTTATAGTATTCTTCACCATCAAAGGAGAGAGCATCTCTTTCTTTTTTTTATAAAAAATAAAGACACCTAGGCACTTGAGCTTAGAGGGATACAACACCATTGATTTTTATTGTCTGAGTTATCCTATCTGCTTTTTTTTTTGGTGGAATCTGTAAGGAGCTTCTCTGACAGCTGCTGTTCCTAGAGGTTCGTGATCTCTTCTGCTTGTTCTGGTGGTCTGAGCTCCCTTGCACCCACCTGGGAGTGCTGTCAAGGTTACATGAGATCTCTTCTGCCTCTCCTCTAAACCCCTCTTGCTAGACAAGCTCCTAGACTGTCCCTCCATGCATGGCTGCCTGTGGCACAGTTCAAGGTGACCGGAGCATTCAGAAACCCTTGCCCACCCCTTCCCATTTTGGCTGTCCCTCTTGTCTCCTTGGGAATCCCAAACCTGCAGGGTAATTTTTTTTTTTTTGAGGTGACTGCCCAGGCTTGGCTTAGGCTGCTTTTCTCTTGCTGAGGCCACCCTGACCTTTTGCTGAAATACTTCTTGTTTGTATAAATTCAGCCTCTTTGTGGCTTTAGCTGATTTAATGCATTGCTTTATAGTCACAGGCTGGCAGGGACATTTGCCAGAGGGACGCTGTGGCAGGCAGGGCTCAGCCTGCCCGCTCTCGCTGGCTCACCCAAGTATGAGGGCTCTGCAAGAAGCTCAGCATCTGAAGCAGGGAGACTGGAAACACTTGCTGTGTCTGTATGGTTCACCCAGCTCTGATATTTGCACACTGCAACGTAGTCGATGCAGTAGATAGCCCTTTGCACTGTAGCTTTTTTATTAATTCACCAATGCAGGGCACAGGACTTGCCTTGATATGAGCTGATTTTAGCTTGTTTTAGCTGTGACAGTGATTGTATAATGCTCACTTAATGTTTGTCTAGTGGTATTTGTGCAGCTAAGCTATAAGCAAATAGGTAACGCATTAAAAAAGCCCTAAAATCCCAATCAAACACCTTTTGAGAAATATGTAACACTGTATTTTCATTGAGGCTGAGGAGCTACTGTGTACTTTATTGGTGCTGAATATGTGCACATGTTGTGAAGTTTATGTAGACCACTTGTAACTTTTTTTTTTTCTGTAATAATCATATAATTAGGGCTATAAGTGTTAATACAATTGCAATTAAACCGGTATTTGCTGGTCTATATTTTTTGCCAATTATTGACTAGGTCAGTAATTGTTGCCAATAATCTTTGGACTGTTAAAACAGGATTTAAGCTAACAGTAAATTCTTGGCTCTCTATATAAGGTATGTTGTCCTTGTTTGCCCATAAGAAAGAAGGCAATTAGATGCAATAATAGTTCACAAAAATCGTGCGAATATTGCATTCGTACCTGCCTGTATTTTAAAGAAAAAGAAATGATCTTTGTTTCTCAGGCCTGATGATTGTGCGTAGTGTAATACAGGGCCAAATCATCCAGAAATACTTATGATTGATTTTAGCACCCTCAGAGAATATGTTTGAAAGTGAGTCATTGAGCTAAAGAGATAGTAATGCCATGAAATCCTGAAGTGGGGTCTTGCTAAGTCAAATAATTCTTGTCTCAACAATTCTGCATCTGTCTGCTTTTGCCTTTTCTTCTCTTGCTTGGCTTTCATTTGTGAGCTGTCTGGCAGCTCAGCGATGCTCTTATGCAAGAGAGACAGTCACACAAAACTGTGTATCAAAAGTCTCAAGCTGAAATATTTTTCTGTCGCGTGTAGAGGAAAGGTGTATGGTACAACCGTTAACAATAGTGATGTTTGACCTGTGTCAAACTGGAGCACTGAGTGAAAAAATCATGGCAGCTTCTGGGACTGTTTATAAAAAACCAAACACCCCAAACCTCCCCAAAAGTCCTTTTCGTTAGGAACAAATGGCTCTAAATTTATTTCATTGAAGGCTTTAGCTACTTTAAATTGGGCATGCTGTGTTATAGTCAAGACTTTTACTTGTTCTGCAACTTTGGCAGTTTGAGTCATTAAATAATTCATGAAAGAGTTGAGTCCTATAGTGTAATTTCGAAAGTAGCTTTAAATAGACATTAGTATGTTTACAAAACTTGGCTTTGCACACAGCAACAGTTTTGATGAGTGCAAAATGCTTGATCCTTCATATTAAAACATCATGTCCTAATGCATGCACATTTTTGTTTGACATCAGTCATTGCAAACACTATATCCCTCAAGCAAAGCAAGAAAGGATATTCTCTATAGACAGCATTTTGTAAGTGTGATGAAGGGCGCAGGAACTGATTATCAAAAGTTGTGACTGTTGGGGGTATGTTCTGTTTGCTGATGGATTTGACAGATGGACCACTGGCTGGATAAGGAACTGGCTCGACGGACGCACTCAAAGAGTTGCAGTCAGTGACTCGATGTCCAGGCGGAGACCAGTGACGAGTGGGGTGCCTCAGGGGCCAGTACTGGGGCCGGTGCTGTTTAACATCTTTGTCAGCGACATGGATGGTGGGACTGAGTGCAGCCTCAGCAAGTTTGCCAACGACACCAAGCTGTGTGGTGTGGTTGACACGCTGGAGGGCAGGGATGCCATCCAGAGTGACCTTGACAGGCTGGAGACGTGGGCCTGCATGAACTGCATGAAGTTCAACAAGGTCAAGTGCAAGGTCCTGCACGTGGGTCAGGGCAATCCCAAACACAAGTACAGGCTGGGCAGAGAGTGACTCGAGAGCAGCCCTGAGGAGGAGGACTTGGGGGTGCTGGTAGATGAGAAGCTCAACATGAGCCGACAATGTGTGCTGGCAGCCCAGAAAGCCAACCATATCCTGGGCTGCATCAGGAGAAGCATGGGCAGCAGGGCAAGGGAGGGGATTCTGCCTCTTTACTCCGCTCTTGTGAGACCCCACATGGAGTACTGCATCCACCTCTGGAGCCCCCAACATAAGAAAGACATGGATGTGTTGGAGTGGGTCCAGAGGAGGGCCACAAAGATGATCCGAGGGCTGGAGCACCTCTCCTCCGAGGACAGGCTGAGGGAGTTGCGACTGTTCAGCCTGGAGAAGAGAAGGCTCTGGGGTGACCTTAGAGCAGCTGCCAGTGCCTGAAGGGGCCTATAGGAAGGATGGAGAGGGACTTTTCACAAGGGTGTGGAGTGACAGGACAATGGGGAATGCCTCTAAACTAAAAGAGGGCAGATTTAGATTAGATATTAGGAAGAAATTCTTCCCTATGAGGGTGGTGAAACACTGGCACAGGTTGCCCAGAGAAGCTGTGGCTGCCCCCTCCCTGGCAGTGTTCAAGGCCAGATTGGATGGAGCTCTGAGCACCCTGGTCTGGTGGAAGTTGTCCCTGCTGATGGCAGGGGGGTTGGAACCAGATCATCTTTAAGGTCCCTTCCAACCCAAACCATTCTATGATTCTATGATTGTATGACTAGATTTTCATGAGGCTGTCTAATTGCTGACTCAGATAAGGCAACTGTACAAGTCTGCCAAGAGCTAACAATGGCCCAAGTCTTATGACTTAAGTTTGGTATCAATAGTTATGACTTTTTTTTTTTAGGGCTGTAAAGTTCATTTGCTTTTTCAGTTGTAAACATTTCTTTAGTGGTATTTGTGGCCAGGTTTTGATGACTGACATCTTTCTTCTAAGTTCAGGTGCAGTCATCTTCTTACATACAAAATAATGCAATAGATTACTATGCAGGCAAATATTGTGTTAATATTTAATCGTTTATTCTGCTTGAGGAAGTTACGTATTGAACAAATTGCTCGTCTTTTTTAGAAAGGTCTCTAGTGTAAGTTACTAATTTCCATTAATGATTTTAGTTCTCATGTCAAATACATAATTTTTAATTTCTTCAGCTGTTAACTCCAATTCCTGAAGCATTAACACCTTTTAGTGTATTCTTTTGTTTAATTTTCCCACTAGTTCTGCTACTGAATTTGCTTTAAATGTCTCTACCTCACCTATGTTCCCTTTAAAGAAATACTCACACATTTACCCAAGAGCTCATCATTCTTTTGGATGATATGGCCTTTCCTATTCTTGATATGCTTGAGGTATCTTCCAGCTGCTGTAAGTTCCTGAGAGTAGAACTGCAGTGGAGAGGGTCATTTCAGCTTCTCAGAGAGGTAAATATTTTCTTTGTCAGGGTGAATATCATGTGGATTCATTCCCATTCTCCCAGCATCAGACTGGTGAGGTGCCTCAGGCTTTCTCTGTGGAGACAGGCCTGCCATTATTCAGTACAGCTCTTGGAAAGCTTCCAACTAACGAGTAAAGGAAAACAAATCTTTGTCACTTACAGAACAGCTCTGCACAAACAAGATGGGTTCCCCATTCCTGAAGCAGAACAGTGCCACATCCTTTCCATGTGCATCTTGCTTTGAGTGAGGCTCTGGGGTTCCTGTTGCTCAGGCCTCCAGCAGTGACAGCAAAACGTCCCTCCTTTTCTGCTCAGAGTGGTTTAATTCTCAAAGGAATAACTGGTGTGCATTTATAGTCAGCCTTTTCCTGGGGGTGTATTCAGATGATAGCAAATAGAGGCCAAAGATTAATCATCATGAAGTAGAAAATTGACAGTAAGGAGCTGTTCAAGGACATAATTGTACCCACACAACCTGCTTAATTATTTTTTTTTTACCTCTGAGCACCTGGACATCCATCGTGACCAGCATGGTGTGACTTCCATCTCCATTGTCCTTCACTAGACCAGCAATGGGATGCTCTGTATTGTAGCTATTATGCCATGTTTTGCCTCATGGATGACGTCTATGTGTAGATGGTGACAGCAAGGACTCACCTGCGAGATCTGCAAGCTGGAAAAGGGATGGGAGAGGAGACATCCGTTAAATTCTTGCCAAACCTGTAGAAACGTGTCTCAGCAAAAACAGCCCATTCTCAGTTTGTGATGAGGATGATAGCAGGAAGGTAGGTTGGTACTGGGGTGGGGTGAAACCTTTTGCCAGCACTGAAGAAAGGCCTTGGACAAACAGTGAGGGATAATGTTTGGGTGGGGTGTGTCCAGACCATCCATCACATCAACACTGTGTTTTTGTTATCCACCAGCTCATTAATTCCCAGACTCCATTAGTAGGTCTCTGCCTCTTCTTCTGTGTCAGCTTCTGATACCTCTCCTCTCTGGGTGGCACAACTGGACTGACATCCAAAAACATGGGAGAGGGTCACAGTAGGCACACAAGAGGCTAAGTTGCAGGATAGGGGAGATGGAGGGCAGAGTGCTCCAAATCTTGGCTGATGAATCACCCAAAGGCAAGGTCTTTGGTGCACGTATGTGTATCTAGCCTGGTTGTGGATGAGGTGAGCTTTTCTGAGGCTGCAGAGACTTTCTAGGAGTTACCTGTGTCTTGACAGACCATTTTCTATGGGAATGGGAATATGTGATTAGGCTGTCTTCTATGCAAAATCAACAGAGTCCTTCACACAGAGGTTTTGCCCTGAAAAGAATCCAAAGAGTTTCTTCCAGCTGAAGAGCAAGAAGCTCCTGCGATGCTCATCCACGCTCATCCTGCAAAAATCCTGCTTGCAGATAGCCCACCACAGCCTAGAAGTACCACGGTGCAAAAAACTGCAAACACAAGCTCCAAATCCTGTTGGATCAGAGACCTGGGGATGTTCAAGTTCTGGACCGTCACTTCACCATATACCATCACCAGGTATTTTGACAGATGTCCAGGTACAGCTCATTTTTCCAACTTCCCCTGTCAACATATTTACATGTGTATGTGTTTTGTAGCATTAAAAAAAAAAAAAAAAAAAAAAGAAATTAGTGGTGAGACACTTAATGGTGTCATAATTTTTGGTACTAAGGGCTTTTTTGGGGCTGGTAACGTAATTCCAAAAGCACATTTGGTCACAGAGCAATAGACACTGTGCACAATTCATACTTTATAGAGAATAATATTTACTGTCTTGGTCATCAGGGATGTGCAGTTGTAGCAACTGGGGGATGAAAGTGAACAATTCATAAAGGGACCTGCACTTCTCTAGGGAAAAAAAGCCATTTCTCACAGATAATCCAAAAGCTTCTCGTGACTTGTAGAAGGAAAGGGAGGACCTTCCTGGTTTCCAAATCCGCAAAAAGCAGAAGTATTGGAAGAAACAGAGCTTCCCTTTTGGCTCACACCAAACCCCAGGCAGCTCTGCCGAGGTCACAGCTCCCTCTGGTGGGATGACGCTGTCTTTGCATGGGGTATTTTGTCAGACACAAGAGTATGAGTTTATTCTTCTTGACTTCGCTTCCCCATGCCTTTTCACTCGCTGAAACTCCCCCTCTGCACAAGTTTTCATTGAAGGGTTTGGGTTTGGGTTTTTTTTTTGGTTCATAAAAATAGCCTCAGAAGAATGCAAGACTTCCAGAGGGGGGAGGTTTTATGCAAAATATTTGTGCATTTATGCAAAATACATTGATTTATACATAGACAGAGAATGCTGTCAGTTTGGGGAGGGCGTGTATTTTATCTTCTAATATCAAAGCAAGTGAGGACATAGATGCCAGACTGCAAATAGGAAGGCGTTTTTCTCCTCAAAGACACCTCCTCCAGCACATCCAATGTCAAACTCTCATTGTCACCTAGCACAGCCTACTATCCCCCTGTCCCCTGTCTCCTCCTTCCTCATCCTGCTTCTTCCTTCTGTTAAAAGTAGTTCAGGATTGGAGACAGTGCACCCCCCTGCTTTGCCTCCAGGTCTTCTAAACCTGTCCTGCACAAGCACTTTGGAGCAGGGCTAAGGCCAACATCAGGTAATTACTATGATGGTAAAACAATGGGTTTTTTTACAACCCAATCAATAACAGTAATTCATTTTTCCAGTGATTGTTCTGTTTTTAGATTAATTTATTGACCAGCCCTACTATTTTTGGGGGGGTCCATTTTCCACATCATTATAGAAAGCTTCTGCTGTCTGAAGTTTTCTAAGGGCTCTTTACACTTCTTTTTACCTATCGTAGGGTATTTGACCACAAATAGTAAAACTCTCCAACCCCACCCATTTTTATTTTCTTTCACTCTCACTGCACTATCTTGCAAAGGTTAATACGTAACCTTTGGAAATGTAAGAGTTAGTTTTATGGTCAGGATTGCGGTGGCTGATGGTCCAAAGGTACCAGCAGCCTTCTGAGTATCTCCAACAGATGCAAGCGCCCACATGCAGGTTCCTTTAAGGAGCAGCCGTGTTTCTGGAAATCCAGGGTGGTGTTACAGAAAAGCAGGTTTGTGTTTCTCTCTGATGAAGCAATGGTTTATCTGGCTGCTTCTCTAGGGAGAAGCTCTGGATGTTTTCTTAGCCCTCTGTTTCCTGCAGGCTTTGTGTTGTGTTGTGTTGTGTTGTGTTGTGTTGTGTTGTGTTGTGTTGTGTTGTGTTGTGTTGTGTTGGTTGCCAGGCAGTTTGCGTGCTGTCCCGAAAGATCTGGGGATTATCTCTGCTGAGCTCTGCTTTGTGTGTATTTTTGCATGGGGAACTGCTGCTTGGGTGTGAGAGAAAGCCCCAAAATATACCTTCATATCTATCTATCCTAAAGCCATGCTTACTGTTAGATTTGTCTTTGGAGCCAAGTAAGGTCAGGTTTATTGGGGAGAAATTCACACCCTGAGAGTGAGATGGGGATGTACAGACCCGTTGGAAAGCTCCAGATGAGCATTGATAGCATGTAATGGGCACAGATCCCTTACTCAACTTCTCCTTTTTTTATTTTTTCCTGATGAGGTAATGAATTACTTTCATTTTTGTTGTTCACTCTTCTCTTTGTGCCTGCTTGTAGCTGCTGTGCTCAGCGTACAGCATGTTTCCTCCTGTTCAGTGTGTTTGTTGCAGTCTCCGCACAGTGTTGGCATTTTTGTCTCAAAAGAGTACCTGGCAGGCACTTCAAGCCTTGCTGTTTGTTTTCATGGCTTTTTTTTCCATGTGTTTTGCAATATGTCATGCCTATTCTATTCTATTCTATTCTATTCTATTCTATTCTATTCTATTCTATTCTATTCTATTCTATTCTATTCTACTCTAATTTTTCCTTTCTTATTTCCTTAAATCCCAAGTACCTCAGTTCCTGGAGCTCTATCAGGGTCAGCTATGATACAAAACCAAAGTGAAATAATTTCTCTGGTCGTCTTGCCAGCAGAGGAAGACCTGAAGGTGGTGTGCGAAGGCTCAAAAAAGAGGAAATTACAAAAGCAAATTAAAAATGTGTCAAAATCTCACTTTCTTAATGGCTAGAAATGGACTACATTGTGCCTCAACACGATAAAAGAAGTAGGGTGCGTACTAGGTATCATTAGCTAGCTGTGTTAGGCTTCTAACATAATTTAGTTTCCTGAGCTCCCTTTACTAGCAGTGAAGAAAAACAGCCACATCCGGATCATGATATATTTTCTTCTCCTGTAAAAGTGTGTGCTGAGAAATTATTAGTTGTCTTAGTTATGATCAGTGAAAACTCTGAAAATTCTTAGGCAAGTTTGGATGGACCATAACTAATGAGAGGTTCCATTCTGTATTGCAAAAAAGTGTGTGGTAGGGAGGAGAGAAGCAAATCCATGACCTACCTGGACATGTGGTGCTCTTCAAAGCAGAGCTTACTATGTTTTGCTGGGTCGAAGTCAAATGAAGAGCTTCCTTTTTATTTCTATTTGAGTTATATACTATATATATAAAATACATATATTATATATAACATATATTATTTATACTATATATTATAGTGTAATAGATATATTTATGTATGGTTTTTATATCTATATGTATATATAGAGAGAAAAAAAGTGGGTTTGGTTGTACAAATCTTGGAAATTTCCTCTTTAAAATCCTGATCAATTTAGAAACTTTTATTTCTACTTTCATTAAAAATATTTGGGGAAAAAATATTTGTAATACTTCCAAAGTGAAATATTTAATTTAGAAAATATGAATGTGTCCTTATTTTCAAAATTTTTTTTAAGGTAGAATTTATGCTCTTGGCTTTTGTATCCATGTTGTCTTTGCCTTTTAACTCCAAGGAGCCATCACAAGTCCTGCTGCTCCTACTACTAATGAGACACATGTCTGCCTAGGTCATGAATTGCTCACTTCATAACCAGTGACAATTATCGGTGTTGGAGTGTCTCCATACAGACTGTAAGAACAACCGTAAGACTTCTCTCATTGCTGAATCACTCCCCGGGTTCATATGGGATGCAGCTAAGCATGTGGGTAGTGCACATAAGCAGGCAACAAGATGTTAGAGTGAACCTGGGTATGATGTAACTCAACTGTGCAGATCCCCATGTCATGTATTTTGCATTCAAACATAGACTTTTGTCTTCCGCATAGGTATGAGGTTTTTGGTCCAGCTGACATCAGTCGTCTTCATCTTGGTATTGGTATCTACACACCATCCCACTGCAGGTAATTTTGCTCTGTGATGGATTAATTTCGCTCTGTACTAAGTCCATTTCAGAGACTATGAATCGACTTGCACTGGTGCCCCCTAGGAATTTCTTCTCCACTGAAGGAGGTCCAGATTTAGGTGATTTCTTTGAATTTCAAGTGAACACAGATGTATGTTCTGGGATTCAGTGCGCTCAGCAGTAGGCATTGAAATTGAGTATCTGAGAGCTATTTGTCTAAGGTACGCGTACAGTCGATAGGAGCAGGTGGGAGCTCCCAGAGCATAACGTAACTCTTTTATCTCAGATTCCTGTCTTCCCAGGGAATGAATCACCCTGTAGGGAATGCAGTTTCTCCATGGTTTCTCTACAAGTTGATTACCTCAACGAGACACTTATCTTTTATGTGGCTAAAATTTGGAGCGATGAACATACCTAGACAACCTAATGTAGTCAACACTACGAAGGGAGGTGATAGGTAGTTTTGACTTGCAAGATGCATGACAGCACAGGATGCTTGTAATTTGAAATGGATGGCCTTGTGTTTTAAATGCATCTATGTGCTTTTTCTCCTGCTCAGACTGCCAGCTGCTGCTCCTGATCAGAGCTGTGAGATATGCCATAGGATAAGGGCTGCAGTTTCAGTGGGGAAAACCTTTGCAGGGCATCATAAATGCAAAACTTCTCACAGACTTCTTCTCCCTTAACCTTTAAAACCACTGTGATTGCTGAGCACAGCTCATCCATTTATCTCACTTCTGTAGGTGGTGGCCATGACCCGCAGCTTGTCTTGGATGGTTATGAGGGTAATGGTATTCAACTCAAATGTTTCTCGAAGAGGTTGCTTTCTGAAGTTCAGGTGTTGTGGACAGATGGTAGAGGAAACAATGTCACTGGGACTCCTCTGACCACTGGCACTATCACTGCTAATGCCAGCAGCTCCATCATTCTTAAACCAGGGTCTGGAAACTCTGTGTCCTGCAAAGTAATTGATAAACTGCTGAAAACATCAACAGAATCTTCAGTTGTCATTGCAGGTGAGTATGAGCTTGTGTCCTTGTGGCCTGGGAGGAAAAACCGTGAGCTGATGCATACAGAGCAGATTGCCCCAGGACCCTAAATTTCTAGTGGAGCAGAATAATCAATTTTCACAGAAATCTTCTCTGATATTTCTTGTTCTTTGCACTGAACCACCACTACTTTCCATGGGCAACTCCCAAACGTTGTCAAAATATCAATATTAAAAACACCCTTCCATGGATTTGATGCCATCTGAGGGGAATAAAATCTTGTTATCAGGTGCTGCCAGTTCTCACTTGCAAGGATGGAGGATGCTGTTCCATGTATCTCTCTCTTTCTATCTCTCTCTCTCATTTTCTTCCACTTCTATTTCTATTACTATAATGCCTAATATTCCCTTCCCTTCCCTTCCCTTCCCTTCCCTTCCCTTCCCTTCCCTTCCCTTCCCTTCCCTTCCCTTCCCTTCCCTTCCCTTCCCTTCCCTTCCCTTCCCTTCCCTTCCCTTCCCTTCCCTTCCCTTCCCTTCCCTTCCCTTCCCTTCCCTTCCCTTCCCTTCCCTTCCCTTCCCTTCCCTTCCCTTCCCTTCCCTTCCCTTCCCTTCCCTTCCCTTCTCTTCCCTTCCCTTCCCTTCCCTTCCCTTCCCTTCCCTTCCCTTCCCTTCCTTTCCCTTCCCTTCCCTTCCCTGCCCTGCTCTGCCCTCCCCTCCCCTCCCCTCCCCTCCCCTCCCCTCCCCTCCCCTCCCCTCCTCTCCTCTCCTCTCCTCTCCTCACACAGTGATTTAATCAGATCTCTGATGGTGCTTTATGAAATAGTCTAGGAATGTAAAAGTCCTAGTGAACTGCTCCTACAGGTGTCCAAGAATGAAATTTAGCTCGAAATTTGTTTTCTTTCACTTTAGGCTCATAATCAAAATATAAAGTTGTTTCTTCAAGGAAAGTTATCACTGATCAACTGAAATAATTTGCAGATGCCTTCTTTCCTGCCACCTCTCCTTGGCTGGCGGCTTTCGTTGTGATCCTGCTCTTGAGCATATTCCTTGTTATCGCTGCAATTTATAAACTCAGAAGTAAGTTCCACCCTTAATGCTAAAGTGATGAATGCTTCATACAATCCAGTTGAAAGACAACATCATCCTGTCCAGAATTATGTGGGGAGGAGGGCACAGAATAATAAACAATCACCCTTATGATTCTTCAACCATCGCTTTTTGCTGTATTTTTGCTTTCCTTGCATATTCATTTTTAAGCATCTCTTAACGAGTTTAACATTTAAACCTGGACAATCACATTTGCCAGTATGAATTTATGTATTACTATAGTGAAATTATTGGTGCAACTTAATCTCGTTATTGAAATAAAGCCGTTCTTGTGAATAACTGAAAAGTTAGTGTACCCAAATGTATCAACCAGCTTAATTTATTTGCAAGTCATTTTATTGCTTTATAAGCTATTTTCTAACTAAGACAGTTCTATGGCACAAATCTGTTGCCAAGTCTGCATTTTCTTCTGCGTTCAGCATGGCTAGTTTTATTCATTACATTCTGGATGAGTTCTCGTTATTTTAATGGAAGATACAAGTGTATGCAAACCAAGATATTTTGAAATTAAGTATATTCCTTACCGAATATGACCACCGTGAAATATGAAAAGTTTATTTGAAAACCTCGAAGCAAGAAGAAAGTAAAATAACATTTTCCTTCTCCCTGCCTCTCTTCTCTCTCTCTCTCAGAGAACAATAAGACAACTACTCGTGAAAGTAAGTGATATTAATACCATATTTAGAAGTCGTATTAATACAATACTTCATCATGAACATCTTGAAAGATATGTGCAACAGTATAAATGTTGGTCAATGGTATAAACCATGGGGCTAATTAGTTGTATTCTTAAAGGTGTTTTATGACAGACACTTCAAAAGGTCAGGACTTTGGTTGACCCTCTCTACCTGTAGGCTCCAGCTAGGGTGAATTGGGAAGCAAGTCACCTTATGCGTAGCCAGCACAGAAAGAATGGCCCACTGCTGATTCCTGTTCCTGATATGAAGTGAGGAAATTCTTGCATTTAACCTCAGATTTGCTGCCCATTTAACCTCTGATTTTCTGCCTCCAAATGTTGAAAGAAGTGATAGAAAGCTTTTGGTATGAGTCACCTTCTGTGCAAAAACTTTGACAGGTTTTCTTTCCCCTGACCCACTATCTATCTGAAAATTTAAGATTTCCAGAGAAATTACTTTTTGATAGTTCTCCAAGCTGTCATGTCCAGGCTCCTTAAAGCAGTAGAGCATTTTCTAGTGCCATTACGCAAAAACTTGATAGAATGACTCTTTGGACACTCCAAATACGATGTTAGAGTGTGTTTAAAACTGCCACATGGATGTGACTGAGCAGGGCACAGAAGTGACAGTGTGTTCTGGCCAGAAGATGTGTCCACAGAACAGTTTTTCCCTGCCAAGACCCAATCCACCTTTTAGTAGATGCAAAATTTTCCATACAGAATTTCATTTCAAGTGAAAACTGGAGGCACTTAAAAATGTTTTGTGGGGTTTTTTTTTTTCTGAATTTTTTTATTTCATTTTAAGTCTTAGGAAAAAGAAAAAAAGATATGTAGCTTCTTTTAGATAGCTTGCATCTTTCTTCTCTCGCCAGCAATGAAGAAAATTAGGATGTAGTTCAGAGCAGGAACCCAGCTTACTCCTCTGAATTGTACATGGAGTACACTCTAGTAACTACAGTAAAGGTTTTAAAAAATTAGGCTTCCTGGCCATTGTAAACTTCTGGACAATCCAACATACTCTGCTTGAAGAATACTACATGCTAGGAAGTTATTTTCATTATCAAAAATGAAAATCTGATTGTTTTTCTGAATATTTACATCATTTCTGAGCATTGTAATCCTCAGGATGAGATTTTATTTTTTGGGGGGTGGGAATTCTGACTTGCGGAAGAAAAGCAGAATGTATCTAGGGGCTATTTTATACTGATGGTAACGCTAAAGGAAAGAAAATACCCCTTCGCCATAACTGAGGGAGTGAACTGCTGCCCAGGATCTAAAACCAGAAATTTGCATGCAAACAAGTATGAGTATGTATATATACATACAAATATATACATACGACTATACATTGTTGTGACTTAATCACTTCTGTATAGTCTTTAAAGCTGAATGTTAAGTGCTTGAAGAATTATTTTTGGGATATAAAATTATTTCCGTGTTCACAGAAAATGCACAAATGGATATTCAAAAAGGTAAGCGTAACAGCTTTTTCTCAGTGATTTCTTCCTATAAATCTCTCTAATCCTTTAGAATCAGATAAAAGCTGAGCTCAGGAAATATTAGTGACTGTTTTGATTTTGCAAAATAAAATTCAAAAAATCATTGCAATACCTTTTATACTGACCATTTAATGATAATTAATTCCTACTGCAAAGATGACAACTAATTCCATGGAGAACGTTGATCTATGGCTGGTATTTTTTGCTCAGTATTTGAGCTTCCAAATTGTTCTGTTGGTTGGTTTGGGTAGGTTAATGTGTTCTTAATTTGGGATAGTGGTTTGTGCTGAATTTCAGTCTGCAAGGAAAGAAAGAATTAAGCTCTAGAATCTGAAAAATAAAAGAAGTAGTTTTCCGATCTTTTGATAAAGACTGGTTAGGACTGCATTGCACAAAAGTAGAATAAGAAGATTGCTTTTACTGTGAAGAGCAAGTGAGCCGGGTATGCAAAGTATGCCAGGGATGAAGTAATTCCAGTAAACTTTTTTGAAACTTTTTAGTAGTCCTCACAGTACCATGGAGAAACATCAATGACAGCTTTCATAAAGCCATGTTTACGATTATATGGACACGGTTCAGTTGTTTCAACAGAAGTACTAAGAGTCATCTGCAGATGGACGTGCTAATACCATTCAATAACAAGCTAATGCCATTCAATCACACCCTCATTGAAGCATTCATTTGTTTTTTCCCTGTTAGTTCATTCATCTGAAGTACTTCATTTTACCAGGGTGAATTTCTTGCCCAGTCTTTTTGGTCCCACCTTAAGGGAAGGTACCAGCATAATGAAGATAGTAACCCTGCCTTACAGCAGGTGAACATCTGGTTGTTTTTGTGAAGCTCAGATCATTTCATTTTATCTTAGCTATTTCAATGCAAAACACAGGGGAACAGATAGAAAATGCCATGTATTTGTGTTTGTTTTTTTTTTTTAAAGACAGGAAATGGGGTTTAATATTTAAACATAATCTCTTTCAGAGATAGATCAACTCAACGAAGAACTGGGTAAGAGCATATTTTGACTTCTTTGTTATGCTGGTTTTGAGGATACTTTGGTTAGAAGAATCCTCTATATTTAAAAAGTTATAACATCATGAAAGAGAAGCCATAATGAAAATGTCCTTCTATTCTAAAGTTGGGGTTTTCCATTAAATTAATGATATCTGGTATTATTATCTTCCATGTCACCTGTTTTCAGCCAGTGGATTTTATATTTCTAGTCTAAGCCAATCATCTAGACTTCTTCTACAGGATAGGTATCTCCAAAGAACAATTTATCCCTTGCCTATTTTGAAATTATATTCTGAACTTAATGCCAAGCTACAGTTCCCTAAATGAGTACATTCTTTAACACTGAAATTCTTAGTTACATTTTGTGAATTTTTTGTCTTGAAATATTCTCTTCTCATTCTCTTCTGTTTCTCAGTTTGTTGCTTTGTTTTTCAGCTGAGGAGCAGAGCAGCTACCATAAGGGTAAAATAACATTTTTTTTCTGCTCTGTGTTTAGTACCACATGCTATTCTTTTAACCATACTCTGCAAGATGCTTTGCAGGTAACCATTCTAACAAAATAGTGGTGTTTTATGCAATTTTCAGTACTAGAGTTGGAAAACGCTCTCAGAACTTCACATTTGCAAGATTAACTTCTCTATTCCAACCAAAGATAATCGAAAAGTTGTTTTGTGTATGTGTACACACAGTTTCCCTCTTTTTACTGATGTATCTATAGTTAGAGACTGTCTATAGATATTTATCTGTCTCTCTATATATATAAAAGTTATTTTTCCACTACTAGATAATATATAAATGGTACATTATATTTATTGCATGTCAGAACAAAGTAATGACTGAAGCATGTGATCACAACATTAAAAAGAATGTAAAGGGAAAAAACCCAATGTAATTCCTGTTGTCCACTGAGAATAAAAGGGTTCTCAAAAAGCACCTATGACAAGTGGTGTCCTCAGTGAAACTAAGAACCATAAGAAGATAATATTAGGTTTTATTTGTGTACGAGACAAATATAATCTCAAGCTTGCCCTCTCATGGTTCTCTGTGAACTGTAAATATCCTTGGGAGCTATTTGTTCTGAATCACTCCCTGATGGTTTCTGAGATCTTCTTGTATTTGTTTGGTCATATCTGGTGTTAAGGAGTATTTGTGCAACACATTATTTGATACCAGAGAAAAGTCATATACTTCATGTCTGTTATCCTACAAAAGTAAACAGATGAATCCTACATATATATATTAATATATATGATCAGATATTTAGAGATCAATAAACAGTTTAATCCTATATATATAGATAATCTATATATCAGTATTCCAAAATGCATCCTGAGTGTATGATAATTTATCTGCTTTAGTCATCCTAACTTTTAATTTAATTTTGATTCTTTGTAGAAAATCAGGATTTACTCAGGAAAATTGGTAAGGACATCAAGTTAACTTTGGTACTTAAAAGTAATTTAAGTTATCTGTGATTAGCAATACCATTTTGGAACTGAACTGTGCCTCCATTTGAGGGCTGTCACAGCATTGCATTCTCTTCCACACTGAGACTTACTTGTCCCTAAGGTGTTTATCTGTCACAATCTTGGACTCTAGAATGTCTGTTTCCATAACAAGGGATCAAAATTTCCATCCTTTAAGGGTTTTATTTTTGCTGTAGCTGAGTAGAAAACAGATTTTCCTTCCTACTAACAAAATTGTATTTTTGAAAGCAAGGAAAAAAAGATGTAGCTTTATATGCATTTTAACTGTTGACTATGTGAAGCTCTTGTCATCTGACAGGGTTTGGAAGCATGGCCACAGGTCCTGTATATACCCGCAGATGATTCAGATCACCTAACTAGTTATCTAAATTTTGGGCATTGAGGCTAACGCAACATTTTTGGCTCCTGCATAGAGAGACGGAGGCATCCAAGAGTAGTTTCAGACAGGCAGTTGAAACAGCAAAGAAGAAAGACTTTCTGATGTACCACTTCTCTTTCTCCTGACTCTGCACAGTGCCCAGGTGATCAGCTTGGGTTTAGATAACCTCTAGCCCTCCAAAATTAAGCTAGCATCCTTTCCTAAATCCTAGGCCAGGTCATTCTTAAGTAAGGTAGTATTGGAAATAAATACTCTTATTAGCACAGATACCCTACAGAAGAGCCTTGCCACGCATGTGGATAATGAAATTTTCTGTCCTTTGCAGAAGAAGTCCAGAAGGAACTGGGTGAGTTGAAAGCTGAAAAATAGTTTTTTCAAATCTAACCCCATAATGTACTAAAATTAGGTATATTAATATTCTTCAGTAATTTTAATCCGTCATTCATTTATTTGCTTGCAGATTTCAGGCGAGCTCGTAGCAATGCAGGTAAGCCAAGACTTGCCTGCCATGAACCTCATGTTCTTTCATGCACAACCAGAGCCTATCCCTTGTGTTATGAAAAACTCACAGACCGTAAGAATTTGGGAAAATTTTGAAGCCTATTGGTTGAAACAGGTATCTAGGTTTTCTTAGGCATCTCCCATCTGCACAGTTCTCAGTATCACAAGTTGGGGTGAGTCGTTTCTGTATCAACTAGGACTTTTTACATGTTCTGTAGCTTTGAGAGATTCAGCTTTGTGTTTTTACTCAAAAAAATCAAGCTGCCAGATGGGTCTGAGCAAAGAACCTGAATCCCCTCAGTCAAGGTAAAGGTAAATTAATAAAGGCACAGTGAAGCCAGAGAACAGGCATACCCTGCTGAATATTCTTTCTGCTATTGAGTTTTTGTCTGATAAAAGCACACTGTATATTCCTGGGGTATTTTATTTTATTTTATTTTATTTTATTTTATTTTATTTTATTTTATTTTATTTTATTTCATTTCATTTCATTTCATTTCATTTCATTTCATTTTTTTTGTTTCTCCTTTATTCAGTTCCTTTGAGATTACTGTTTGTTTTCCTGAAAATCAGATATAACTTGGTGCTTTGCATTTTTTTCCTTTTATTTCTTTCTCAAGTTAATATCACTCTGGATGAGAAGTGCAAACATCCCAGCCTCACCATTAAGGAGAAAAACAGAGTCATGTCATCCACCCAGAAAGAGATCCCGCCCAAAGCAATGGTGGTAGCGAATGAAGGGTTTTCAGAAAAGAAACATTACTGGGAAGTGGAGGTGGGGGACAAACCCGAGTGGGCACTAGGTGTGGTGTGTGAGGAAATTCGAAATGCACTGAGGAGCAACTCAATGAATACTTTCCCGAAGGGGTATTTACTCAGTCTGCAATTTTCTCAGGGAGAATACAGCTTAACTGGTGAGGTGACTGTAAGAACTTGCAAACCCTGCAGTGTGGTAGGTGTTTTCCTGGATCAGGAACTTCAGGCACTTTCGTTCTTTGATGTTGAAGAAAAGTGCCTTCTTGAGTCTCTCTCTTTTGAGTTTTCTGGGATTCTGTACCCGTTCTTCAGTCCAGGCTCTGATGGCAAGTGGTTGGGAGTACGCCCTGTAAACATGTAAAACACAGTACCCTCTCTGTGACATCCTTCCACAGGGCCAGAAGGAGATTAATAAATTAGTAATGTTGTGAATTTCAGAGGATGTGCAAGCAGAGAGGAAGGAAAAAAAGTAATATCAGCTTTTGAAACTATAGTCAAGAAAGAAATAATCTCTGAAACACTTCCTAGGGATTCGTCTTGTACTAAGAACTAGTTTTGTAAAAACCGAGACCTGCCAGATATTGTAATTTTATTTCATTCTACCTGGACGAAAGAAACATGGATTTATTTTAGTATTTGTTGCATTTTTTGTGTATTCATTTTTAACTAATAAACCCATCAGAACAGTTTACCAGGAAGAGTATGAATGCAAATTTCTAATTTTATACAAAGTTAGTAAACTGCTAATAACAATCAAATTGTGAACTATGATATGCATACAGTCTTTTTGGACGTCTGCTTAGAAGAGATATTAAGTGAGAAGGGTGAAATACGCAGATCACATACTGGATGTGATCAAACTTGGGAACAATTGCTTATAAGTAAGCAGCTGGTTAAGCTAGTTTGACTTAAGAAGTGGGAGTCAAGAGTTAGATTCAGCTGCCCAAATGCCTTAATGCAATTTGAGCTCCCACAGGGCTACCAAAGCATGGGGTTTATGGGATACTGCGACCCTCCTGAAGCAACAGCTGAAGATGAGATGTCTGTCTTAAGGCAAGTGAATGACATTCTGTTCTCTACTGTCTGTAACTGGAGAGTAAAGCTCATGCTCACATGTCGGCATTGTGGCAGGTTGACCTGGTCACCAGGTGCCCACCAACACCGCCTATCACTCTCCCTCCTCAGCTGGACAGGGGAAGAAAATATGACAAGAAGCTTGTCGGCTGAGATAAGGACAGGGAGATCACTCAGCAATTACTGTCGCAGGCAAAACAGACTCAACTTGGGGAAATTAATTTCCTTTGTTGCCAGTCAAATCAGAGTAGGATGATAAGAAATAAAACCAGATCTTAGAACACACCTTCCCCCCACCCCATCCTTCTTCTCAGGCTCAACTTCACTCCTGACTTCTCTACCTCCTTCCCCTGAGCAGCACAGGGGATGGGGAATGGGTGTTGCGGTCAGTTCATAATGTGTTGTCTCTGCCACTTCTTCCTCCTCACATTCTTCCCCTGCTCCAGTATGTGGTCCCTCCCATGGGAGACAGTCTTCCACGAACTCCTCCAGCATAGCTCCTTCCCACGTGCTGCAGTGCTTCATGAACTGCTCCAGCTTGTTTCCATTCCATGGGGTGCAGTCCTTCAGGAACAGACTGCTCCAGCATGGGTCCTCTGTGGGGCCGCAGGTCCTGCCAGAAGACCTCCTCCAGGGTGGGCTTTCCTACAGGAGGTGACAGGTCCTGCCAAGAACCTGCACCAGCATGGGCTCTCCACAGGGTCACAGCCTCCTTCAAGCGCATCCACCGGCTCTGGCATAGGTTCCTCCATGGGCTGCAGGGTGGACCTCTACTCCATGGCAGACATCTTGCTCCACGGCAGACCTCTTGCTCCATGGTGGACGTCCATGGGCTGCAGAGGGACAGCCTGCTTCACCATGAACTTCTCTACAGGATGCAGGGGAATTTTTTCTTCAGCACGAGGAGCATCTCCTCCTACTCCTTCTTCACTGACCTTGGTGTCTGCAGGGTTGTTTTTCACATTTTCTCACTCTCTCTCCCAGCTGCTGTTGCACAGCACTTCTTTTAAACTTTCTTAAATATGTTATCACAGACGTGCTACCAATGTCACTGATGGGCTCAGCTTTAGCCAGTGATGAGTCCATTTAGGAGCTGGCTGGAGCTTCCTCTGTTGGACATGGGAGCAGTTTCTGGCATCTTCTCACAGAAGCTACCCCTGTAAACCATTCCACTATCAAAACCTTGCCACATAAACCCAATACGGGCACCTAGATTTAAGTGACTTAATTTGAAAGTTGAGTATCACCTGTAATTCATGGTGAGCTGAAGCCACCATTAATAACGAAGTTAGCTGAATCCCACCACTTTGGCTGAGTTTAAAACTCTCATGGATAAAAATTTCTTAAATAACTAAAAGGACAATCAGGGTGGTGTGGTTTAACCCCAGATGGCAGCTAAGCACCAGACAGCAACTTGCTCACTCTCCCCGGCTGGGATGGGGGGAGAATCAGAAGGGTAAATGTGAGAAAACTTGTGGGTTGAGAGAAAGACAGTTTAATATGTAAAGCAAAAGCTCCACACACAAGCGAAGCAAAATAAGGAATTCATTCACTACTTCCCATCAGCAGGCAGGTGTTCAGCCATCTCCAGCAAAGCAGGGCTCCATCATGCCTAACAGTTTCTTGGGAGGACAAAAGCCAACACTCTGAATGTCCCTCCTCTTCCTTCTTCTTCCTCTGGCTTTATATGCTGAGAATGATGTCATATGGCATGGAATATCTCTTTGGTCAGCTGGAGTCATCTGTCCCAGCTTTATACCCTCCAAACTTCTTGTGCACCCTTGGCCTACTCACTGGTGTGGTGGTGTGAGAAGCAGAAAAGGCCTTTGTGCTCTGTAAGTACTGTAAGCACTGCTCAGCAACAACTAAAACATCCTTGTATTATCCACCCAGTTTTCAGCACAAATCCAAAACACAGCCTCATACTAGCTACTATGAAGAAAACTAACTCTACCCCAGCCAAAATCAGCACACAGGGCACTGGTTCAGTGGCATGAGATGTGTCAGTTACTCACAGTGACCAATTCCTCGAAAAATGACCAACCATGAAATGGGAGAGATACATTACAGCAAAGGGAGGGGATCAACCTGAACATGTTATCTTCTAACCTGCATTTGAGGAGTGTAGCGCTTTTCAGTACTAGGCTTATATTGCCTCCCTCTTGTACTCTATGCATTGAGAGCAAACACTAGATCCTTCCAAGTCATGGCATAATCCGTAATGGCTCATTTGCAGTGGTGATACTCCCTCTGTTAATTGAGAAGACCCAAGGTGTTCTGTATTTCATAGGTAACTGCCACTGGGCAAGAAAAATGTGTGTTCATTAAGAGAGTGGGTGTCAGGAGGATGGGGCCAGACTCTTTTCAGTGGTGCCCAGTGACAGGACAAGGGGCAATGGGCACAAACTGAAGCGGAGGAAGTTCCGTCTGAACATGAGGAAGAACTTCTTCACCCTGAGGGTGATGGAGCACTGGAACAGGTTGCCCAGAGAGGCTGTAGAGTCTCCTTCTCTGGAGATATTCAAGACCCACCTGGACAAGGTCCTGTGCAGCCTGCTGTAGGTGACCCTGCTTCGGCAGGGGGGGTTGGATTAGATGACCCACAGAGGTCCCTTCCAATCCCAACCATTCTGTGATTCTGTGATGTTGAGATTCCAGGAGCTGGGTGGCAGAGGTGCTGTCATCCCGCCAGCAGCTGCCGGGGGGCACCAGGAAGTCCCAAAGTGGCCTCAGCAGTAGACAGGAACTGGACTCAGGAATGCATGGATCAGAATTTGGATCAGGATCACAGGCAGAACAACGAGCAGAGTCGTCTTCAGAAGCCGGCCATGGATGAAGAGAGCAAGACCCTTGTGATGCCCCAACTTTAGACTGAGTATGACGTGTATGGTGCGGAATACCTAGTTCGTCAGTTGTTGGGGTCGATGTAGCTTGAGAATTAGCACGACTAGGCCGCTTAAGCAAAACAGCGTAACTGAACAGGCTGCTGGAAAAGACAGCTAAGAATAACCATTGAGAAAGTTCTGATAGTGCACATGGTGTGGGTTAGCAAAAACGAGATGTGTTCAAGGACGTGGAGGCAGTCTGTTGCTATTGGCTTTAGTGCATAGTTACCAATTATAAGGGAATGTGAGGCGTGTAAACAGCGTGTGATTTATGTCTGTAGCCTAGCCGAATAAGCATAATCGCGTATACAGATATGGAAAATGTATATAACCACACAAGCAGGATAATAAAGAATCTGACTGTGCATCGTATCAACGCGTGTAAGAGTCGTTCCCGTCCTTTCACGGGTGCTGAAACTCGGCAGACTGTATCAGATCACCTCTTCGGTTTGCCCCTCACTGAAAGTGCGACCCTTTATGACTCCTCACTCGCAGGACCTAAGAGGACTATCAGTAACCTTGGCTGCTATAGTAATAGTTATAAACAGAGGCCTTTTTCTGCGTTCCATTCCTACCATTAGCTCAGTAAAACTATAAACATTAGGTGTTACCAGCTTTGGAGCTGACAGTGTCCGCAAAATATGCAGCCAAATTCAGAAAAATGCAGTTACTTAGATGAACTTAGCTGTTAAGGAAGATTCACTAAAAGAGAATTGGTTCTGTTTTATCCAAATCCAGGCCAGTACAGAATGGAATAGAATGGAATGGAATAGAATTAGAATGTCATAGCATAGCGCAGCATAACATAGAATGGGTGCGGTGGGTTGACCCTGGATGGATGCCTGGTGCCCACCAAAGCATCACTCCACCACCTCAGGTGGACAGAGAAGGGAGAAAAATTTGACAAAAGGCTCGTGGGCTGAGATGAGGACTGGAAGAGATTACTCACTAATTACCGTCATGGGCAAAACAGACTCGACTTGGGGAATTAATTTAATTTATTACTAATAAAATCATAGTAGGATAATGGGAAATAAAACCAAATCTTAAATCACCTTCCCCCCACCCTTCCCTTTTTCCCAGACTACTGGTTTCTCTACCTCCTCAACCCAAGAAGCACAGAGGGATAGAGAATGGGGGTTGCAGTCAGTTCATCATACTTTTTTTCTGCTGCTCCTTCCTCCTCAGGGGGAGGACTCCTCACACTCTTTCCCTGCTATACACGGGAGACAGTCCTCCAAGGGCCTCTCCACTGCCAGTCTTTCTCCTTCCCATGGGCTACAGTTCTTCATGAACTGCTCCAGCATGTGCCCTTTCCACACGGTGCAGTCCTTTAGGAACAGACTGCTCAAGTGTGGGTCCCCTGTGGAATCACAGGTCCTGCCAGCAAACGTGCTTCAGAGTGGTCTTCTCTTCACAAGGTCACAGATCCTGCCAGAAGCCTGCTCCAGTGTGGCCTTTCCAGGGGGTCAGAGATGTCTTCGGGCATCCACCTGCCCTGGCTGCAGGTGGAGATCTGCCTGGAGCACCTCCTCCCCATTCTTCTTCACTGACTTTGGTGTCTGCAGAGTAGCTTCTGTCACACATTGTCACTCTTTCTCCCAGGTGCTGTTGCACAGCAGTTTTTTCCCCTTCTTAAATATGTTATCACGGAGGCACTACCACCATCACTGACTGGCTCTGCCTTGGTCAGCAGCAGGTCCATCTTGGAGCCTGCTGGAACTGGCTGTGTTGGACACAGGGGAACCTTCTATCATCTTCTCACAAAAGCCGTCCTTGTAGACCCCCCACTCCCCCAACCTTGCCACACAAAAGAAAAGAGTAGAGTGGAATAGAATGGAATAGAATAGAAAAGATGTAGACTAGGCTACACTAGACTAGACTTGAGTAGTTCCATTTCGCAGGAACCTACAACAATCATGTAGTCCAACTGCCTGACCACTTCAGGGTTGACCGAAAGATAAAGCTTACTGTGAAGGGCATTGTCCAAAAGCCTCTTAAACACTGACAGGCTTAGGGCATCAACCACCTCTCTAGGAATCCCTTTCCAGTGTTTGCCACCTCTCAGTAAAGAAATGTTGCCCAATGTCGAGTCTGAATCTCCCTTGAGGCAGATTTGAACCACCCTCATGTGTCCTGCCACCGGATACCATGGACAAGAGATCAGTACCTCCCTCTGCACTTGTCCTCCTCAGGAAGCTGTAGAGAGCAATGAGGTCACGGCTCAGTCACCGTTTCTCCAAACTGGACAAACCCAGTATATTCAGACACTCCCCATAGGAGTAATATGTCATTGGAGAAGTTATTTCAGCTGGACAGGGAACTGAGCTATCTTGTCTAGACTGTGCTTTTGCCAGGAAAGGTTGGACCCGATCATCCTTGATGTCCCTTCCAACCTGGTATTCTGTGATTCATGAATAAAGATCTATTTACATTGCGCTAATGTAGATGTTTAGGGTCTTACTCCATTATCCAAAGGGAGATATCTCTTGCCACTTAAAATGGCATAAGGTACCCAGTCTGGTCTCCATGTAGTTCTATGGAAGGTCTCCCATTTGTGCTGTGTCATCTCCTGCAGCTCCATGTCAATGTTGTGGTTCTACTAGTGTGCCTCCAGTGATACCAAATGCCTAAGTTTAGGACATCTGTTCCAGCTGCTAGTGCGCAAGTAGCCCCCTACATACAGACACCCAAGCTCACATGTCTGAATTTGGAGGTAATCTCACCTAAGTGCATGCATCTATCTGGTGAACAGTTCATGTGCCACTGTCCTGGGTATATCACAAAGTACATGCTCTGGCCCTTTTTCTAAGGAGTTCACTGAAGAAACAGTGGAAGAAGCTCTGTTAAAAAAATGCTTCTCTTTTGAAACCAGTTCCCACATTAAGTCAGCAATAAATCATACTATGTGCATAACTGTTTTTCTCAGGTCAGTTTACAGTCCATTCCCCTAACAAAGTTGTCATCCAAGCTGTTGGAGAAGATGCCATCCTTCCTTGCTACATCTTTGTTCCTAAGATAAACCTATCATTTACCAGGTTGCGTCACGGAGCAGCTCACTTTGCACACAATCTGCGAGGAATGGACAAAATGCATACAGAAAAGGCTGGGAGAAAGGAAAATATTTTAAGCCAAGATATGAAACTGTGCACAATACAGAATGTGATCAAGCAAGTATAACACAAAGATTGCAATTAAGCATTAAATTTGTCTAAGAAAATGATATGATCTTTCACATCAGCAAAATTACGATATTTAAAAAAAATTATTCCTCTTTAACTGAACAGATTCTCATGGATGATTCTTTGTGTGAGTTTTTAAAGAAGGGATACAATTCTTCTGAGAATGCACAGTCTTTGAAAGTGAATAGCACAGACATGTCAGTCACATTGAAGAAAGTCAAGCTTTTCTCTTCACAATCAAGGTAGACTCCAACTTTCTTGGGATTTTTCTGCACTACTAACCGTGTCCATGGATCCGTTCTTGCCCAGTAACCTTTGAAACATAAGCCCAGGGCCCAGAATCCTTCTTTAGGTGACAGAGACATTACTCCTTTCCTCGGGGCAGATTTTCTGGCTACTCCCAGGTCCCAGTCATTGCTTTTTTCAACGTCCACCTCCCAGTAATGCTTCCCAGAGGAGAAACCTTCTGAGCCCAGCACACAGACAGATGAATCAAAACTCCCTTCATTTTGAGTCACTTTCTGGGCCTGTGATCTATGCATAAAACTCTTCTTGTCCACAGCAACAGACAAATTTGGATGGGCTGTGTCGCCATCAACCTTGATGTCATCTACAACAAACAGATATTTGGGGCTTTATTAACACTCCTCTAAAGCAAATATACAAGAAGAGAAGGAAAATATACTGTACTGCATTTCTTTCTGAAAATCTCCCTACAACTAGTCTAGAAAGACCTCTAAGCCATGAATAAAGAAGGACTGCACTCAGACATATGAATTGCACTTTAACTTCCAAATATTTCACTGCCAAGTGAAATGTATCCGTATCACTGGAATAAAAGGCATTCGTGGACTGACAATCCAGTCCATGTTCATCATTGCTTCTGTGGTATTCACAGATTTCAAGCCATTTAGTACAGACATAAGTAAATACATTATTTTACCTGCATTGCCACGAGCCTTTCTGAATTCTGAAAGCACATAAGGGGTGGGGAGGTGGGATGAGGAGCGGGGAGGGAGAAAAGAAAAGGTAAGAAAAACCAAACTCCAAACATTGGCTGAAAAGCTGTCCCAATTCAAAGCTGGGGAATCTCAGACTGAATCTAGGATTAAACTATGCGGGTCAACAGATGCTCAAATTTCCTTGTGCTCTCTCAAGCCCTGTGATTACCTGCAGGGTCTGAAGAAGGATCTGAAGCTGGGATGAGTTTCCTACTTGGGAACTACTTTCTCTCTCAGGTCCCAATTTGCCGCCTTGCCAGCATTTTACATGAATGCCCCACCAGCCACACTCCACATTTCAAACCATGTGAGATTCGTGGTCAGCATCCCAACATTTCCGGAGATGCAGAAAGAGAGTCCCCTTAGTGACATTCATGGAAATAAATTTCAGCCAAATTTCATGAATATCTCACGTAGGGGTGGATACAAAGGAACAGTTTGGGTGCATTTTCCCTAATCCTCTGGGGGGAGGAGTGTGCTTGCTGATCAGTTTCTGGGTCCGTGCAACCGTGACAGCTTTGCGCAATAGCAGCTAGGCAGGGAAGGATAGTGAAGAAGAGGTGGCAGGCAGAGTCTATTATAGAAAAACAAGCTGCTGAGAAGTCAAACCAGACAAGTAAATATTTGCCAGGTCAGAATCAGCTGAGCTTGTGCTTTCAAGTGTAAGAGATGAAAAGATGACCTGACAGGGTAAGATCATGAAGTCCTGAGATGTCAGCTTAAAGAAATAGCTCAAAGGCAGGCATTTGCATGTTAAAAACATCAAGTTTTAGATGAATGTCAGAGCATGTGAACAGACAAGTGTGCGATGTGCACCTGGAACTGTGTGCAGGGAAGGCTTTGAAGCCCCAGGAGTTCAAGTTATGAGCTCTAAATTCAATGTTCTGTAAAACAAGAACCATCCCTTCCTCTCCTCAGACTTTCCCTTTCACTTGGTGGGACTTAAGGGACAATAATGACTTACCAATTTCTTTCCTCTGATCCACTGCAAACAAGATAAACATACAGAAAGAAAATGTTACTATGGATTAGACATCAATACTTGGTAACACTACAGGATGACTCTGGACAGAGATAATTCTATTTATGCCAAAGTTCAGCCATATCCTGAAATGCCATATTTTAAACCACTATTTCTGGAGTCACTGTAGGTTTCCATGCAGTCAGCTCCACATGAGATTCACAGTCATTCCTAAGTGGGCTCTTGTTCTTCCTATGCGTACAAGGAGGGCCTTTTCCAACTAGAAAGGCTAATAGGTACAAGTGATATGAGGTAATCTTTTGCACATCAGAGGGCAACAGACACAGAAGTATAGCCAGGTCATTAAAGCTGGAGGTAACTAAAGGACAATGGAAGGATACAGCATCTACAAATCAGCCCATTTAAGCTACTGTGGGTTATTCCCATGGATTAGGTTTGGCTTCATAAATGGAAACAGCTTCCTGGAGATTCAGGTGACGTATTTCCAAGAAACTCGGAGAGCAAATATATACAACTTTCACTGGCAATAAACACAAAATCATGTAGGAAACCAGAAAGACTCACCATTCTTTGCATGCAGTTTCTCTGCCAAGTCACCGTGGGCAGCAAGAGAAGAAGACACTAAGTCATGACAAGAACTGCAACTTACAAAGAGGTCCACTGTAGGACGTTTTGCCGAAGGAAGTGACAAAAAACCTGGTATGGTAGGTGGCTCAGACTCCTTGGAGCTGCATCTCACAAGCTTCTGACTCTAGCAGGGATTTCTTCAGTAGCCAGTCACCACCCACTTTCCCACCAGGCTCCAGGTGTAGTTGGTGGCCCAGGCTCTCCAGTCACATCAGCCCTGTTATGTCCTTCTCTCAACAGATCCTACTCTCACTCTCCTGCCAAGGCCTCCACCAGCCAGAACGCCACAAGCAAGACACTATGAAGACCCCCAAACCTCACAACTAGCTGGCTCACACGACCTCCAGGGAGACAACAACACTCACCAATCTCCTTCTTCAGGTTCTCTGCAAGAAGAGGGGAGGAAGGGAGGACAAATTGCTTAGATCCTCATTGTGAGTCCAAGGAAGATGGGGAAAAGCCTAGGTCTTATTCGTCAAGCAGGAGGAAGGCGTCTGCCAACACCCGTCCCCAGCCAGGGCTCACTCAAACACAGAGCCATGGTGGCAGTGCACTGCATGCAGTCACCCTTCTTGGCACCCGTTGCTACCCCACCTTGGTCTCCCCCAGGGCGTTAGTGATACTCACCAATTTCCTTCTGGTTTTCTGTAAGAAAAGAAGGGGAAGAATGAACACCTTGCTTAGCACCCCGACTCCAAGGAATCAGGGAAAATCAACCTCCGGGGACCATGGGAGTGACAGGAGCAGAGACTCATGTCTCATAGCACCACTGCCATTGGGATCTGCAAGGAAGTCTTGCCCCATGAGTCCTCAACCAGGAACCAGGGAGGACAGGGGCACAGCACATCCCTCTTTCAGAGAGCATGCATGCTGGCCTCCAGGCACTCTTTGGAGCCAGGCTTAGCCTGTGCTTCCTGCCTGGCTGCCCATGCTGCATAACTCCCACCGTGGCCATTCTTGGAACAACATGTGAAGACCTCAGCAAGGCAGATTTGACCTCTGCGAACACCCACCCCAAGCCACGGCTCCCCTGGGAACTGAGCCACGGTGGCAATGCGCTGCTTGCACTCACCCTTCTCTGCATCACGTGCTGCCCTGTATTGCGACTGGAGCTCCTCTACAAATGAAGGTTAGGGAGAAAGGAGAGCAATCAGGGCTGCCCAGGCAGGAGCCACTGCCAACAGCAGAGACGAGGGCTCTCTCAGCTCTGGGCACAGAGCATCCAGCAGCTACGCTGCCTGAGACCTTCCCATCTGCTCCCTGCACCTCAAGTCAATGCACCTGCCTGGCACAGATGCCCTGCATGGCTGCTGCCTCCACCAGCATCACAGCCACATGTCCTCGCTTGGCATGTCAGGTACTGAGGGACGCGACACCACCCCTCAATCAGCACCCAGCAAGCAAGAAGCTGGAGTTCCTCCACCACAAGCTCCCTGTCCCTTCTTTCTGGCTCATACAGGGAATTTAGTCTGGCAGTTCCCTACTTCCCAGGAAACAGTGATCCCTTTCACTGGGGATGGATTCTCTCTCTTAGGCCATCACTTCTTCCTTCACTGAACAGCAAAGAACACGGAGCCTTCACCACAAAGCCCAGTCAGCAATAGTGTCCCCCCATCTCGAGAACATCCCACCAGCCCTAATGAGTGCACATTGGGCCAGGAAAACAGCCAAGGACCGTGGGAATAAGGCCACTCTGGCACACTGAACTCTTCACTAGTCAGCTTGCACCATGGGCAGGCAAGGACACTAAACCTCAGATGTCCACACTTAGCGTTCTGCCTCCAAAAGTGTGCTGAAAGGCAAAGGCACCATAAATAGTACCTCCACACCAGCTATCGGGAAACCCCGCAGAAAGGAAGAGTCAGAAACCAGCCCACTACTGGCCATGGGGCACTGTTTTGGTAAAGCTCAAGCCAGGGAGCACCTCTGCCATTTTGAGCCTTGGGGTGCTGGCAGGCCCTCTCAGTGTGGCACTCAGGAAGCTATTGGCACTGCTGGAGCGTCCCTCCTCACCCACCCCAAGGGCTCTGTCTCATTGGGGAAGGCATTAGGGCAAGTAGAAAGACTCACCATTCTTTGCACGAAGTTCCTCTGCCAGGTCACCATGGCCGTACAAGAAGAAGACGTCAAGTCAGAGCAAGACCCACAAGGTCCTTGCAAGCCAGTCCACTCAGGGATCGTCCATCACAGGGAGGGATGAAAAACTCCTCTGGCACAGTGGATGGCTCATGCTCCTTGGAGCTACCCATCATGTGTCTCTGACTGGGATTTTTTTCCACCAACCACAAACACCCACATCCCTACCAGGACCCAGGGCTAGTCAGAGACCTAGGCTCTCCACCCCATCAGCCACACTGCAGCTTTCCATCAATTATCTACTTCCCTCATACTCCTATCTGCACCAAAGCCTCCACCAGCCTGGACACCACCAGCCACCTGCCACAGCAACCCCAAATCTCACTAGTTGCAAGGGCCGTGGCTGCACCTACAGGTCCTTTCCCTGGGGACATTTGGTGGAAGAAAGCAGAGGGAAAGCAGGGAGAGGTTACCTTCAACCCAGCTGTCTCTCAGCATTCTTGACACCAGTCAAGCTCAGACTGCAAACCCTCCTGGCTATCTCGTGGTGTCAGAGGTGACTTTCCCTCCACTGACCCACCCTGGCACTGCATCCTAGGATCCACTCACACACACAGCCCCCAGGGAGTCAGTGATACTCACCGATTTCTTTCTTCTTGTTCTCTGCAAGAATAGAGGATGAAGGGAGGACACATTGTTTAGTGTCTTGACTCCAAGGAAGACAGCGGTTATGCCCAGGCATTCTTCAGCAAAGTAGATTCATTCTCCTCCAAACCCACCCCCAGCCAGAGCTCCCCCAGGCACATAGCTATGGTGGCAGCACACTTCATGCAGTCACCCTTCTCAGCGTCCCTTGCTGCTCTGTGTTGTGACTGGAGCTCCTCTACAAATGAAGGGTAGGGAGAAAGCAGCAGGAGCAATCAGGGCTGCCCAGGCAGGACCTGCTACCAGCAGTGGAGACGGGGACTTACTATGTTCTGGGAACAGCAGCATCCAGCATCCACAGTTGTTAAGACCCACTATCTTCCCACCTGCTCCCTACACCTCATGTCAATGCACCTGCCTGGCACAGACGCCTTGCATGGCTGCTGCCTCCACTAGCATCCTTTGGCATGTCAGGTGCTGAGGATTCTCTCTCTTGGGCCACCACTTCTGCCCTTGATTCAGCTGCAAGTATACAGAGCCTTCACAACAAAGCCCAGTCAGCAACAGTGTTCCTCCATCGCGAGAACATCCAGCCTGCCCTAATGAGTGCATGTTGGGCCAGGAGCACAGCCAAAGGCTCAGAAATAGGACTATCCTGGCACTGTCAAGTCTCCACTAATGAGTTAGCACCATGGGCACGCAAGGACACTAAACCCCAAACATCCACACTTACCAATCTTCCTCTGAAAGGGTGCTGAAAAGCAAAGGCACCATAAATAGTAAGTCCATAGTTGCTATTGGGAGACACTTCACAAAAAAAAAAAAAAAGTCAAAAGCCACCCCACAACTGGCTGTGTGGTTGATTCTTCACTGTCAATATGAACTGGATAATGAGATCTTTGGGACAAGGAAATAGCTTACCTGGTAAAATAATGACAACAAGGAGGCAGATAATCCAGGACAAGTTCCTGTTTTCTGAAAAATGGAGAAAAAGAGATTAAAAAAATGACATGAATTTTCTTGTCTAGCCCGCACATACACAGAGTGGCCATGGCATCACACAATCTGCAATATTTGGACACGGTTACCAGAGAACCACTTTCAGTAAAATCATTCATCTGGAAACATGAAAGCTGAAATGAGACACTGATAGCTGCATTTTAAATTCACTGCCTTGTGTCCAGGTATTTTCCACGTACATGCACTGAAAACCAGATTTGAGTTAAACTGGGAAGTATGATTTTTTTTTCTTTGAGAAGTGGTTAATTATTTTTAGTCTTGCAATTGGACTCTGAAGCGAGCAATTTTGTTCTAAGTGATGCCATAAAAATACTTTAGCTTAAGACATGCTGACCTTCAAAGCTTTGAATAAGAAGAAATTTCAGAGGAAAGTTTAGCCTGAGCCTTTCTGCTAAACACCACCTTTCAGGCAGAATAACCCTCTAACAGCCTAATGCCAAAGTCTTTCCTTAATAGTACAAATCTCAGCAGCTGACAGTCCAAAGATCGGCCAGAAAAACTTCTCTGCCAGCATCAAAAAATAGAGGTTCATGCTGAGAAACAGGCTAATGTGCACTTAGCTCTGGAGTCCACTGTCTTCTTGGCCTCCCTGGAGTCAGAAGATGTTCTTCCCATTTCAGACACAGTTCTGATAGTGGGATGCCATGACTGCAGACTCATTGACTTCCTCAAAGTATTGAGCAGTAGACTCCTCTTAGGCAACATCTCATTCCCTAACTATTGTACCCATTAGTCTTTACAGCATGAAATTGTATTCATAGGAATAGGAACCAAGCTCACTGGAAGGAGGAGGACAGCTGCACCTGGAGATGAGGACATTTTTTTCTCAAAATCTTAAACCTGTCCATGAAGGATAAAGGATACCCCTGGACTACTGAGATAACACAAGCATCCCGGTCCCTCTAACACCTCTGTGAAACCCCCCCAGTATCTGGTGTCATAGATAACTGTAGTGAGACTGACTCCAGGGCCATCTAGATTGATAAAGAAGCAGGTGGATGATGACACCGGGGATTTATCACTGCTTTTCAAACACTAGTGTGTGTGTGTATGTGTGTGTTAAGTAGCAATTAGTCAAATCATGTTGTAACTGAACACTTGAAAGGTGTACAAACCATCTGTAAAACCACATTCAGGTTTCCCAATTTGACTGGGACACCTCATGCACATGAATAAGAAAATTAGTCTTGCAATTCTATATTGTGCATTCTAGCTTCTCTCCTTGGTCAGCATGGGCCAGTCACGAATTTTTGTGACACTCCCAAAGGGATTCAACTATTGAGTGCTGTGGGAAACTGTGTGAAATAATTCACAGCATTAGGCCCAGCCTTCTCATTAGTAGTGGACGATGCAGTATCTGAGTGAAAGGACAGTCGCTTTGCTTGCTTGGAGAAAGCCAGAACACATGATGTAAGTCTTAGTTGCTGCATACCTGACTGTTGAGCAATTTGTGGACTGTGTTCCCTATCAGTGGTCACAAAAAAAGGTGGCGGCTCTCCACAGGGTAGCTCAATGGAGCTTTCTATTGCAAATACATTGTCCATCTCCTGTAGAATGCTCGTCTGGGCCAGTGAAGATAGATCTTCTCCTTCGTGATTAACCCACATCACTTTGGGCTTTTCGTAGGTGCCTCTTATTTTGCCTTTGTATGTACAAGTGCTTGAGTGTGGTGCAAGAATTTCATTCATGGAACCTGTAACAGAGACAAGTGAACACCACCGCATCTGGCACAACAGAGAAATACCAAGTACACCATGAAAGAGATCTCACTTCAGGTGAGAAGGTTAAAAACAGAAGTGATGCTAAAGAGATAACAGTACTCAGGTTCAAACTGTTAAAAATAAGGGAAAGGTATGAGCCCCTTAAGCTATGACTGAACTTGGCCCAAAGAGGCAGAACAGCGAGATCGCTCTCAGCACTTTCCTGGGTCATGGTTTCATGTTGTTTCCCCGAAGATGACACAAGGCCAACCCAAACATCCTTTGCCCAACAGCAAAGATTTCTCCTGAAGGGTATGATTCTGCAGGATGCCTGGGGCTTCAGGGAAGGTGCCGAGACCTGTCCAATTTCAGCTCTTCTAGAAATAACAGAGGGGTCTGATTCCCTCAGGAAAGAAGATGCAGGTGTAAAAATGTGACCTACCTGATCGGCTTATCTCGGATTTGATGAGTTTGACTACACACACCACATCTACGTTCTCACAAGGCACTGTGATGATGCTTTGCACTGTGAAATGGTCTCTCTCACTCCAGGTTACATTGGTCTTGGCCTCCACATATACTGTGTCCCCTCCATAGTTCATCCAAATGACTTCAGGCTTTGGGTACCATTTTTTTGACTTACACGTGTAGCGACACATATTCTCCTCTTGCAGATTCCTGTCTAAAGTTGGCTTATATCCAATAGCTGTAACAGAGTAAATCAATGAGTCTGAAATCGAGTTAGAGTTACTGCAAAACAACAACAACAAAATAAACCGGCAAAACTCATAAAGCCTCATTATGTTGCTCTAAAAATTTGTAGCTCCTAAAAAAAACCATCCCTGGTCAGATCAAAGGAGCCATTTTACCCGGACTCCAACCATGGTGAGCTCTAGGGCATCTTACCACAGAGAAGCAGTGAACTTCAGTGAGCTTGGATGATCAAAGGTCAGGAAGAGCATCTAACATTTTGCAAAATAGATGAGCACTCTCCACAGGACTGAGGGGGATGTGACACAGGTCCATAAAAAAGGAAGGGGGTGGAGAGGAAGAAGAGCAAGAAATTGTTCCCTGTCTTGTCCAACACCAAAACAGGAGGCATCAAGTCAGCCTAGCATATGGTAGATTCAAAAAAAAAACAAATGAAAAGGGCCTTCAAACATGCCATTGATCTGCCGAATAAACTGATGCCAGATTTCTGGATACTAGGTGTTTCTATGCCCTCAGACTAAGCTCCAGAGTGTGACTTGTCCAACAGGTCAGATCTGGTAAGGTGCTTCAGTGAAGTGCTTTAAGGCTGGCATTTTGGCCAGGTCTTCTGAGATGGGAGATTTCTAACGAGGAGGGAAAAGAGGCCTTTACCTTACCATTTATGTGTACTGCACATCAGTGAATACCCTCCCTAATAGCTCTGAGTAATTGTTTTTTCATTTTGCAAACTAAACCAGCCCTAACCAGAGAGGCTGAGCATTCATAATACCAGAAGAGAAAACAATTATTGATTGTTTATATAGGGTTATTCAGCATCTTAATATATTCAGCATCTATATAGGGATTTATACAGGGATATTCAGCATCTTCATGCAGTTCCCCATAGCACTATTTTCCCACGTGCCCTATCCCCCTCAGAGCCCAGCTTTTGAATATTCAGGACTGAAGCAAGTCTTTCCACCTACTTCCCACATCTTTGCTTATTCCCCAGTTTCTCTAAGCAACCGTTAAGCGTGATGGAGTCCTGCATTCCTGGAGATGGCTAAACACCTGCCCACTGATGGGAAGTAGTGAATGAATTCCTCATTTTCCTTTGATTGTGTGCACAGCTTTTGCTTTACCTGTTAAACTCTCATTATCTTAACTCATGAGTTACATATTTCTGCCCTTCTGATGCTCTCCTCCATCCCACCGGTGCAGGGAGTGACGCTGCTGTGCTGAACAAGCAGCTGTGTGATGCTGAGCTGCCTACTGGGGTTAAACCATGACAAGGTCTCAGCTATGCAGCAAGTAATAGGTAGAGCCACAGAACCACAATGGGATCTAAACACAGCGTGGTCATAGCAGGTTGCATTTCACTGAGAATATCTCCCTGCTTACCTGTAATGTTAAGATGAGTCATAGCCTCCTGTGTGACAGCACTGCCATTCACTGCACAAACATATGTGCCCTCGTCGGCTACTTGCACTTGCCGGATAACCAGAAGAAGCGCTCTTTTCTGCCAGTATCCCGCAATCCTACACTGCTCTTCAACCTGGCACTGCTCCACCATCCCACCAAGGCTGGAGGAAGAGCACAGTGGGGCATCCCTCCCCTTTTCCATTTTGTACCAAAGCACACTTGTGTCAGAGGGGACGCTGTCTGTCAGCTGGCAGGACAGAGTCACTTGTTCTTCAACAAGGACAACAGATGGTTCGATGGTGATGGTAATAGGCACTTCACCTGCAAGGAAGAGGTGGAAGCAAATTATAGAATCATAAAATCATAGAATGCTTTGAGTTGAAAGGGACCTTTAGCGGTCATCTAGCCCAACCCCCGTGCAGTGAGCAGGGACATCTTCAACTAGACTAGGTTGCTCAGAGCCCCATGCAACCTGGCCTTGAATGGTTCCAGGGATGGGGCCTCCACTACCTCTCTGGGCAATCTGTTCCAGTGTTTCACCACCCTCATCATAAGCAATTTCTTCCTTATATCTAGTCTAAATCTACCCTCCCTTAGTTTAAAGCCATTGCTCCTTGTCCTGTCGCAACAAGCTCTGCTGAAAAGATTTTCCCCATCTTTCCTACAGGCCCCCTTCAGATACTGAAAGGCTGCCATAAGGTCTCCCCGCAGCCTTCTCTTCTCCAGACTGAACAACCCCAACTTTCACAACCTTTCCTCAGAGGAGAGGTGCTCCAGCCCTTGGACCATCTTTGTGGCCTCCTCTGGACCCGCTTGAACAGCTCCATGTCCTTCTTGTGCTGGGGGCTCCAGAGCTGGACGCAGTACTCCAAGTGGGGTCTCACCAGAGTGGAGCAAAGTGGCAGAATCACCTCCCTCGACTTGCTGGCCACGCTTCACTTGGTGCAGCCCAGGATACGTTTGGCCTTCTGGGCTGGGAGCGCACATTGGTGGCTTATGTCTAGCTTTTCATCTGTCAGTACGCCCAAGCCCTTCTCAGCAGGGCTGCTCTCAATCCCTTCATCCTCCAGCCTGTACTGATAGTGGAAGTTTCCCTGACCCACATGCAGGAGGTTGCACTTGGCCTTGTTGAACCTCATGAAGTTCACACGGGCCCACTTCTCAAGCTTGTCCAGGTCCCTTTGGATGGCATCCCGTCCTTCTGTTGTGTCAACTGCACCACTCAGCTTGGTGTCGTTTGCAAACTTGCTGAGGGTGCACTCGATCTCGCTGTGTAAGTCATTGATGAAAATGTTAAACAGCACTGGTCCCAGTACGGACCCCTGAGGGACACCACTTGTCACCAGCGTCCATTTGGACATTGAGCTGTTGAAGACTACTCTCTGCCTGTGACCTTCCAACCAATTCCTTAGCCACTGAACAGGCCACACATCAAATTCATATTTCTCCAAATTAGAGAGAAGAATGTTGTGAGAGACTGTGTCGCAGGCTTTACAGAAGTCCAGATAGATCACATCCATAGCTCTTCCCTTTTCCACTGATCTAGTCACATCATCATAGAAAGTCACTAAGTTGGCCAGGCAGGACTTGCCCTTGGTGAAGCCATGCTGGCTGTCTCAAATCACGTCCCTGTCCTCCATGTGCCTTAGCATAGCTTCTAGGAGGATGTGTTCCATGATCTTCCCAGGCATAGAGGTGAGGCTGAAAAGTTGGTAGTTCCCAAGGTCCTCCTCCCCACTCTTTTTAGAAATGAGCACAATTTTTCCCTTCCTCCAGTCACTAGGGGCTTTGTCTGACTGCCATGACCTTTCAAATATCATGGAGAGCGGCTTGGCAATGAGATCAGCCAATTCCCTCTGGACTCTGGGATGCGTCTCCTCAGGTCCCATAGACTTATGTACATTCAGGTTCCTCAGGTAGTCCCAAAGCTGATCTTCCCTTACAGTGGGAGGGGCTTTGGCCCTTTGGTCCCTATCTTGCAGTCCATCAGCTGGGGGGGGCAAGGAGAGAGGTTGCCAGTGAAGACTGAGGCATTGTTGAGTACCTCAGCCTTCTCCTCGTCTATTGATACGAGCTTGCCATTCTGGTTTATCAGAGGGAGTACGCTTTCTTCAACCTTCCTTTTCTGGTTGACATATCTGTAGAAGCCCTTCTTGTTATTCTTTGCGTCCCTTCCCAAGTTCAGCTCCAGTTGCGCCTTGGCCCTCCTGCCTTCACCCCTACACAACCGGGCAGCATCCCTATACTCTTCCGAAGATACCTGTCCCTGCTTCCACTGCCTATCTAGTTCCCTCTTGCCCTATAGTTTGACCAGCAGGTATCAACCCAGCCTTGCTGGTCTCTTCCCTTCCTTTCCTGACTTCTTATACCTGGGGACCGAGAGCTCTGTGCTCTCTGGAAAGTGTCCTTAAAGATCTGCCAGCTCTGTTCTGCCCTCCTGTCCCAGAGGACCATTTCCCAGGGAGTCCTACTGACTAACTCCTTGAAGAGCTGGAATTTCGCTTTCCTAAAATTTAGGGTCCTGACTATACTCCTCACCTTTCCCGTATCCCTCAGGACTGTGAACTCCACCAATGCATGACCATTGCAGCCCAGGTTGCCTCCAGCCTTGACGCCACCAATGAGCTCACTTGCATTGGTGAGCATCAGGTCCAGTATTGCACCCCTCGGGTAGGGGTGTCAATTAACTGGCTTAAAAAGTTATTCTCAATGCATTCTAGGAATCTCCTGGATTGCCTACAGCTCCCCATGCTACTTTTCCAGCAGATGTTGGGGTGGTTGAAGTCCCTCATCAAATGCACTGGTTTTCCCCACGAGTGTCATCTTTCCATAGAGGGAAGAAAGCTACATGTGTTAGCTGAATCCAAAACAGAAAGCTGAGCTCTAGGCTAGAGTCTCATAGTCCTTTACAAGAGTGAGGACAGGGTCTAGAGTCATTGCTAGCAACGTTTCCAGACATGCTTTATGGTTATCAAATTTCCTGGTTCTACAAAAGTCAGTTGTGTTACTTACAGGTATTGTGGGCAGCGATTTACTCAGAAAGACAATAGGCATGCTGGTGCATGGACTGCAAACCAAAGCTCACTGAGCTAAGAGCAAGTTACCACACAGGATATGCAAGGATGTGAAAGGATCAGTGAAATGATCTGCACTTGCAGCAGATTTACAACCTGCAAAGCAATCTGCACAGGCTCTTGCTCTCCACAGTGCCTGGGTCTGTGACACAGGACAGACTGAACATGGCTCCCTCACGTGTGTAGTAAGATAATTGCTGCACCTACTCTGCTTCCCTGAAATAGCTGATGCCCCAGAGCAGGACTGGGGTGTCTCACATCATCAGAATGGCCGAAGTTATCCCAGACTGGGACTTGGAGGTGTCAGACACCACATAGGATCTACAATGCCTTTGTTTCTTTAGGGACTTTGAACTGAAGTGCAGGCATGATATCTTAGGACAATTGGCTAGCTGGATACAGTAGCGAGTTTCTTACCTGTAAGCCACTTTCCAATTAAAACACATGTTGGAAGAACAAAGAACAGGACTAGTACAAGCTTTCTTTCTGAGCACAAACATGTCATGAGGGTCAAGCCAAATTCCTTCTATTCCCCTGGGAACTGGATGATGCACTATAAAAATGAGAAAGAATTCACGAGAGGAGTGAAACAGAAGGGAATGAATCTTGATAAAGGCAGAAACACAAAGACAGCACGTGGTCCTGCCTGCTGTGTTCATATTCTGAAGGATTGCATTGTGTTGGTGGGGTCACTGACAGCTCCTGGCTGCCTTCTCTGAGGGAAATCTGCCCGTTCTTGTGCCTTGACAGCCCTTATTCTTGGGCACAAGAACATGTGGCTTCAAACTTACTTGGACTGACTAAATCAATCAGCACACCCCATTCCCTATCTCTACGGCTGTGTTATCTTGCACCTGCAATCTAGCTTAACTCCCAACAAACTTGTACTCTTGTCCTCTCTTAGTAGTAAACCTTGGTGAACTGCTAAAGGGCAGAGAAAGAGTTGTTGGGTAGGGCAATAAAACCCAGGAAAAGTTAGTGCTGTAAGGAAGCACCTGGGGAGTGAAAGATGACTTGAAAGGGTCTAGCATTTATTTTAAATGCATAGGGTATAAGAGGGAGGCAATGCAAGCACAGTGCAGGAAAGCGCCCCGCGTCATATTAATCACCTGAAAGGCAGGTTAGGGGACAATAAGGCATCCCCAAGGAAGCCCCCTCCCTTTGCTTTGCTGAATCCCAGAGTCACGCTGAGCTGCTTGGCACAAAAGCTGAGCTACGTATGTAAATGCACACTTGCTCACATTCCACTAGCTGGCATTTACAGCATCTTTTCAAAATAGTCTATTTAAAGGACAGAGTATTAACATTTCTGTCTCAACAATTAAACATTTTGAATGAATGAAAATATCAAAACTTGTATCTAGCTATCACTTTTATGTGTTTGTGTTCTTCCACAAGCCTTGATTCCCTGCTATGCTAAATATCTGTACCTATATTACAAAGATCAGATTAATAGATATTTGCCATGCCAAAGCAGAGGATGTTACATTTTCAACCAACAACATTGGAGGAACGTTACGTATCAACAAATCATTAGTTCAATGACGTAAAGTAACTAAAACTACAGTACAAATCTCAGAACAGTACCTGATTAACTAACAAAAATACTCATAAGTTTAATTAATAAAATACTTCTTCCTTACTAATGCTAAGATACAATGCTAAGATACGCTTCACTTTATTCTTTCTCATTCGATAATCCTCAGGTATCACTTGTGAATTTTAAAGTAGAATGCACCTGCCCGAAAAGACATCTAGAATATATCATTTTGCTACTTTCATTGTGTGTCCTTTCTAGTTTTAAAAAAGTCTTGTGCTCTTACCTGTTGGAAGGAGTGTCTTGGTTAGAGATTTTAAAAAATACAGGAAGAAACATGATGACTCAAGTTACCACTGAAGTAGGAGGAGCAATTCTGCACTAATGGGATAATGATAAGAAATGCCTTTCACCTGTTGGTGAAAAATAAAAACAAGAAGTCTGGTATAAGATGAGAGGTAAATAAAAGAAACTTATTTTCTGGGTATATTGGGTGTCTGTTGCTAGGTTTTGATAGCAGGAGGGTTGCAAGGGTGGCATCTTTGGCAAAAAGTAAGGTCCTGCTCCTATTGTGGACACAGCTGATCCAAGCTGGCTGCAAAATTAACCTACCCCAGGCCAAAGCTGAGCCAATTAGTGAAGCTGGTGGTACCTCTGAGAAGACATGTTTATGATGGGGCAAAATACAGCACAACAGTAAGGAAAAAATGTGTAAAACAACCCTGCCGACACCAAGGTCAGAGAAGGAGGAGGGGGTGGAAGTGCTCCAGGTGCCAGAGCAGAAATTCACCTGTAGCCTGGGGAGAGGACCATGGTGGAGAAGGTACTCACACTGCAGCCCCTGGAGGTCTGTATATCGTAGCAGGTGAGCATTCCTGGAAAGAAACTGCAGTGCATGGAGAGGTCATGGGGGAGCAGATTTATCCTGAAGGACTGCGGCCCACAGAAAGCCCATGCTGGAGCGGGGGAGAAGTGTGAGGAGGAAGGTCTGGCAGGGAGGAACTCTCATGGGCTGACCACGACACCCCAGTTTTCCATGCCACTGCACCACTTGGGGCAGGAGAAGGTAGAGGAATAACGAAGTCAAGCCTGGGAAACAGGAGCATGGGGGGAAGGTGTTTTAGATTTTTGTCTCCGTTTCTGACTATCCAAACCCATTTCCTGGGCTGCATCACAAGTAGCATGTCCAGCAGGTTGAGGGAGGTGACTCTGCCCCTCTGCTCTGCTCTGGTTAGACCCCACCTGGAGTCCTACGTCCAGCTCTGGAGCCCTCAGCACAGGAAAGACATGCACCCTGTTGGAGCAGGTCCAGACGAGGACCACAAAAATGATCCGAGGGCTGGAACATCTCTCCTGTGAGGGAAGGCTGAGAGAGTTGCGACTGGAGACCTTCTTTCAGCCTTTCTGTACCTGAAAGGGCCTGCAAGAAAGCTGGAGAAGGACATTTTACAAGGGCATGTAGGGATAGCACAAGGAATAATGAATTTAAACTGAAAGAGGGTGGATTTAGAGAAGATAAAAGGAAGAAATTGTTTACTAGTGTTTTCTCACAAACTGAGTTTGTTACCTGGTGTGCAACATCCAGCATGCACACAGAGCTGAGATAATAGTTTATTTCATGTCTGCACGGAGATGGGTGGTAGCTGGTAACTCCACAGAGCTAGCACACCTGGTTGCAATCACATAGCATATTTCTACAGTTTAAAATGTTAGTTCCGCCTATTAGCCATACCCTCCTTACTATGATTGGTTAGTTCTCTTCTCACTTGAGTTTAAAGATCCAGTCCTCCTAAAATTTACTACGTATGCTCAGAGAGTAAGGGTGTCTGCTCGGGCTGGAGTCTCCAACTCAAGGGGTGTGACTTTTAGTATTGTAATGAGGTTAGTTCATTTAAGGGAACTCTTTATCATCCTTCTGCTGTTAGTTCCAAATTGTTCCAAAAGATCTTAATTAACTTACATATTTTTCCAATATATACTTCGTTCCCAATTAGACTTTCCTGTATCAGCCGCCCTTGTCAAAATCTTGGCCTTCTGTTAACCCTAGAGTACATATTCTAGGTAAATAATTTGGTCAGACTCACCTTTTATGCATACTTGAATAAAGCTGGGTTCAACAAACTACACTAGGAGGGTGGTGAGGCACTTGAACAAGTTGTCCAGAGAAGTTGTGGATGTCCCAGCCCTGGAAGTGTTCAAGGCTTGGGTTGAATGTGACTTTGAGCCACCTGGTCTAGTGGAAGGTGTCCCTGCAGGGAGATAGGAACTAGATGATCATTAAGGTCCCTTGCAACCTAAATCCTTCTGTGATTCTAACTAGCAGTAAATTAAATTAATTTTCCCCAAGTTAGGTCTGTTTTTCTCATGGTGGTATCAGACTTGTCCATCTGGAGAAAGACTCTGAAGAGATGAAAGAGACCAGGAGGCAGGTTCTTCCATGGATTTTTGAGACTTCTTTGACTAGCAAATGTGTAAAGACCCATGCATTGTGGGAGGCATCCCATTACTGTCTTCCACGAGCCTGCTCCATGCCATCGACCCACATCAAGGAGTTTGTGGGGTATAAGGGTTTCGCTATGCACTACAGGCTGCCCTTTTGTCGTAATCATATGTCTGGTCTTCCCAATCATGCAAAAGTTTGTCTACGTCCTGCCATCACACTGATAATGACATGGTATGCGATGTATTAAAACCACTCTACATTCTCTAAGCACCTCTCACTGTTTAAACCTGTTCATCATCTTTCTGTTCTTGGCCCAACCTTATGCCTGATACACCAGGAGGGAACACATCCATTGGATGCCTGCATCCCATTGGACAGGCTCCTTGCTGTCCCACTCCACAGGATGCACACACTGGAAAATCAGGATGCATTGTGCAAAAGTGATAACCTTAAGGTAGCCATCTCAGCTGGAGATTTCTACTGGACAGACATTTACACTGAATAAAGCTTAAGTTGAGGGCACTTAAACTGAAGCAACTCTGTATCAGTCCACATTCTGTACAGTATCGTTTCATGTGTACAACGACTCCTTTTGGTCTTCTGAAAAGTTCATAACCTTTCTGCTCTGCTGCTTCTTCCTCCTCACACTTGTCCCCTGTTCCAGCATGGGTACTCTCCATGGGCTACGGTCCTTCAGGATCAATCTGCTCTAGCATGGGTCCTCCATGGGCTGCAGTTTCTGCCATGAGTACCTACTCCAGGGTGGGGTCCCCACAAGCGGAAGTCCTTCAGTATCGACCTGCTCCACCGTGGGCTCTCCATGTACCACAGCTCCTTTGGGGAATATCCACATGCTCCAGGGCTGGGTTCTCCATGGACTGCAGCATGAATACCTGCTACAGCATGATGTCTTCACACACTGCAGGGAAATACCTGCTCCATCAAGGATGCTTCCAAAATTTTCATGGGCTACAGGCAAGTCTCTGCTCTGGAGCCAGAATCGTCTTCTCACAGAGCCCACCTCTGCAGTCTCCATGCCCCCAGCTACCAAAGTGTTGCCATGTAAACCCAATACAATTTCTAACCGGAATTTGACCATCTTGACACAAGCAGCTCTGAATATTTTTCACAACAAATAGAATCACAGGATCACAGACAGAATAGTAGGGGTTGGAAGGGACCTCTGTGGGTCATCTACTCCAACCCCCCTGCTGAAGCAGGGTCACCTACAGTAGACTGTAGAGGACCTTGTCCAGGTGGGTCTTGAATATCTCCAGAGAAGGAGACTCCACAACCTCCCTGGGCAGCCTGTGCCAGTGCTCCGTCACCCTCAGAGGGAAGAAGTTCTTCCTCATGTTCAGACGGAACTTCCTATGCTTCAGATTGTGCCCATTGCCACTTGTCCTGTCACTGGGCACTACTGAAAAGAGCTTGGCCTCATCCTCCTGACACCCACCCTTCAGATATTTGTAAGTATATATTAGGTCCCCTCTCAGCCTTCTCTTCTCCAGGCTGAACAAGCCCATCTCCCTCAGCCTTTCCTCGTAGGAGAGATGCTCCAGTCCCCTCACTATCCTCGTAGCCCTCCGCTGGACTCTCTCCAGTAGCTCCTCATCTTTCTTGAAGTGGGGAGCCCAGAACTGGACACAGTACTCCAGATGAGGCCTCACCAGGGCAATGTAGAGGGGAAGGAGAACCTCCCTCGACCTGCTGGCCACACTCCTCTTGATGCACCCCAGGATGCCACTGGCCTTCTTGGCAGCCAGGGCACACTGCTGGCTCATGGTTAACCTGTCGTCCAGCAGGACACCCAGGTCCCTCTCCGCAGAGCTGCTCTCCAGCAGGTCCACCCCGAGCCTGTACCGATGCATAGTTCAGAGTCTGAAAAAAAGTTATATTCTCCTCTCAGCTTGCCAAAATTTATCAAGACAGGTGTGAAAACACAAAATAAAATGAAAAGAAAGTGCCGAAGGTATTAAGATCAGTTTATGTACAATTTATTATAAAGGCTTTGTGTAACATTCCCATGTATAAGGAGACATTCAGGCATTTAGTCACATGTTTTTCTGTTATTCTCCATGGCAGATTTTTTCCACAGACAATTAGCTTAGCTGCTTTTGATTCATCAAGTCTCTAAACTAGCTGGAGTTTATGTGGGAAACACATGAAACTCGAAGTAAAACTCTATGTGTTTCTTTTAGATCCAGCTTTGAGTGTTACTTCTGCCAGGACTTACTGGTAGTAAAAATGATCAGGTTCAAATTCAAGGTGGATGGCTATCCAATAAAATGCTTTGGTTTAAAGTCCACTCAGAAAGTTATATTACACTTTCAGGCTCCTGGAGAATAGAACACTTGACAAATGCTGTTTAAATGCAAAGTGAAACACAGAAATCTAATATCGTAGAGGGGGGAGCCATAACTCCTTTTTTAACTGTACCGGTAACAATCTTTCCTTGGGGTAGCAGCTACTGGACCAGGGTGTTGTTATGTCTATCCAGTTCCCACAAAAGCTCAAAGCTGCATAGATGAGGAGTAAATACCACATTGAAATGGGAAAAAAAAATCCTTGTCACCCAACCATGTTTCAGTTAAAGAGATAACAGCGAATACATCTGAGCCTCTACAAGGGCAGAAGACTAAAATCCCTAATAACCATGATGATATGAATAGATTAACTAAATAGTGAAACACTTCCAACGATCCTTTTCTTACTCCAAGCATTGACTTTCTTCATACCCATTCTTCTTAGATCATTCAGAAAAAACAGTTAAGGAAATTTTATCTTTGTCCTGGACTGACTTACATGAGTGCATTTATTTGTGATGGTTTATGCATGTCTTGGAATTCACACAGAGCTTTGAGAATATTCTCAAACCAAAAGCAATCATTAGAGAGTTTCTCTGTTCTCTTCTTTGAGAACAAATAATATTAAGAAATTCTTTTGCTTCAAAGTGCTTTTTTTTTTTTGTTTTGAGACACTCCAATTTTCTCTCATTACTCCTCCATTTTTTTCAACTTTTCGTGTTTTGTTCCTCAGTCCTAATATCTTTATTTTATATTTACAGATGTACCAAGCCATTCTAGTCTCTCCTCCTCTTAAGCCTGACCTCTTGGCAAAGATCTTTGATTCTAAAACCCATTTCATTCAGAATTTCCTTTTACAGTGTCTCCAAAGGGACAGGGATTAAGACTGGGTGGATAGCAGGTGTGTGCTCCCCTTCCTTTTTGGATAGAAATGGGTAAAACATTTCCGCAGGGTCCTTTCCAAGCCTTAGAGGCATGCTCACCATGATGCCCATCTGCTTTGCTTCATAAAAGCTCACTTGCCCTTCCTCCAAGTCCACATGCACACCAATCACTGAATCACTCATCTGCTGCTTCGCAATCCGGTGGTCTCCTTCGCTAGAGAAAATGTCTCCCTGGGATCTGTGCAGAGCCCAGTAGTGCTCTCCAGGAAGGAACCCTTCCTCCTTCGGTCTCCCTGTCTTCCTCAGCACCCCCAGCACCCAGTCCTGCTGCTGGCCCACCTCCACCTCCCAGTAGTGTTTCCCAGCTGAGAACCCTTCCTTCCCCACCAGGACAGGAACCGTGGAGGCAGCATTCGAGACAGCAGGTTCAGACGTGTTGCTCCCCACATCTGGAGCCCCTGGCACCTGGAGCTCCAGGACTTGGCAGTCAGCATTCACAGTAATGGGAACTGGAGGGGAAAATGAGAATCATCCAATCAGCAGAGTGGCTCAAGGACCTCTCTCCACACAGGGCTATGGGATGAAGTGTTCCAGGGTCTGAACAGTCCTGGTGCAATTCCACAAGGAATTTCAACATTCCCCAGAACAGGGCATGCAATCACTGATGAACTGAGAGGCCCCTGGGAGCTCTCACAGCCATGTCCTCTCTGGGGGTGCAAGTCCACACACTTTACCAGAAATCTCTCTTTTCCATACCACCATCTGTCCTCTCCAGAACTGTGTCCCCATCCCACCCCAGACTTGGAACACCTTTCAGCAACTTCTTTTCTTGGTCTTCCCAACAGCCACATCCCAGTCTCATTTCCCGCTAACCAAGCCAGGCATATTCCTGTGACTCCAGTTTAGTCGGTATATCTCTAAAATCATGGTGTTGTCATTTCAGGGTAGCTTGGACAGGTGGCCACTGCATTTTCACACGCTTCCTCCTGCCAACTTACCTGCATGGCTTCTGGCTTCCCAGAAATCTACAGAAAGGAAAGAGAGAGTAGCTTTTTATCAATCTACTGGGAAGTTAGATACTTCTCAGTCTGAGAATACTACTAATGTGCGATTTTTGTCATTATTGTGATTTTGCATCAGTGATGGCATTCCTCCTCTTAACCCACCAATACTTCTAATTACTAGCATTTTTAAACCACTTACCCAGCTCTGTTTTCAGTCGACCTGAAAGGGAAAGACAGTCCAGTCACTAACACTTGGTTGCTTTTTTTTTTTTGTTCCAGTTTTTCAAAATAGGAGAACCCCAAAGCATGGAATAGGAGAGTATTCCTCTCCCTAGGTTGATATTTCACCATATTACTTGGCTTCAAATCCAGGGATAACAAAGACATACTCACCTGAAGACTTGTCTTATCGTTTGTAAACTTGACAAGAGTGTCACATTTACATAAAATGCGTTTTCTTACCAATGCGTTTTTTGAGTTTGGATTTTGCTGAAAAGGAATTGCAGAAAGGAGTGACATAAAAACTCAAAGCAAAAATAATAACGCATTTCTGAGAAAGACATTAGAATGGCATCCCCGGTTGTTCCTTACGGGAACAGTGTGTACACTGATGTGGGAGATTTCTGTCATCAAATTTGCAAGATAAAAACTGTTACAGGTTTTTCTTAGTAATGTGAAAGGAGGGAAAGGACAGAATGAGAAAGCTGAGCTGAGAGTTTGGGTTTTGTGAAATTTGTGGTTGTGTCCAGGCGAAATGTGGTGCTTAGGGATGTGGTTTAGTGGTGGACTTGGTAGACTTAGGTTAACGCTTGGACTCAATGATTGTTAGGGTCTTCTCCAACCTACATGATTGTATTAAACCACAAGGGACAGAAGAAACCTAATGTAGAGGCCTAAGAGGTGTAGGTGGACCATAATCAAGGTCCAAGGCATAATGCATTCTGCACATGTAGGTAGAGAAGTAAATAACATTGGCGTCTTTGCTACGTAGTCACCTCTATTAACATTTCTGAGAAGTCATTTTAAATAGAAGTGAGCTAATTAAACAAAGTAGTTTATTTTCTCTGAGGCCAGACAGCATCCATTTTCAAGGAGTATTTTAAGAAAATCAGATATACCTGCTCGATTTTTGGTTTTCTCCCCTTCTGAAAATTCAGCACATAGGGTAAAAGAAATAACATTAACGGAGTACTTGTCAGATATAAAGTGGAAGTTAAAAGTCACTTAGTGGACTTTGGCACTGCATTTCACAAAACCTTAAACTTGTGTCACTTCTATGGGAAATACGTAATTCCAACACACATTCTGTTAGGTTTTTTTACAGCTAAGCACACACACAAAAATTCTACAATACTTCAATACTTCCTTTTCTGGGGGGAAAAAAAAAAAAGTAAAGTGAATATCTCAGACTGTGCCTGGAGTTTTTCACATGAAAATGGTTCTCTTCAGCTGAACCTTGCGTTTCATTTTAAGTGCTTAACCAAACCAAACAGTGCGATCAAATCCAGCAACCAGACCAGACCAACCAACCAACCAAACAAACAAAGAAAAGCAACCCAGAAAAAACCCCATGTGGGCATAACTTTAGCACAAAGACAATTAAACACAATGAACAACAAAAGCATCTTACCTAACATTGACTTCAGTTCTTTTTTTTCTAGAAAAAACAGCACACAGATATCAGTGTAAACTCTTTGACAGAGTGGCTTAATCCACTCACCAATACCAAGGTATGAACTGTATAACCATCTAGCAAGTGCATCCTTGGATTACACTGGTGAGTGCTTGAAGTACATGTAAATCCAGTTCAACAATTTAACCCATGAATGTATCACACTATTTCAGCTTCATTGTATTTAGATAAAAACTTGTTAAGCAGAGAGGGAACAAGACTTATTTGTATTATTGCTGGAGGTCTTCTCTCAAAGCCTGTTTAGATCATGTCTTAACTGACCACATTTAAGATGCATAGATGCCCAATGCATTTGAGATGCTCTGAGGTACCCCAAGCGGCGTGTAGGTGTTCCTCTAGAAGATCTCTCATCTCCTATAAGCTCTGTTAGTTCACATAATATCTGTCAGATACAATCAAAGATTAATGAGGTATCTGCTGCCTTCCAGGGTAGCAGCTAGGAGGTAAGTGTGATGACCAAGGACATGACAAATGATTCAAGGCACCTGTATGTGCACAAGTAGATTGAGCCATAGGCATCCAAGCTCCCAGGGGTGATCCATAAATAAAGTTCACAGGGTTTACAGGGCCACTCAGCTAACTAAAGATATTTCTGAGTAATCTTGGAAGAGGCAGAAGCATGGTCACCAGGAAGAGGAGTGCTACAAACTTGCTAAGAGATTTCCATCCAACAGCAGGGATTTAGTTTGAGTTTTCAAAAAGGTCACTGCTGGTCCTCATTACTTCCTTGTAAACATCTGCAGTCTTCACTAGAGAATAGACTTCTTGTGGGTTATGATGTGTGGTTGTCATTCTTTCCTTAATATTGAAAAGGGCTGCCACTCCTGCAATTACTATATTGAAAATCAACATTTGAAAATTGTTTCCCTGAATTTATGTCTTTGAGATCTCTGAACATCTGAGCATCATTTCAAATGCAAAGGAGTTTTACCTTCTTCCATGTCAATCTTCACTTTTACTGAAAAACAGAGAAAATTGATCATAGTGTTAATTATTTTTGTAAAATTCCCTTGTCATACAACAGTGTGATTTATGTATGAACAGGAATAAGTGGGGTTAAAACTTTGATTTAATTTAACCTAATAAACTTCCCAAAGCTTCCTGTTAGTCCAAAGAATTCTTATTTTTTTATACTAGGACGTGTCTCATTTCTAATGGGGTTCACTAAAAATGAGGTAGCCTTCTGAGTCACCCAGTCCTTCCTAGGCGAGTCTCGTCCCAGCCATAGCCTAACTGGGGTTCAGAGACTAGCAATAAATCCTTGCTGTTCCATGGACATGTGTATCCTCAGTTGCCCAACCTGGTCAGGGAACAGAACTGTTGTGCCTCAGGGAATAAAATACTTCATGCAATTCATTTGTCCCTGCTATAGTTATGGCATGGATCAATTAGTACTCTCCCAAACAATAAGCAGGTATCATCTAGGTGACAACATGGGCCAAGGGTCATTATAAATTGATGGTTTGACTGTGGATACTCTGTGAGCAGGAAAGTTCAACACAATCCACATAAGCTATGCCATGCTTCCCTACCCCATGGCAGTGGGGCCAGCCTAGAAGATCTTTAAAGGTCCTTTCCAACCCAAACTATTCTATGATTCTATGCCAACTGGTCCGTTTTATTTTCAAGTACAGACACAGGTGGTGAGTACCAAACAGATGTATTCAAAGAAGTTGCTTTCAGAGTCTTGCGATGGCCTTGGGTTGGATCCTTGAATTGCTCTTGATGGTTTGGTTAATTCATTTAGTTCCTCCTCTTCTAAAGAATCTGAGGAATGCTTCTGATCAATTAGTTAACTCTTAAACAATTACAAACAAAGCTTGAACATGTATGACATGGTAGAGGATGTCAGCGTATGATAATGACTAGACCTTAATGAAAGAAAGAAACAGACTCTGTCTGTAAAGCACAAATGAAGAACACTCATACAGGAACTTATTATATTGTGTGATGCAAAAATAAAATTAAAAAATACAAAACATTTGGATGCAATTACAACTGCTAATTAGTTCTGTAATTTTATATAAACAGACATTCCAGCTTACAAATTTTCGTAATCTTCATGTTCAGCTTCCTCATTACTTACCTGAGCTAACTGTTTTCTTGTAATTACCTGGTTAAAAAAAGAAAAAAAAACCTTTTTTTGCGTGTTTTTGTAGAGTAATACTGACAGAAATCAGCTCTCTGATTTGCCATTTAGACTCTAGTGTCATTGGCAGCACTCTGGAGTTATCTCCCCAATGATTATAGAAAGGGAACTACACAAGTAGTCCAGCTCACAGAGCTCCTCTTGTCCGACCTAGAGCCATCTGAGGTAAGGTCATACAATCTGCATTCCTCCTTGTTTAGGCCATGTATTTTCCCATCCCTTTTTTTGTTCCATTTCCTGAACTTTCTCATTAAACAATCACTGGTGATTCTGCTTGTGAGCTTTTGTTACAGCCATGGATTTCAGTATGAACTGTTGTGATATTTCTATATGTTGACTGAGATAACATACAAAGAAGTACTTACTTCTCAGCTTGGAAAATACAGTGGAAATTAGGACCATGCTAAGACATAAAATTACCAGGAAGATAATCAGCCAGTTTGAAATGGAGGGAAAGAAAACATCTGTAAAAATACCAAAAGGAGTTATATTCTACCATTGATTAAAACATAAAAACATTTATAACTTAGGATGCAGTCATTATGTTTGAGGAGGTGGTGAGTTTGTATTTTACTTGAAATTTCCTGGTGATGTTGCTGTGGAAGAGATCTAGCCCTCCCCAGCAGGACTAATCCAGGGAGACCCTTTCTCTGGGTATCAGATTCAGAATTATGAAAGAGATGTCTGAGATAAGTAGACAGGTTTCCACATTTCATGAGACATGAAAAAAGCAGCAAGAGTGGCTCAGTTTTTTTCACGGATCTGTTGCTTTTCATACTAAACTAACCTTAAAGCAGATGATGGAATGAAGGAAGAAACCATCACCACTGGGAAAAGAGACACATTCCCTCTTGCTTATTTTGATTCAATGAATGTCTGATTCACCCTGCTGAGAATGGTCCATAAGCCCATAAGGAAAATAAGATTTAAGACATTCCTCGTGTTCACTGTTTCCTATTTTCTCCTTCCAGGAACCTCCGCATGCAATTTTCTGGGATTTCTTGATGCCACCCTGAAAGGGACTTCCCTCACACACTTCGTCAAGAGCTTTACACTGCTCTTACTCTAGTTCGCGTTCCAGACCTAGAAACTGGCTTTGTGCTGCTGAAGTTCTTTTTGGGGTCCAGCCTTGTAAAGCTTGGTGCAGACTACGTAATACTTGTCTATATACCCAGCAAAGAGAAATGAGTAAATTTCTACTGTGTACGGGGAGGCATGACATTATCCACACCATGATTACATGATTACACAATATTTTACATATTAAAAAGAGGGAAAATAAAAACATAGACTAAAAGCATTTTTGAGATGTTGAAATCTTCAGTTTAACTCTTGTGACCACAACCATTGTTTTCAGCTACGCTCTGTGAAACCCACCAATGCACATCTTATTAAAAGTCCTCGTAACCTATTTCTGGATGATGAAAACTTCTAGAGTGCTCGGCCTTCGCTAAGGAATTATGTCATTTTTGTATGTGCATACAGTTGTATTCTTAATCCATTTTAATTCAGCTCAAACAAGTTGACTGCCTTAAATTTGGAGCAGGGAACACAGAAAGTCTTGATACTACCTGACCCCTTTTTAAAAAGAGAAACTGATTCACTAGGTACTGTCAAAGGCTGTGCAGTCAACTAGAAATAAAGATGGAAGAAGACTGCAGCTCTCATGAACTTTTTTCCAACACTGATTCTAGGAGTACATCTTCAGGCCAGCACATGACATCAAAAGGGGACCCATGCCATTTAGGCAGTCTGTCTTTTTGATCTTACAAGGAGGTGACTACAGAGATCACCCACCTGAGATCAGGACTCTAGACTCGCTGATTGTATTTAGAGCATTGTTGACTATCCTGCAGGAGACTTCCATGTCAGATCCTGGGTTTAGGCTTATGGAAGTTATGACACTGTACAGGCCTGCAGGCATCATTGTCATCTCTGTAGTTGGTAGTTCCTTCCGGACCTGTCCTTGGCCATCTAGCCAAATCACCTCAGGTTTAGGAAACCATCCAGCTGCATGGCAGGTGAGGCCAATGCCTTGCTTCACGTGACTCCTCAGGAAAATGGAAGGCACACCACCTTTAGCTAAGAAAAAGTATATGTATTATCCATTTCATCCAGTACAGAGAACAGGAAATTTTCTGGTTTATTTGAATTCAACACTTCTTTTTTATACGTATATTTGTATGGAAGTACATAGAAAGAATTTTCTGACTTTAAATTGTGACAGAGACTTGGGCCCTGAAAGTTTTTTAATGGTCATCAATTCGGAGTCTATGAAATACTGTCCTCAGCATCGGAAAGACATGGGCTTGCTGGAGCGAGGCCAGACAAGGGCCACAAAAATGATCAGAGGGGTGGAACACCTCTCCTATGAAGAAAGGCAAAGAGAGTTGGGGTTGTTAAGCCAGCAGAAGAGAAGGCTGCAGGGACACTTTCTTGCAGCCTTTCAATACTTAAAGGTGGCCTACAAGAAAGCTGGAGAGGGACTATTAGCAGGGCCTGTGCCAATAGAACAAGGGGTAATGGCTTTGAACTAAAAGAGGGTAGATTTAGACTAGATGTGAGGAAGAAATTGCTTATGATGAGGGTGGTAAAACACTGGAATAGGTTGCCGAGAGAGGTGGTAGATGTCCCATCCCTGGTAACATTCAAGGTCAGGTTGGACAGGGCTCTGAGCAACCTGGTGTAGTTGAAGATGTCCCTGTTCATTGCAGGGGGGTTGGTGTAGATGACCTTTAAAGGTCCCTTCCACTGAAAATTATTCTACAATTCTATGATACAGCTGCATGTGTTCAGGTACCTAAATACAGGTACCTCAAACTAGAACTAAAACTTACCTCAAATAATCGATATAGCCATTAATTTAGAGAAAAATAATTCAAATCAAACACATACCCCCATGAAGATATTTTACGTGTCTAATCACATTACTTTTATATTATAATTCCCTCAGTCAGTGACAGATACATGTTTCTGTTCAGCTACATCTTTGAGTAAAAAGAGAGAGAATTGCCACTGACCTGCCACTTGCAGTTCAATCAACACATCATGGTAGGTGTCTTTGAAAGAGACCACACAAGTGTATGACCCTTTGTCAGAGCTCCTGACATTCTTCAAGCGCAGAGACATATTGCCAGCTCTAAATTCACTGTAGAAGAATTCTGTTCTGCCTTGATATCTCTCATCTTGTTTCTCCTTTTTATTCTTTCCATCATATCTGCTCACAATTGTTTTTTGAGACTGTTCATGAAATATCCACTGGACAGAGAATTCCTCAGGAATTTCATCTGCTACCACGTGGCAGGGCAGAAGTACCCCTTCTCCAATGACTCCAGTGATGGAACTATTAGGAGGAGCGCTAATAAATTGACCTGTGTGAAGGTAAAATGGTAGTTGTTTCTGTTTGTCCACATCACATTTTTGTGGCACTGCATCAGGCAACCAGTAGAACCAATGTCACTGTTAACAGCAGAGGAATCCAGAAGAAAACTAATAACGTAACATGGCAGATTACTTAGATGGGTAATGTTCACATTATGTGAGGCTCATGTCATTTATTCTTAGTACTTTGAACACAGACTTATGCAATTAAATGATCGCTATTGAGAGATCACGGAAAATGGGTGAGCACTGAGAAGTCTGCAAAAGGTCAAATACATGATGTAGGATCTATCTAGCAAAAAAGTAAAGATGGGATTCAAATGTCCAAATGCCAGTACCTAGTACCATTTGAAATGTCGTAGGGTATTGAAGATATCGCTGTGGTGCTGGCATATGTAGCATACTACCTCCAACAGGTCTGCACTCATGCGAAGGAGAAGCTGGAGAACAGACCAGAATGCAGCAGTGCCTAGAAGGACTAGACATTTGCATGTTGGCACCTGAATCACATGTACAATGATTCGGTCATCTACCTTTGAGCTAGATGTCCTAGCTTTCCTTTGCAATGAATGGGGAGAAATAGGCAGCTTCTGAGGTCAGCCTTTGTTAAAGGGGCAATGGCTCTCTGTTCCAGACTTTTTCTTCAAATGGTGAACTCTAGGGTCACTATACGAATCTTAGATGTGCAGCTTTCATATTTCTAAAGATACATGAGATGAATCTCGCCCACAACATATGTATTTGAAAGGGAGAAACAGGGAAAACCAGGATGTTTTATAGAAGTCATTCTCATTTTCGTCTTCAGGAAAATAGCTGAATGGAATAAAAGGTCTTGGAAATAACAAAATAAATAGTAACTAACATGGATTTGCAAGGAACTCATATCACAGTAACATGGCTTTATTCTATGGCAAGTTAAAAATCTACCATGAAACATCAACGAAATATTTAATATTAAATATAATGTCACTTCATATGGGAATGCATCTGCTCAAGCCCAAAGTGCTCCAGTCAATGCTAATCTTCTCTCACATCTGCTAGCTCCATTTAACAGGAAATCTCAGATACACTAAAGCATTTACAATGGCGCTAGGCATCTGTGGTTAAGCACTTGAATAACTCGGGAAGTAGGATTAAGGTTCAGAACTGGGAACCTGAAAAGAGACATCCGGGTTTCGATGACCAGGCTTCCTAATCATCGTGAGGACTGTCACTAATGGGTGATTTAGGACCGCAACAAGAACTAAAAGCAAAACTTTCATCTCTAATTAAACGGGGAGAGACCTGCCACTGACCTGCCACTTCCAGTTCAACCATTGACTTTAGCACATCCCTACTGCAGTTAAGGGGGATCTAGCCAATAGTCTGTTCTATTCATTCTACAGTAGGCAGTGTCTGTTCATTGGATGGGACAGAGTTCCTTGAACACCCAGCTATGATGCTCCGAGGTACTCTAGACACAGGATTGGCAAATGTGACACAGGATTGGCAAACGTGACACAGGCTACCTGATAGGTCTATTCTCTTTTGGAATATCAAGAAGAAACAAGATGATCTTACACTATCTAAAATAGTGGTAGATGCCAATGGATGAGCCACTGAATTGTATCCTAGATGCTGAGCTTGCATGCAGACACCTACTTGTAGGAAGCTAAACGTAGGCAGCTAAATCTGTGAGCCAAATCCAAAACCTTGGGCACAATTCAGGTGGCTACACCTAGGTATCTAGTGCTGAGCTACCCTGGAGGTTCCTGAATGGCCTCCAGTCACCAGTCTAGAGGGTTACAAGTCTCCTGCAGCGCTATCATCCAGCCTAAGCAGACGTTTCAGGTAGCTTAACACATATCCAACTGCCCCATGGCTGCCTTTGGTGTTCATTTTATGTTTTATGTCATCCAAGTCAAAAAGGAGAAAGATATGTACTCATTGTTTTTAACTTTCACATTTTTGTGAACCTAGGCATCAATAAGCTGTTTCATTAAAATATATTCAAAATGGAACTGTCTTTACCTGTAATCAGGCATGATCTGCATTGAAAAGTCAGTATGTGAACAGCTGTCAGCCACCAAAAGGGGGAACCCATCAATATCCAGGCTTCCTACTCATCCACAGGACCAAAACAAAGCTTCCAGAGGAAAAATCTGTGTGACTCCTTCAGTCTCTTCACTTGTTCAATGCAAAACACGACACATAATTGCAGAGATAAAATAATAGAGAAAAATATGCATGAACTTACACATAATGATTTTGATGCTGCCAAAGACGAAGCAGATTGCAGGACATCTTTTCTTTCCTCATCTCCCTGCCAAATTTAACTACACAAATGGTGCACAGGAAATATACCTTTTGCCTCCTCTACTCAGCTGTCCATATTTACCTTTGTCTTCCACAAACGCTTTATTACATTCACTGGGAATTTTTTCCTCTCAGTGAGGAGTTTAAAGCATTTCGTCTTGTCTTTTTATGTCATCAGACTGCTCTTTTTTTTCTTTTCCTTTCTTATACTAAGAAACCCCAAACCACCTGATGGCTAAATTCCCGGGAGCAATGTTACCACATTGATCTACCCATTGAGTTACATCAGCATTTTAAAGAGAAACTTGTGTTTTAACAAATGTGACTTTCTTCAACTTCCTCCCAAGGTCTTTGCTTTCAACTCACTGCTGACCTAACCCATACTCACAGCATACTCAGAGTAAAGATAGGTAACTCAAACCAGTTAGTGAGCTGAAAGGGCACAACACATCTTAATTATAGATATAACAGCTCCTGATTTCTTCCAGCTTTCTGTGTTTTTTCTCACATCTCCAGTCACTGATGAAATCGAGTGCTGTCAGAGAGAGGTATTCCCATCTGAAAATGGCAATAATGCATCTACAGCAAGCAGGTTCATTCCTGTCAGTGCATCTGATTAAATCCACACCAGCTAATTCAAGTAAATGCAATGGGTTTTCTTCATGGATTTAGCAAAAGTACATTTTCTTACCTGAATTGCAAGAACCTTAAGACTTCTCTACAGGATATGGTTGTGGCGAACCTTTGTCCTCCTATCTTTATCACCTATGAAGGTTATGACTGCATTTTCCACATCCAATAGGGCTAGAGAGGACTGGGCAGTATGATCGGGGGGAAAGGCAGCTGCCAAGATTCATATTGCAAGACCGACATATCTTCTTGTCTCCCAGTTTGTCTCTCTATACTCCTAGGTGGAACAAGGTAGGGAAGTTCCTTCTCATCCTCCTGTGCAAAACTATTCTATATTCAACCACCATTTAGCCAGAAGGCACTGCAGTACGACTTAAAAGTGTGTCATGAACAACTTAGCAGGGAGCTTCTTTTCTACCGCAAGTTGAAGTGTTTCTGTTTGCATCTGGATCTAGGTAGTGTTGGGATTTTTTTCCATATTGTTCTTATTACGTCCTGTTGATGATCAGCGAACAATTTCAGTCAACTTTCATCTTACTTGTATCCGTCAGTTCTTCTGCCTCCTGGACATCCTTTGAACAAGCATTCAGTGCCCTCAGGAGACTACTGTCTCTCTTTATATATCCAGATTGTACCGAAGATTCTTGAAAAAGGGATGTCCCGGAGGTTTTATGTGAGGCAGTATGATAATATGCTTTGGTTTGAGGTTATTTTTTGTATGGGGGGGTTGGTTTTTTTTCTGGGGGTAGTGTCTTTTGTCCTGGTTTTCTTTCTTCTTGTCATTGAAATTCAATACCTACTGAGTAGGTGTTTTGGTGGATTTTTTTTTACTTCTTGAAACAAAAGCATGACTGTGGAAACAAAGGCTACAAGGCAAACTGTACCCATCTCTTTCATATTTCAAATTTTTGAGGCTCGTTTGATCAATTTTGTCCAAATTTGATTGAACAGTGGAGTTTCTCAGAGCTATGAATTTTCTGTAAGTTCTGCAAAAAGATTTGCATATTCTTCTAGGGAAAGGCAAGTATTTGTGCTATTCCAAGGGAATTAATCTATGTAATAGGGCTACAGTCATAATCTATTTCCCTGCAATAACTGCATAGCTGGAGTTCATGAGCTAGCTGAAGTGCTGTCTGGAAAAATAAAACAAAATAAAATAAAGTGAAATAAAATAACCTCCTAGCACCCCACGCCGCCACATTTGATACAAAGAGAAAGAGTCTCCCCATCACTCAAGGCTGGCTTTTTCTCAACAGTCAGTTGGACCTACTCTCAGACACCCTCCAAGATAACAAAAGAAAAACAGATTTTGTCTTCTCTTTACACTAGGACATTGGATACTGGTGCATTTGTGTTAAATCCTACAATCACGTAGCAAAAGAGACTTTGGAATGAGCATCAAACAGTTTTGCAAAATAATATTTCCAGAGACAAAGCTGCTGGAAGCATGGAGAAGACTGCTCGAAAATGAACCTGCTGAATGACGGAGCCTACGATGACATCAAAAATGTGAAATGTGATGCTCTCTCATGTGAATCTTGTTGTTTGCATAGAAACACCATAGCAGTAAGGGTTGAATTTCATAACTGGACTCCCCGTTTCATCTGCATTTGGATGATGCCATCAATGCCCAGGAATGCAATATTCTGCCTGGGATGTTTTTAATGGCCCAGATCAAAGTCCATACACCTTTTAGGCACAGCTCCTTGATTCTGCTGAATTTGGTACAGCTTTGAAGAAAATAAGGTAGGAATATTTTAGGTCTGACAAATTCTTCTAGTATACATGACTTGCATTGTGAGAAACATGATATATGAAAGGCAACCTGTTGTACAGAAAGCTTTTAGCCACTTTTTTGTTTATCAGGGAAAAAAAAAAGACATGCTTCATAAAGACACAAAATGGGAATGTCTGGGATCTCTGCTAGAATTTGTTTAGCTGAATAGCAGAGAACAAATTGAAGCTGCAATAATGTAAATACTTCATTATAATGTCATTATAGATTCTTGAGAAAATTAGCTTGTTTATTTCTAACCCTAATACTTCTACTGCACTCTCTATTTTCATTGCAAATTATTAGAAAACAAGTGTAAAAATTTGCAAACAAAGGGAGGTGTCACCAAAGCAAGTCATGTTTGGACTTAGCAGGAAGAAGTATTGACAGCAGGTCTTTCCTGCCTAATTATCATGTAACTTCCCAAGAAGATTTTAATGTCACTCATCAGAAGCTATATAACAAAGTGCTATTTTGGTATCATCTAATCTAGCTGTGATTCTGAAATTAAGAGCTGGCTGGTTTTGTAAGAGAACTGCAACTGGATATGGAAGGCGTAATAGGGAAATAACCAATTTATTCCCTTAATGAGGCAGAAGGACAGTACTAAGTTTTCCACAGCAGAGGCATTACTCTTTAGGAAAAAAAGCTACCATTTACAGCTTTTTTTACAGTACACCCAGTGAAAGTAATACTTCCAAGTTCCTATCTCTGTATTGCATAGAGAGTACACGTAACTTTGAAAATATTTTTGACACATTTTTGAGGATGTAGTGTGCGAGGGAACAAATGCAAATGATCATAAACCTCCAATTTTTGGTCAAAAGTTTGATAAAAGGAGCCCTCCTCCATGTGTCAGGATTTAGCTTTCCATTTATTTATCAGGACGGTCCTCAATGCTGTGTCTGGAGAGAGGTGCCTTCATTTTCAGAGATAATCTTCAAGTGAAACAAACACTTGTTTTCCTGAGATTGTGAAAGACAATGGAGTTTTAGTTATGATTCATCTCATGATATGATAAACCACTGTATTTTATTAAAGCAATCACAGCCCTGGATTCCAATTAAGCTGCTGTGACCTTGGCTGTTTGAAGACAAGGTTTCAGGTTTCAGCTGGATTTATTGTCCCTCTCCAGTCAAAGGAGGGACAGGCAGCTCTACAACAGGATGGATCCTGCCTGGGGGCCACAAAAACCCCCAGAGTTTTCAGTCTAGGTGTGGCCTCATGCCTGCAACATCTTTGTACGCAGAATCCATCCCACCTTTAAGTGAAGGGAAATTGAACCCCAGATAGATGTTCATTAGTCTTTTTCTCTGTGAAGGGTCTGAGTCTTGCCAATCGAGTTGTTTTTCTGCTCACTACAGATCTTAACTTCCTCTCTCTCTCTAGTATAGAAATAAGGCTGATGTAATTGAATCATAAGGTCTTGCATTTTAAAGTTCTAAACTGTGCAGTTTCTAAATTGCTCTGTTTTCCCAGCTGATCTCTGTCTTGTATAATTTCAAATCATCCTAGTGGGTAATGGGCTCATGCAACACATCATTTTGGTTTCTCTACCTCCCATTCATGCCATTTTCTCAGTTTTATAGAATTGTTGGAAAGCCATGCTAGAAAATGAGTTGCACTGCACAGGTACAAAAGGATTTGAAACATAATCCTCTCACTGTACTTTAGAACGAGGTGTGTAGGCAAATCAAGCCTTTGGATATCTCCTACTATAGGTTGTTGCTATCTGCACGTATTGGCTGGAGTATTGCACCCAAGGGCAAGAAAAATCATTTGTGGTTAAAGTTCAGGTTTTAATACTTGTAAGCTTTAGTGAGGAAATTAGTGAAGTCTGTGTTCTCTATAGATATGGAAAGAGAAAGTACTTCTGCTCAGGTAATACAAGCCAAAGGTTCCTCACCTCCATAAACCATGCTGAAGTTAAAATGGATACTTCAGATCTTGTTATTCAGGTAAGGAATTAAAGTCTGACTGAAACAGAGTTGCACATGATTAGGTTTTTGGAGGGGTTTGCGTGAATATTTGAGCTGGTGGTTTGCTATTTACAGCCCCCAGGAAATGATTCCAGTTTGGTACTGAAAAGGCTTCCTTCTTGCCTGGGTCAGTGGGAATGTGTTATGTTTGTGGGTGCCGTTTTAAAGAACTTGTTAAAGATCATTTGAGTTTCTTTTTATTTATTGCCTTAATGTAATGAATAAAAGACTCCTCTTACTTATGAGTATATAATACCTAAATCTGATCTATGATTTTGATTTTTGAATCAGATTCTACCTCCTAGCAACCTTAAAGAGATTTGCCACCACAATGCTAATTGTTATTTGCTACGTTGCTCAAAAGAGATAGTTTGCTGAAACTGTTGCGGTGGATGGGGTTGGTCTGAGGATGGCAACGTGCTGATTCTGAAATAGATTTCCACTTATGAAAGAAAATTTATTTGCTCTTTTTGTGTTCAGAAGTATAGACTTGTTATTTATTTGTCTGGTAGGTATATACCAATGAGACTTATTATATATACCATGACACAGATAATCTTGATTAATGATAATGATGATGATTTATACTCAGGTATAAATGTATTCTGCAGATGATCCATATAACATATACGGATTTTTACATTCATGTGTGTGCAAGCAATGAAAGATAGCTAAATTTTCCAGCTGGTAAATGGTACAAATCTGTGGCATTTATTTTGTCTTTCCTTTTTAAAAAATAATAAATGGCTTGTGTCTGAGAGCCTTTAGCTTGTTTTGGAGAGTGTAATGGTAAATGGTAAAATTGTACAGAGCTGGTTTCTTACGCACATTGTAAAATGGCAGCTGCTTGGCTGAGATGTCCAGAAAGATCCCAATCTTTTCCAGCTTCCCACTCAAACTAAATGGGTCCAAGGATCTGTGTGAGCCCAATACTTTATTTCCCAGTATTGTCTCCCAGGTGTGTATTCTTCCTTTGCCAACACAAAAGTGTATGGGAATCAAACCTCTGCTCCTTGATTGGCACGTATCAGATGGTGCCAGTATCCAAGGACGCATGGTGTCTGGAAAGAGAAGTACGATGTTTTTTACCTTCATGTGTGTGCAAGCAATAAATCTTTAGCTAAATTTTGGACCCGGTCTATGGTGCAAATTTTTGCCATTTATTTTCTGTCTTTCCTGTTTTTAAAAAAAACATTTGTCCCATGTCTGAGAGACTTTTGCTTGATTTTGAGGAATGTAAAGCAGAAATAAATCTAACACAAGCTGGACACGGTTCTGTAGCTTTGCTGCAGTTTTTAATCCTTTTTATTCTTCCATCATTCCCTCTACATCTTGGAAAACCTAATAATGCCTTCTGGTGAATAGTTAATCATTCAAGAGAAATAGCAATGAATGAGTGTAGATTACAATAACAGCCCTGGCATTCTGCAGTCACAGTCCCTAGCTTCCTTTTCAACTCTTTACTGCTTCACGTTTCTCCTTTGTTAGGAAAGGAAACGTGCACATGGCTTAGCCTTCACAACGAAGTGAACACCTTGCATAGAAAGAGAAATGCTTTTGGGCTCTAAGGAAATCGATCCCTTCCCATGTTGACTTTGGTGATACAAGTAGTCTAGGTTGGTCTAATTTTTTTCAGAGTTTACATGAAAAACTAAGTGGAGGAAAGTACATTTTATAGTAAAATAGCTACTGAAACATCGGGTGAGATTCTGTGCACCTAAATTTATGCCCCTAGAATCTGCATGCCAGTGTATCCTCTGACTTTCTTTACAGCAATTTATAGGTTGCTTCATCTCTACCTATGTATTACCCTCCAAGGATCCAAACATACATACTTAACTCATATACAGCAGGTGAATTCCACCCATTGCTGCTTTTACTGACTATGTAGGCCTGGAACAATAGTTTGCAAGCCAAGGTCAGGAATTTCCCAAGTTGAATCCATGGTTTCAAATTGCACACGCTTCTGCTAGTCTTAGAAGTGTGTAAATTTTTTATTTAAAACAGGAATGATGCAGAAATTTATTTTTTCTCTTCTGGCATTTTTGAAGATCCTTTCTAAAAATCCTAGAGTATTCTTCCAATTAACAATGACAACAGAAGTTTTAACCTAGCAAGTATGAGTAAGAGAAACAACATATGGAGTTTCAGTGCACAGTACATGTTGTCTAGCAGGACTTCTGTCTGCCTCATGGTCTCACCTGCCTGCAGGTAGATGCATCCTATTTGGTTTAGATTTAGCCCCAAGTCATCTGAAAAAATGCTGCTGTCCTGGCTAGAAGTTTCCCGAACACTCAAAAATAACTCTCTTTTCTCTGGTGGCCAAGAGTAAGTCTTAGAATCACAACTTAATTGGTTGAATTCCATTAAAAGCAGCTTATTCTGTCATTTTCCGAATATCACTCAAAAGTACCTAAACACCTCTGACAATTTGTCCTTGTGTCACTCCACATGCAGTGATGTATAGAGAAACATATGGCTCTAGTTTGATTCACTCTTCTGATTTTCTGTTCTGTGCTTGAAAAGATTTCAGGAATCTGGTAAGATTTGTCCTGGAAGTTCTATTTATTAATGTCTTGCAAAACTGCAGGGCGATGGGTTCCAGATATCAACAGGCAACAACTCTTCACATCATTATTTTCCTACTGGTAATTCATTTGGTCACAGGTAAATCTAAGTTCTGTTCGAATCACAATGTTATTTGAAAAGCTATTTAATTTCCGGAGTTCATGGCTAGATCTAAAAATAAATAATTAACTAAATTCAAAATAGATTTGTAGGGGTGGGGGGATGGAAATGCATTTTTTATCTGCAAAATATTTGTAACAATATCTGGTTTTATATCTATAAGACACTCAACATTCCCTCCATTCATTTGCTGAAGCCAGAAGCAAACAGCAGCATTATATGAAATCTTAATACACTTCAATCGTGCAGCTGGTACAAGGCCTAGGCTATACTAAAGACTCCACTAAACTTTCAACATAGGATTGTAAACAGATTCACAGCCTTCCCCACCCCCTGCCCCCAACTGTTTTTCAGAGAGCTTCCTTTCTCTTTTTGGAGAAATTTTTGAGCTTGGCTGTATCTCCCACTTTAGAGTAGTGAACTGAATGGGAAAGTAAGCTCTGTAAAGGGCCACTAGTGTTTTTGCTGTTAAATCTCAACACTGAGCTTGTCCTTTTTCACCAACAACCATTCTGCAACAAGTAGCCTGCATTTGAAATGAAATGTGCTTACTATGGAGTGTTTCATCACCAAACACAGCCATTCTAGTGAAAAGATTATGGACATTTGAAATTAGGTAGGCAAAGCCTACCTTTGTGAGTTCCAGCTTTACAAAATGAACTAGTTTTTCTGCATGATAGACATGCCATTTCTACCTCTGATAAGTGGTGGTGGTGGTGAAGCATGGCAGAGCATAGCAGGGGCCTTCAGTTACAGAAATGTGATTGTATATGCTCATATGGACCTACAGAGATATAATCTGATTACTGTCACAGGCGATCTTCCTCTCCAGTCCTCTTATCCCAGCAGTCTCTGCCTGGTAAGCTAGCCTTCACAGTGGGGGATTATGGAACTTGCTCTTGAGATACCATACTGGTCCAGAGGATTTTCTGATTTATTGATTTTTGCCAGAGCAGAATAGCTCCTTTTTCTTGCATTCACATACCTGTATGTAATCCAATTTCCTATGGGAAGTGCCACTGAAAACGTATGTGACAGTACTGTGTCCACCTCTGGAGTCCTTACTGCGGGAAAGACATGGGCTTGCTGGAGCGAGGCCAGACAAGGGCCACAAAAATGATCAGAGGGATGGAACACCTTTCCTATGAAGAAAGGCAAAAAGACTTGGGGTTGTTAAGCCAGCAGAAGAGAAGGCTGCAGGAACACCTTCTTGCAACCTTTCAGTACTTAATGGGGGCCTACAAGAAAGCTGGAGAGGGACTTTTAGCAGGGCCTGTGCCAATAGAACAGGGGGTAATGGCTTTGAACTAAAAGAGGGTAGATTTAGACTAGATGTGAGGAAGAAATTGCTTATGCTGAGGGTGGTAAAACAGTGGAATAGGTTGCCCAGAGAGGTGGTAGATGTCTCATCCCTGGTAACATTCAAGATCAGGTTGGACAGGGCTCTGAGCAACTTGATGTAGTTGAAGATGTCCCTGTTCATTGCAGGGGGGTTGCTGTAGATGACCTTTAAAGGTCCCTTCCAATGAAAATTATTCTACAATTCTATGATTCTATGATTCAATGACTTTATGATTCTGTGACAGATAATATGTACGTCTATATCTTCTTGCAGGCCAGTATAAAATTATTTCTCCTGACAACCCTGTCATTGGAGTCATTGGAAAAGGAGTCATCTTGCCCTGTCAGCTGAAAGTTAATATAATCCCTGAGAGACTTTCCGTTCAGTGGATATTTACTGGTGACTCCCCAAAAATTGACGTTACCACTTATGACGGAAAAAACACATACAATCCAGTTCGTGAGGATTACGCATACCAGGGGAGGACAAATTTTTTTCAGTCTGAATTTAAGAAGGGAAACTTGTCTCTTCACCTGAAAAATGTCGTGCTCTCGGACAAAGGGAAATACACCTGCAGTGTCTTTTATGAGAATTGGTATGACGAGGTGGTGGTTGACCTGCATGTGGCAGGTGAGTGGAATGGCAGACATTTGCTACTTCTTCCTTAGTCCAGTTGTATAACATCAGAAAGGTCTAGTACCAACGGGCTGGATTCATCTTACTTGCTTTTAGGCGTGTGAAAGACCAGCCTCTGCTATATGTTAGGCTTCCTCTACTGCCAGCAGATTCTGAATAGTCATAGATGTCTTTTTACCAAGTCTTACAGAGGAAGCATAGGCAACACCTTAGCTTTAAAACATTTAAAAATAGGAAAGAGATGAATCCTATGGTAAAACAAGCCTGTTTATTCAGAGGTGAAGTGACTGAAGCCTGACTGAAACTGCATTTGGTAGTGCAACCCATTACTTGCACTCTTGCCCTACACATCATCTTATTTTCTGTTCAGTATTCCGATTTTCATCTATTTGTGATGCCGTCCAACTTTGTTTTACCAGCAAATTTCCAGTCAGTGCTATGCTACTTAATTTTAATTCCAGTTGTTCATGGAGATAACAAAAATCTGTCCAAAGAGGTGTCTCTATCAGGACTTTAAAAGGGAAATTATGTACAAAAATGTCTGATTTTCTTGTAACATGGGAAGAGCTATTTACCAGGATTCTAATGAGAAGTAAAATTTCAAATCTGATAAGTTTACATACTGTGTTTATAGCTAAATCGGGGAAAGACCTTCCAAACATACTGTTTGGTGAGAGAATATCTTGTTTCCTGTTTGTTGGAGCTTGTTTGTTTGCTGTTCTCTAGCTAAAAGTGATGAGTCTTCAGTTTTCCTGGATGGTCATGTGGGTCAGGGCATCAGCCTCACCTGCAAATCACAGGGATGGTTTCCAGAGCCCCAAATAGTTTGGCTGAACAGCACAGGACAGACACGGAAGGAAAAAGTGACCACCCAGGCCATGAAGACTTCTTCGGGTGTTTTTGATGTTGTAAGTTCTATGACTCTCGAGCCAGGATCTGACAAGGAGGTCTCCTGCAGAGTAGTCAATAACCTACTCAACGCCATGTGTGAATCCCGAGTCCTGATTTCAGGTGAGTGACCTCCAGAATCAATCGCTGTCAGGACCAGTTGGTAGGTTGCTGTCCATTGTCTATCCATTGACCCTGGAGTGATCCTGGACACCCAGCCCATGCACAAATGACTGGTTTTTAGATGGATAACATGCTAACAAGTCCATCTTTATGTGTTAGATTACTTGTTACATTCAAGATACGTCTTAGCTATAAATAGTAATGCAAGAGTTCTCGTTACCTGAGAGCACAGTGCCAGTTTGAAGAGGGAAGGATTTAGAAGTGCCAATGAGGAGAAAAAAGGCCCTACAACTCTGCCAGGGTTCCCAGTATAATGACCTGAGACAAATGGAGTAGGCCAATAGGAAATGCTGAATGTCTGCTCCCATCCCCTTCTCTCTCCCTGGCACCACCATGATTACTGTGAGGTTCAGCGTGCGCCTCCCTCTAGATGGATTCCTAGTCTGGAAAGCAGGCAATTTTATTTCGAATGAGAAAGAGGGGGATCCTATTTTTTCCATCTGAAATGCCGCTAAAGACAGTTCTCCTTTGCTGAGAACTTCATCTTGTGGTTCAACAGCGCTGATACCGGTGTCAGAGATGGACTGCTCAGCACATCTCCCTCATAAAGAGGTAGATTCTCCAAACATGCCTCTACCCGTGGCAGTCCGAGTTTGAATGAGTATGGGTGTATGCAAAGTAGAAGTACAGTTCGATTGCCTGCACATAGGCATCTAGTACTATCTCTGATGGCCTGAGCTGGCAGTGCAGCACATGGAAGTTTTGGGATTTAGGGAAGACCTGCAATCTTTAGGAGTGACAGGAGGAGGCTGCAAAGGATATATTACACGTAAAAACAAATAAATAGCAAATAAATGGCACTAGACACATAGCTAATATCACAAATAAAATGGCACTAGACTCATGTGCTTTGGGCACTGAGGCCTGTCATAACTGTTTCACAAGCATTCAGTGAAAGTAACATAATTTGTATTTTACAGATGTCTTCTTTCCTTCCACTTCACCTTGGATGACGGCCTGCCTTGTAATTTTATGTCTTAACATAGCTGTTATTGCTGCTGTAGGTTATAAACTAAACAGTAAGTATTTGCACCTACAATAGTTGATATGGAAGTTTTCATCTACAATGCAAAACAGTAAATGAAAACAGAAATAACATTTTAACATCAGATTCATAGAATCATAGAATCATTAAGGTTGGAAAAGACCTCTAAGATCATCAAGTCCAACCGTAACACCATACCATCATGCCTACTAAACCTACTAAACCATGTCCATTCAGAAAGAAACATATGGTAATGACAGGGGGAGAGAAAAAAAATAACCAATGTATAGTCAAAAGTAGAATATGGGTGTGGGGGTGCATGTGTGTGAACACACAGAGAATATTCTGAAGGGATGTCATTACTATGGGATGCCAATTTTTATGACCACAGATATTTACAGGCATAGAATATTATTTTATCTTTTAGAAGAGTGGATTTTTTAAAAATTTCTCTTTTTGAAACAAGAAAGTTTGAAATTATATTTCAATATTCTCAATAGACATCTTGTTTAAAAAATAACAAGATTCAAAAAGTTTCTTTTTGTTTTTCCAGGCAGTTTTACACAATCCCGTAAAGCAGGTGAGTAGTGAAGAAGATAAATGTAAACGCACACAAACATATTTTAGGAGAGAAGTTTCTGTTTCTGAGCCAGCAACACCCTCAGAAGCAGTTTTATAGGTGTGATAGTAGTGCAGGCATGACCAGTGTTTAAGTATTTCAGTTTTGCAGAGCACCAAGGTGAAGTGGGGGTATTTGGACACAGCTCAGCTCTGAGTACTGCCACTGCTGCTTAGCCAGGGAGTTTTGCTTCTTTCACTCATAGGCTAATCTCGTTGTCAGCAAAGACAAACTTGGAGTACTCTCCTGCTGTATAGACTCCAACACAACAATACAGTCAATGGCTTCTGTTGCTCCAGAGCTCGCTCAATTGTTCCTCAAGACAAGAATAAATATATATATATACACACATGCTGAAATGTCAATATCAGCTGATGAATCCAACACAATTTTTTTTTTTAATCTATCTGCCTACTTGCATGTGGAAGTTCTCCAGCATTTCTCCAGATGTGAGGTTATAGAGGAGCTTCTTCAGTAAACGCGTGACAGTGTTGCTCTTCCAGTAACCCAGTACCTCATTTTTCTTCGGGTATTTCTAAGGTCTTTTGGTACTGAAATAACTCTCTGTTAAAATGACTTAATTTTTCTACAAAACTGAGGGATTCAGCTTTCAACTAGCATTCCAAATCCTTTGACTGGTATAACTGATTTTTTATTGTTTTGAGATACAGAATAATTAATATTGCGCTCTTTTTTTCCAGTAAGAATGAGGCAGAACATGGTATCAGGTAAATGTTCCTTGAAAACTGTGAAGATATCTTGAAAACATCAAATAAAAGATGCTCTTCTAGGGTATTTTATTTCTTGAAGATGATTCTCAAAAGTAGCAGCCATTCTCAGCATAAAGGATCCAATGACAATTGGTCGTATTGTTGTTTGTAGTTAAAAAGTAGTGACTCCTCCTGAAGTAGAGTAAATCACTCAGGGTAATCCTCTGATGCTTGCAAGATGGTGACCAGACTGATACACCATGATGTAGCATGATTGCACTGATTTCTCAAGGTATAACTTACTGATGCTGTAATTGCTCTGAAAATGCCATTGTTCTATGCCAGATCCATGCTCCATTTATTGCATGGCTGGATTACAGTTATCCATGTATTCTGATCTTTTGCCTCCTCTGTTTCAACCTGATAATAATTCCCAAGATTATAGGAAACAGTAACATTAAGTAACAAGCCTTGAACTGTTTACTGCTAAATTACACCCAATGGCTTTGACTCTGATCTTCTCATCCAGACAGTCTAGCCTGAAGAAACAAGTAACAATTCCTGCTGCAATTTCTGCAAATTCTGTGTGTTGTCAGCATATATTTCTTGCCAAATAATGATAACAGTAAAGAAGTTAGGGCCAGACATAGTCTAGAGGATCTCAGTTATCTCATTTTGTCCTGCTAACTTAGCAGTGAGCTTCATTTTATTTAAGCTTCTAAAACAGAAGAAGTCTCACGGTCTTCCTGAGAGTCTTGTCTTTGTCATCTGCTAAAAGAAACAGGAACATTCAGAGTGAGATCAGATTCAAACAGTCTGAGAAAGCTATTATTGGGAAGAAGACCTGGGAGATGGGGGAGGGACTTCCTACAATGAATATAAGGGACCTACAAAGCAACTAAATGAGAGAAGAGACATTTGTCATGTAGATACCTGAAAGAGGTCAGATGAAGTTCATCAAATCTCTCTAGCCACTTCGGAGGTCCTCCAAATTCGTATGCTAATTCACCTGTTCGTTTATTTGACTTCACAATTCTCTGTGCAATCAACCTCCTTTACCTCACCAAATAGATTAAGTTGATCATGGGTGGTCCTATGTTAATATATTGTTGACGAAGAAGAAAACAAAACTGTTCAAGAAAATATTGTAATTAAACTTTTAAAATTTGATATTGAAATTTATACATTAATAATCTTGTATCATTTCTTTCAGATAAAGGACGTTTGAAGGCACAACTAGGTAAGGACACAGTTTTCCTGTTTCTTTTATTACTTCTAGGGTGTATGCTATTTACATCCCCAAAAGAGTAAATGAGATATAGATTTTTATATGAAGTACTTCTGGATGTGTCTGTTCCCTTCAACAAACATTTTCACGACCTGTTTTTGTGTTTGATTATGAATTTGAAAAATGATCCACTTCCAATAACTTGTTGGAGCTTTAGTAATTGAGGACAAATAAATAATTTAAAAGCTCATCTCATAATTTTTAACTTCTGAATTGAACCAACTGGCCAGCCAGTAATGTGCGTTTTTTCTTTCATTTTTTTGTTTTGTTTCTTGATCAACTTAGAATCACAGAAGAAAACAAACAAAGGAGGTAAATACAATTCTACAATTAAGACAATGTTAATCAAATCTTACAGGTAGGAATATAAGAGAGAATGAAAATAAGCTACTTCATAAAATAGCATAGCAGCTTGCCTTTATTCAAGTGATTGTTACTTCTGTTTCATTCTTAGTCACTGCTAAAATATGTTATTTAGTGTGTCTCTGTTTCTAAGAGGCTTACAATGCTTATCTGCTTCTACATAATCTCTCTGCCTGGAGTCTTGCTGACTGTGCTGAGATTTCTCGAAGCTCTGACCTGCCACTCCTGCTCTTTTTCACTTTCTGGTCAAATTATTCAAAAGCTGTAACTAGCATCACAAAGCCAAATATGTACGGCTCAGACTCTGTATCTTGAGAAATATTGCCTTGGATGTTTAGCTCCATACAAAGTAAGTATTAAGGAAAATGCCATGTCATGCTTCCCCCTCTCTTCCTGCTTCATCCCTCAACGGACGTACCCACCTGGAAAGGTCACGTACAGCAAAGACCCTTCTGCAGGTCAACTCCTTTTGAATGAGTAGGCCTTCTGAATGCCATGCATCTTAGGGCATCTCGCATAACATGAGACAGCCTGTGCCTATGAGTATACAGTAGACAAATAACATTAGATGACTTCTGTGCAAAAAGGACCATACTATCAGAGCCATCGATATTGATCACCAATATTACTAATTGCACCTAGAGAACTCAAAAATAGATATCTGCATTTTATCACCTGAGCCTGCATATCAAATTGTTTTGACTATGTTCATTTTGGGTTGAAATTCAGCTGTTTATATGTGGATTCTGCTGAGATGCCATGAGGTTTCCTGCCCAGGGCACAGCATTTCAGACAGCACTAGAGGTGTACAACTAAGGGAAAAGGGTAAGAAAAAGAAAAAGATAAGTGCCTTAACTCTAGAGCATAGAAACAGTACAGTATGGTTGCATTAATTTACACCTGACTTTTATCCATAACGTATGCTTTTAAGAATTTAAGTTTTCACATGGCAAATTTTAAAGGAAAATATAATTTCAGTATTTGCACAGTGATAGAACTGTTTTATTCAGCTCTCACCTCTTAATTGTTATCTCCTCGAGTTTTGATTTCACTGAGTAAAGTTCTTCTTTTACAGCAACTTCTGAAAGCAGAGATCACCTTGGTGAGAAAGCATCTTGTCTAAATCTCAGATTTTTAGAAACATCATAAAAAATAAAGCAAGTGTTCAGAAAAGCCTGGCTCTGTCATCCATGAGGCTGAAGCCAATGATAATATCTCCTCAGAGTGAGGTTCAATTTTCTCCTTCAAGAGATTTGTCACACGGCTTGCTATAATACCTCTCTGGACTATGAATATTCCTCCTTGTTGGAAACTTTTCTTACCTAAAAGCTATATCAAAGCTACAGACACCTATGCTGCATCATGGTTTGGTTTTTTCCTTACAAATCATGTCCAACTGAACCATTAAAGTGACAGCCAATAAATTAATTTCCTCCACACAGCCCAGCTGGCTGATTTCATGTCCTCTAAAATGCTTATTAAGTGTAAACAAATCCAGAACTTCTGTAGAGCCCGAGTTTGTGCCCTCACCTTGCAACAGAGACTCAAAAATTTAAATCAAATCGATTAAAAAAAACCCCTCATACTGACCCATGATATTGCTTGATCTCCTGTTGTTTGGGATTGTCTGACTTTGAAAAACCCCTCACAAAGTAAGTGTTAATAACAAGAACATCCTTCCCTTTCAGAGCGACTCAAAGCTGAACAGGGTAAGTGGTTTCAAAGTCTTATTTTATTGATAGAAGTATTGGTGTATGAAGTAAAGTCAACAGAATCACAGTAATGACAGTAATTGCACATAGGTAGACAGAAATGTTGTATGTTGACTAGCATCTAAGAGCCCGATAGAATCATAAAACGCTACTCTCTCTTTCCTTTCTGTAGATTTCTGGGAAGCCAGAAGCCATGCAGGTAAGTTGGCAGGAGGAAGCGTGTGAAAATGCAGTGGCCACCTGTCCAAGCTACCCTGAAATGACAACACCATGATTTTAGAGATATACCGACTAAACTGGAGTCACAGGAATACGCCTGGCTTGGTTAGCGGGAAATGAGACTGGGATGTGGCTGTTGGGAAGACCAAGAAAAGAAGTTGCTGAAAGGTGTTCCAAGTCTGGGGTGGGATGGGGACACAATTCTGGAGAGGACAGATGGTGGTATGGAAAAGAGAGATTTGTGGTAAAGTGTGTGGACTTGCACCCCCAGAGAGGACATGGCTGTGAGAGCTCCCAGGGGCCTCTCAGTTCATCAGTGATTGCATGCCCTGTTCTGGGGAATTTTGAAATTCCTTGTGGAATTGCACCAGGACTGTTCAGACCCTGGAACACTTCATCCCATAGCCCTGTGTGGAGAGAGGTCCTTGAGCCACTCTGCTGATTGGATGATTCTCATTTTCCCCTCCAGTTCCCATTACTGTGAATGCTGACTGCCAAGTCCTGGAGCTCCAGGTGCCAGGGGCTCCAGATGTGGGGAGCAACATGTCTGAACCTGCTGTCCTGAATGCTGCCTCCACGGTTCCTGTCCTGGTGGGGAAGGAAGGGTTCTCAGCTGGGAAACACTACTGGGAGGTGGAGGTGGGCCAGCAGCAGGACTGGGTGCTGGGGGTGCTGAGGAAGACAGGGAGACCGAAGGAGGAAGGGTTCCTTCCTGGGGAGCACTACTGGGCTCTGCACAGATCCCAGGGAGACATTTTCTCTAGCGAAGGAGACCACCAGATTGCGAAGCGGCAGATGAGTGATTCAGTGATTGGTGTGCATGTGGACTTGGAGGAAGGGCAAGTGAGCTTTTATGAAGCAAAGCAGATGGGCATCATGGTGAGCATGCCTCTAAGGCTTGGAAAGGACCCTGCAGAAAAGTTTTACCCATTTCTATCCAAAAAGGAAGGGGAGCACACACCTGCTATCCACCCAGTCTTAATCCCTGTCCCTTTAAAGCTTCATTAAATAGAAGTGTGAGATCTAACTAATTAGGAAAAGAAGTTTTGGTAGAAAGAAGAAGGGAGAAGTTAAATCTCAGACATCAGTAATGTGAAATTAAATAAGAAGAATCACACAGACACACAGAGTGGTAGCGGTTGCATGGCACCTCTGGAGATCATCTACTCCAATCCCCCTGCTAAAGCAGGGTCACCTAAAGCAGGTTGCAGAGGACTGCGTCCAGGTGTGTTGTGAATATGTCCAGAGAAGGAGACTCCACAACCTCTCTGGGCAGCCTGTTCCAATGCTCTGTCACCTTCAAAGTAAAGAAGTTCTTCCTCGTGTTCAGATAGAACTTCCTCTGCTTCAGTTTGTACCCATTGCCCCTTGTCCTGTCACTGGGCACCACTGAAAAGAGTCTGGCCCCGTCCTCTTGACAGCCACCCATAGGATATTTTTAAGCATTTATGAGATCCCCTCTCAGTCTTCTTTGCTTCGGGCTAAACCAGTCGAGCACCCTCAGCCTTTCCTCCTAAGAGAGAGGCTCCAGACTGAAACCTGAGGCTGAAACATGAAAAAAAATCAAGAAAGGAAAAAAGAATCAGCTAGTTGAAAGAACATCGGGATCAGTTTCAGAAAACCCTAGGCAAGAGTCTGAGTTCCCATTACAGGTCATTAAAATCTTATCAGTACAGCAACAGTTTCAGCTGCATGAAGATAGAATTGTAATTCAGGTGATGTTATATAGCCTGTCTCTCTTTCTTCTCTAGGCAATGTGACTTGTACTCAATGTTCTCTATTTATGTTAGGTTGAATGCCATTCCTAAAGTTAGGCAAGCCAGATCTAACATTCTTGTATCAAGAAATGAAATAAATGTATTTTGAAGGAAAAGAGTGTTGTTTTGAAATTTTTTCTTTTAAACTTTAAGCTTATTGGAAAATTTATTGTAGGAAAAAGAGTTAAAAGAGAGGTTGTGTTTTCCAAGAATGTGCCTAAATTTGGCTAGGTACTGAGCACACCTCATTTCTCTGCATCGCTGTGGTTAGTTGATCCTGGCTACCAGCCAAGCACCAACACAGATTCTCGCTCCCCCTTCCTCCATCAGGACGGGGGGGAAAAGAGAAGGATCTGGAGGGAGACTCATCGGTGAAGATAAAGACCAAGAAATCACCTACCAATTGCTCTCATGGACAAAAGAGATTAGACTTTGGGAATTTAACTTAATTTACTGGTAATTGGGAGAAATATTCAATTACTGGTTCGGGTATCGGAAAACAAAAAAAAGACAAAGCTTTCAATCACCCTTCACCCTTTCCCAGGCTCAGGTTCACACTCAGGCTCAACTCCACTCCAGACACCTCTCCCCCCACGTTTCTGTCACCAACAGCTACACTCAGTAACTCCAGTGAGACAATAAACAGTGCAGGGGGTTGGGATCAGGAGATGGTGGTTTCTCTTTGCCACTCCTTCCTTCTCACTCTTTTCCCGTGCTCCAGTGTGGGCCCTCCATGGGCTGCATTCCCTTCAGAGATGTACCTGTTCCAGTGTAGGCTTATGCACTGGCTGCAATCCCTTCAGCGGGGTCCTTGCTCATGGAGCACCTCCTCCTCCAACTTTCTCTTGTTTCTCATTCTGTTCCCTCCTCTTTCTGGCATTTTCTGCCCTTTCACAAATATGTTTTTGCTGAGATGTCACAAACTCCTCTGACTGGTTCAGCTTTGGTGTGCGGTGGGTCCATAGTGGAGCTGGCTGGAACCGTGTCCAGCACGGGTCAGCCCTGGACCTCTTCCCATGGAGGTCACCCTTGCAGCCCCCACCACCCACTACCAAAACCTACACCCAGTATAACCACAGCCATTAAAAAAATGGAAACAGCTTTCTGCACTTGGCCAAGTCCATGCGAAGTTTCTATAGCACATTTAAGGTCAAGCTGGTCCGTCAAGAGTTATGAAAAGCAGCTGCCTTTGCAAGAATGGCACAGGGAATGTATCACAGTCCTCTTGCAAAAGTACTGAATATGAAAAGTGTTTGGTTTGCTTCCCATAGATGCTCCAGTTGCACTGAAAAGAATGGCAAGGACCAGTGACTAACTGTGGGCCAGCACTTTCAAAAATACCCTCATAGCTTTTGGGCAGTTAGTGAACTTGGCCAACAAGGACCGTATTTGTGGCTGGGAATGAACTCTCAGCTGGAAGCCAACTGATAACCCAGAACAGGAGGCAGAGGAAGCACCCTGCAGTTGTGTCTGTGCGTTATCTCAGCAGCGCAATGTCGGTTCACGATACTCCTGCTTATTAATCATAACACATAGGGGATTTATTTGTAAGCGGGCTTGAGCTGTGCCTCTTCCTGTCCTCTGCTGTTGTTCTCAGTCAACTTTCTGAAAATCATAAATGTCAGTTTAGGTCTCTGGAACTGGTGCAACCTTTAGCTCAGGCTCACAAAAAAAACAATGAGCAGAGGTGCAATGTGACCAGTTTGAGGGGCAGCTTGGGGTCTCCTCCTTGAGTTGTGATGGATGTTCCTCCCGGAAAGGACAGAGTAGATGCTGATCCTGTCAGGCATGGAATGGGTGCTAGCATGCCCAGAAACCGTGATGCCCATGTTCAGAAGCCTCCCCCAGGAGGTTCCTGGAGTGTGTGGAAGATAACTTTCTGACAGGCAAGAAGGAGGGCCCAGGGAACTACAGGCCGGTCAGCCTCACCTCCATCCCGGGAAAGGTGATGGAGCAGCTTATCCTGGAGACCATTATCAAGCAAGTGGAAGAAGGTTGTCAGGAGTAGTCAGCATGGATTCACCAAGGGGAAATCATGCCTGACCAATCTAATAGCTTTCTACGATGACATGACTGGCTGGGTAGATGAAGGGAGAGCCGTGGATGTTGTCTACCTTGACTTCAGCAACGCTTTAGACACAGTCTCCCATGATATCCTCCTAGGGAAGCTGAGGAAGTGTGGGCTGGATGAGTGGTCGGTGAAGTGGATAGAGAACTGGCTGAATGGCAGAACTCAGAGGGTTGTCATCAGCGGCGCTGAGTCTAGTTGGAGGCTGGTGACAAGTGGTGTCCCCCAGGGGTCAGTACTGGGCCCAGTCTTGTTTAACTTCTTCATCAATGACCTGGATGAAGAGTTAGAATGTACCCTCAGCAAGTTTGCTGATGACACCAAACTGGGAGGTGTGGTAGACACACCAGAAGGCTGTGCTGCCATTCAGCGTGACCTGGACAGGCTGAAAAGCTGGGCAGAGAGGAACCTGATGAGGTTCAACAAAGGCAAATGCAGGGTCCTGCACCTGGGGAGGAGCAACCTCATGCATCAGTACAGGCTTGGGGTGGACCTGCTGGAGAGCAGCTCTTTGGAGAGGGACCTGGGTGTCCTGGTGGACGACAGGTTAACCATGAGCCAGCAGTGTGCCCTGGCTGCCAAGAAAGCCAATGGAATCCTGGGGTGCATCAAGAAGAGTGTGGCCAGCAGGGCGAGGGAGGTTCTTTTTCCCCTCTACACTGCCCTGGTGAGGCCTCATCTGGAGTATTCTGTCCAGTTCTGGGCTCCCCAGTTCAAGAAAGATGAAGAGCTACTGGAGAGAGTCCAGCGGAGGGCTACAAAGATGATGAGGGGACTGGAACATCTCCCCTACGAGGAGAGGCTGAGGGAGCTGGGCTTGTTCAGCCTGAAGAAGAGAAGGCTGCGAGGGGACCTTAGAAATGCCTACAAATATCTGAAGGGTGGGGGTCAGGAGGATGAGGCCAAGCTCTTTTCAGTGGTGCCCAGTGACAGGACAAGGGACAATGGGCACAAACTGAGGCACAGGAAGTTCCGTCTGAACATGAGGAAAAACTTCTTCCCTCTGAGGGTGACGGAGCACTGGCACAGGCTGCCCAGGGAGGCTGTAGACTCTCCTTCCCTGGAGATATTCAAGACCTGCCTGGACAAGGTCCTGTGCAGCCTGCTGTAGGTGACCCTGCTTCGGCAGGAGGGTTGGACTAGATGACCCACAGAGGTCCCTTCCAACCCCTACTATTCTGTGATTCTGTGACAGAGCTGGTAAGTGAGCCTACCAGGGGAGGTGCCTCACTTGACCTGCTATTTACAAACAGAGAAGGACTGGTGGGAGATGTGGTGGTCAGAGGCTGTGTTGGGCTTAGCAACCATGAAATGATAGAGTTGCCGACTCTTGGTGAAGTAAAGAGGGGGTTCAGCAAAACCTCTACCACAGACTTCCGGAGGCCAGACTTTGGCCTGTTCAGGAAGCTGATTGAGACAGTCCTTTGGGTGACAGTCCTGAAGAGCAAAGGAGTCTAGGAAGACTGACCATTCTTCAAGCATAAAATCTTCAAGACACAGGAGCAGGCTGTCCCCATGTGGTGTAAGATGAACCGGAGGGGTAGACGACCAGCCTGGCTGAACAGGGAGCTTTTGCTGGGACTTAGGAAAAAAAGGGCAGGCAACTCAGGAAGAGTACAGGGATCTTGTTAGATCACGCAGAGAGAAGATGAGAAAGACAAAAGCCCAGCTAGAACTCAGGCTGGCCACTGCTGTAAGCAATAACAAAAAATGTTTCCACAAATGTATTAACAACAAAAAGAAAGCCAAGGAGAATCTCCCTCCCTTATTGGATGCGGACCGGGGAACATTTTCATTGGGGATGAGAAAAAGGCTAAGATACTCAATGCCTTCTTTGCCTCAGTCTTTAGTAGTCATACCAGGTATTCCCAGGGTATTCATCCCCCTGAGCTGGAAGACAGGGACGGAGAGCAGAATAAACCCACCATAATTCAGGAGGAAGCAGTTAACAACCAGCTACACCACCTGGACACTCACAAGTCTATGGGACCTGATGGGATCCACCCAAGAGTACTGAGGGAGCTAGCAGAGGAGCTTGCCAAGCCACTCTCCATCATCTATCAGTAGTCCTGGTTAACAGGGGACATCCCAGACGACTAGAGTCTTGCCAATATGATGCCCTTCTACAAGAAGGACCATGTTGTGGGTTTGCGTGGCAAGGTTTTGGTAGCAGGTGGGCTAACAAGGGGGTGGCTTCTGTGAGAAGCTGTGAGAAGCTTCCCTCATGTCTGATAGAGCCAGTGCCAGCCAGCTCTAAGACGGACCCACTGCTGGCCAAGGTTAAGCCAATCATCAACAGTGGTAGTGCCTCTGGGATAACACATCCCAGAGAAAAACTTGCTGTGGAACGTCAGCTGAGAGAGAGGAATGAGACCGTGTGAGAGAAACAGCTTTGCAGGTACCAAGGTTAGGGAAGACTGAGGGGGAGGAGATGCTCCAGGTGCCGGAGCAGAGATTCCTCTGCAGCCTGTGAAGAAGACAATGGTGAGGCAGGCTGTCCCTTCTGAAATCCATGGAGGTCCACATTGGAGCAGACATCCACCTGCAGAAGATATCCACGTGATGCCCATCTACAAGAAGGTCTGGAAGGAGGATCCCAGGAACTACAGGTCTGTCAGCCTGACCTTGGTGGTCGCCATAATTATGGAGTGGTTCATCTTGAGTGTGCTCATCAGACATGTGCAGGAAAACCAGAGATTCAGGCCCAGTCAGGATGGGTTCATGAAGGGCAGCTCCTGCTTGACCAACCGGATCTCCTGCTATGACCAGGTGATCCACCTAGTGGATGAGGCAAAGGCTGTGGATGTTATTTACCTGGACTATAGTAAAGCCTTTGATACTGTCTCCCACAGCATTCTCCTTGAGAAGCTGGTGGCTCATGGCTTAGACAGGTGTACTCTTTGCTGGGTAAAGCACTGGCTTGGTGGCTGAGCCCAGAGGGTTATGGTGAATTGAGTTAAATCTGGCAGGCAGCCGGTCACAAGTGTTCCCCAGGGCTCAGTTTTGGGGCCAGTCTTGTTTAACATCTTTATCAACGATCTGGATGAGCGGATTGAGTGCTCCCTCAGTAAGTTTGCAGCTGACACCCAATTAGGCAGGAGCATCGATCTGCTTGAAGGTAGGAAAGCTCTGCAGAGGGATCTGGACAGGCTGGATCGATGGGCCAAGGCTAATTGTATGAGGTTCAACAAAGGTTCAATAAGGGTTCAAGCGTCGGGTCCTGCACTTGGGTCACAACAACCCCATGCAACGCTACAGGCTTGGGGAGGAGTGGCTAGAAAGCTGCCCAGCAGAAAAGGACATGGGGGTGCTGGTTGACAGCTGGCTGAACATGAGCCAGCACTGTGCCTAGGTGGCCAAGAAGGCCAACAGCATCCTGGCTTGTGTCAGGAATAGTGTGGCTACCAGGAGTAGGGAAGTGGTGGTCCCCCTGTACTGGGCACTGGTGAGGCCGCACCTTGAACACGGTGTTCAGTTTTGGGCCCCTCACTACAGGAAGCACATTGAGGTGCTGGAGCGTGTCCAGAGAAGAGCAACAAGGTCGGTGAAGGGTCTAGAGAACAAGTCTTATGTGGAGCAGCTGAGGGAACTGGGACAGTTTAGTCTGGATCAGAGGAGGCTGAGAGGGGACCTCATGACTCTCTACAACTGCCTGAAAGGAGGTTGCAGTGAGGTGGGTGTTGGTCTCTTCTCCCAAGTAAATAGCCACAGGACAAGTCGAAAAAGCCGGAAGTTGTGGCAGAGGAGGTTTAGTTTGGAAATTAGGAAAAGTTTCTTGACTGAAAGAGTGGTCAAACATTGGAACAGGCTACCCAGGGAAGTGGTGGAGTCACCATGCCTAGAGGTGTTCAGAAAACATGTAGACATGGCGACTCGGGACATGGTTTAGTAGGCATGGTAATGCTATGTTGACAGTTGGACTTGATGATCTTAGGGGTCTTTTCCAATATTAATGCTTCTATGATTGTATTATTTTATGATCTACAGTCCCTTGAACGCAGAGTCCATGGACTGAACTGACTTGAAGTTGCTTGAGACAGCTGTTTGAGAAACCTTAGCAGACCCTCCCCCCACTTCTCTCAGGAGCACTACTCAAGCTCAGGCTCTTGTCCTCAGTCCCTGCCTGAGCTATATTACAGCCCTGCACATGCCTGGTCACCTACTCCGCTGATCCATACTCTGACTGTGGTGCTTGATATTCCACCTACTTCATCCCTAAAGATCTGCCTGGTCATAACTCTCGGCTGACTGGTTCCCATCACTGGACCTCCTCCACTGCAACTGAGGTCTTTGCTGGTGTCCACACAGCCACATGCCTGCTTTGCCATCACCCTCGGCTCTTGGCCGACGTACCCTTACAGATCAGTCTATGTTTGCTGCTCCTTGACATGAGCAACGTAAAGGCTTAGTCCCATGAAGTGACTGAAGATTTGGGAGGGATTTTAAAACAATGTGTGAGAGACATTTCCATGAAAAAGAGAGAAATATTGTAATGTGCAAAAAACATCTGGATTGCAGGAATGTACAGAATGTAACAGAGAGAGGACAGTCCTTTGAGGAACAAAGTTCATGTCACATGATCAGCAGCATCCTGAATCCAGGATTGCTTCCCAGAGAGATTTGACTCAGTGAGGTATGTGCGATCGCACAAGGCAAAAGTGGTGGTTAGGATTTAAAAAAATTATCTCCTCCTCTTTCTTTACCATGTGAAAGTTTTCTTCCTTTAGTAACCTTCGTCTTCAGTAAGTGAACTGATGCATAGCTGAGAGGTTGGAACCATAGTGACACCTTTACATCAGAACCTGCCTTTTGTTGGTAATGGTTGAGCCTCAGCAGAAAGGTACTTCCCACTTCCCCAAAGGCTGGGCACTGATGCCATATAACATGTTGAACTAATCCTCAAATGGCAATGCTTACCCTTTATGATTTTTTTTTGAATGACCGATGACTTAATGACGGTTATGAAGTAGAGGAGAGAAAAAATGGAGGTTGCTCCTACTCCTTCTATTTCCCTGTGAGAAAGAGTTCAGCACAATGAGCAATACTACTCCTCTTTCCTTCTCAGAAACCTGCATCGCTGTCCAAAACCAATTCTACTCAACTAAACATGGCTTCAGTCAGCAAAAAACACCCTCTCCTTCCCTGCCTATCTTCACTTCAGTGACCCTCATCTTTGCACCTACCTGGCCTCAGGACCAATTGAAAAACTGACGGGTTCAAAAATTAACCATTATGACTATGGGAGCAAAGAGCTTGCTTTCACCTGTGCTCCAGGGACGTGTCTCCTGTCTGCAGTGCTCCCTCACCCTGTGACTGCCAGCCCTTTCTCCTCTTTCCATCCTTCCATGACTCTCTTGCCTTCCTGAGGTGGAGGAACAGCAGCCTCGGTGAGTTTCGCCCATGATACTCCTTCCCTTCCTTGCTGTTTACAGCTCAGTGATTTCAGCAAAGTCTGCAACTGCTCCATACTTTCTTTCTCTTTTACTGCAGCAGAGAAGTGAAACGTTGCACCCTCAGCAAGATATAGAGGAAGCTATACTATTTTATAAGGTAGGAGAACTTTCCTTGTTATGTTTTTGCCCTCTTACTCGTTGGTGTATACAACTCTATGCAGCCGTGAAGTTTTCCTGTAGTTTTGGTTAGTGTACCTGCACAAAGTCACTTGTGAACCACGTGTTTACTGTGGCTATGGGCTAGCAGGTGAAGTGTCCAGGTTGAGAAAGCAGCCAAAAGAAGCTTGATCTGTCTGTTGGAATATGAGATAAATTGTGGGCCCATGTTATCTACCAGTTCTAGAGACAGTACAATACAAAACGTACTAAGAAAAAAGTTATAGGAAGCCAGAGAAAAACCAATGAGCTTCAGAAACTGCCTGGCATCCCTTTTTCATTGAACATTCCCAGATACCAGGGAAAGCATTCATATTTCCTTCCACTTTGTTCTGAGATTCTGTGATGTTCACGTCAAATAAACCTTTTGTGACATGTTTTCACGAAATTAGGCTTGCTACACCCAAGTTCTAAGAGAATAAAATACTAGAAAAAATATCATTCTTCAGAAGAGCATTTTTAGTTCCTTTTGGCCACTCATTAAATGCTGGCCACATCACACCATCCCTTTATACCAGCTTTCTTTGCAACACTCCCTGCCACTCGGATGGACCAGTCCAAGTCCCATCAGGAGGTAGCGATTGCCAGCAACAATTGCCGATCATGCATTCAGGCTCTAAGCTACTTTAGGAAGCTGATCTGCTGGAGATGAAAGTGTTCAGGGCTGGGTTAATTGTAATCTGGACTCAGCTTTCTGAAATGGGTACCTGCTGTCTCCTTCACCTGCTGTGGCTAGGCAAGGAAGAGGAGGGTGGAGACAGGAGGCTGCCCCCTTGGACCTTCTGTGTTGCTCTGAAACGGCACTCCAGCTCCCTCTCATGGATGCAGCCATAAAGGCTTGAAAGGATGGTGGCCAACACCAAGCACTTAGCCTTTTAGTTGCCTCTGTACTAATTGTTAGGAAGCACTGGGAAGGACAATAATTTTGGTACTGTCTGTGAACCTGCTGGGGAAGAAGAATCTCTGTTCCAGCCCAGTTTTTTCATTTGCTCTTGCCAAAAGCATGTTTATTCTGCCTGGTTTATTCTGACAGTTTGCACTGACTGAAAATCGCAAATACATGCACCTTTCCTTACATGGACTTTTTTTTTTTTGACTGCCTTCTTCTGCAGCAAAAAAAGTGCAACGTCAGGGCCTCATCATGCTGGTGAAAAAGCAAGTCTATGAAGAGCAGAAATGACTGAGAAGGGTGGGCAGAATATAGAAGCCTGCAGAAATCTCAAACCAAATGCTGCCTTAGCAGTGACCTTTTTGTAAAAATCAGAAGTGCTGTTGCGAGCAGTGCAGGTGAACCAGTAGGAAGTCATGCCAAAGTTGTCTCTTCCAGTAGCAGGTATCCAAATGCTACCTTAACATTTGCTGGCTGATGAACCTGTAGTGTTCGGTGTGAAAGCTACATCTACCAGCAACTCCGTATCATCCTTTGGCAGGTGACACTCTCAAGTAGCGCAGGACCAGTTCACACAGTCTGCATCGTCATTAGTACCAAGATTAATTTCCCCAATGTGACTCAGAATAATGCCGTTTGAGATGTCAGGAACAGTCTTATTCTGAATATTCAGGGGCAGCAGCTAAGAAGAGTTGTATTATGAGCAATTCGATTCCTCAGAGTATATTCTGTGTCAAGGCCTAAGTTTCACAGCAGATATGAGAAGCCTTCTGTGCTGCACAGGTGATCAGCTGGGGCACGGCTTTCCTTTAACATGACCTGGGATGACAATGTTTAAAGGAGAGAGGAAAGATGTGGTATTTGGCTTCACCTTCCACTATCTCTTCCATTGCAGCACATCAGAAATGATGATGATCAGGCTCCGGAAAAGAAGAACAGGAATATTTTGTTCCCTCCTCCTTTCCATATTTTGCATGTTCCTTTCTTCAGCAGGTAAGAAATCCTCTTTCAACAGGCTCCCTGACATTTTCCAGGCTAGAGAGACATGATGCCTTTATGTCACCCAAAGCCACAGCAGAGCAAACCAACCGAGCCACCCAATGAGTGCTTGGCCATTTGCACAACAAACCTAGTGGGAACCCACAAAGCCCTGTTGGAATAGGTGAGCAATGTGGCCTGGAGGCAGCCACGGCTGCATGGAGAGAAGCGCAGGCTACCTTGACGTTCCTCTCTGTGAATGGGCCTGCTGAGGAAGGAGAGGAAAGCATTTTTGCAGACAGACGTTCTTGGGGAGGCAGGATAAATGCCATCCACACCATATGGAAGCGAAGGAAGACTTGGGATCTGCCACTTCCCTTCTTGCTCAAACGAGCAAGGGTCTGCCTGCTTCCTTCCTCATGTACTTCCCTAGGTGAAGTGGTGGGATGCGAAGGGGTGGGAAAGGCAGCTGCTGGGTTTGCAACCACATCCTCTTGCTAGCTGTCATCTTTCCTACTCCTCAACTTTCCATTGGGACGTGAGCGTCATCGGTGAAAGGAGCAATCCTGGCTCTGATCCAGGCATACAGCTCAACTTTCAGGTGCTTAGAGAGATCTTTATTCCTACCTGCAAGTAGAGAAGTAAAATGGTCTAACAAAAAATACTTCTGTTAAAGGGGTGGCAGGAGAGTTGAACAACATGGTCAAACAAGGTAAGAGACAACACCTGCTCTGAAGAGTAACTGGCACAGTTTTCCCAGTCTCCTACCTCTGATGAGGTGCCTTCTGTCACCTTATCATCTGGTTACTTCTCCCCTGCCCTGTGGTGAAACCCTCCATTAAGAAGAGTTGTGGACATGGCACAGAGCCAAAGGAAGGGTCTAGTAGGATGAGGGATGCTTCTCTGTTGGAAGCCAGGGTTGGTGGTTTCTGTCAATATGTATAAATATACATTTAAATACATACATTTAAACGCTACCCTAGATCACTGGGCAGAGAAGCTTACCAATCCAAGTCTACTTTGGGCACTCTCAAAGGACCTCTGATTCCCCACTGAAGAGGCTGACCACAAGTCCTTCATCTCCTTCACTTCTACGTCCTTTCTCTTCTTTAGAAAACTTCACGTGGAATATGCTTTCCACTGCTCTGTTTTCCACATTCATCTTAGAAGCTAAAACAAAGCTCCTATGATTGTTCTTCCTTTCATCTGTGTCATTTTCAGAATCAGAATGCTATATATGCCTGTAGTCTCCTGATGTGTGGGGTCCTTTTGTATAAAGACAGCACTTCATTAGCACATTCCAAAAAAGAAGTTCTGTCAAGCCACGAAAGAGACTGGATGGTCCACTAATTCTAGTTCCATGAAATACTAATAAAATACTAAATAGAGTTCTTTTAAAATAACACAGGTTGGTCTCCACCATCCATTTCACTAACAGTTCTGGCAGTCTTAAGCAACATCTTGATCTTTGCATTACTCTGGAGTCACTGTAAGCAGAAAAAGAAAGGTAAGATATTAGTGGAATCCTCTTTCTTTCTTAGTTCCTTCATATCAAACAAGAATTCAGTCATTAATCAGAGTCAGGTAGGCCCATGCCCTCAAGCGTCAAAGCCATCCACGGCAGACATTGCAAAGGGCTGTCAGGAGTCTTGTGCCCTTCTGGTACACGAGCTGGAGGCAAAGCACAATACTTTAGCCTCTATATGAGTAAGCAGAACCCATGATAAGAGCCAGACGATGGGCTCTGCCCACTCTGCTGTGTAAAGTGTCCTCCATTAAACTGTTCTGTACATTGCTTCCTCTTGCTTTGACATGTCGGCTTTTTCACAAGTAGCCTCACCAATATTTGGGAAATCACCAGTATTTTCTTTGACTGGCTGCATTACAAGACACCTCCACTTTTGGTTTTGTACCAGAGCAAACACAAGCTTGGCATAAATTCCCCCCAGCACCCTGTCCCAGTCCTATGCTGTGAATAGCAAAATTTTCTTCTGTGTTTAAAGGATTTCCACGCTTTGACTTGCATAATCCTTTTCAGTCATCTAGCCCATAACCCAGAGCAGCAACTAAACATTCCTCTGTTTAATAATGCTTAGGCATTTGTGAGTACAGCCTCAGAAAAGGGAGTCATCCTTTCTGATCTGTTCTGCTTTGTTCTCTCTTCCAGATGACTCCAGACTTAATGAGGAAGGTAATCTATACTAAATAAGTATTCAGAACATTTGTTAAAGAAATAAAAGGCAAAGGCTGACATGTAAAACTGACGGCTTTTGCAGGTCAGACTTCTGCTACAGGTAGAAGGGAAAAAGCTATTTGCAATATTTAAACTTAGATGGCACTGAGCTTTAGATGGGAAAGATGCCACTCTGCTGTTCCCAGCTACACTGTTGACATTTTTGCATGGCCAGAGTCAGTGGGAAACTACTTGTCTCACACAGTTCGTCCTCAAGGACGGTGCTTCTCATGCAGCAGAATCACTCCAGCTGAAAAATCTTAGTTCCCAGCTTACATGTTTGTCATGTGTCTTTGTCCACCATCCTGCCATTGTATTTGGCCCTCTTGGCAGGAGAACCGTGAGGGATGAGGTGTGTCATGCCAGATAGCGCACACAGGCATCAGGAAGTAATGGCCACATGGATGGAGGTGTGTGGGAGGGAGCTGTATGGGTGCCCAGAGCCCATCTACGTGCAGGCTGGCATTGAGAAGACTCTGCTGCGCCACAGATGTTGCCCGAGTTCTTCCTATGTGGTAGCTAAATCTACTTATTTTTCAATTTAAAGACACAACAATCAATTTTTTTAAATACCTTTTATTTTGCAGGGCACCTCTTGTTAGGTGAAGGTAAGTGCTCATTTCTCCTCACATCTCCTCCCTTTGTACAGGCCTTTAAATCTGGGGGGGAATATCTGTAAGGAGCTATCACCCTGCCCCAACTTTAGTGTGGCTTATTTCCCATAATTTTTTGTGGGAGCAGAGGGCATTGGTTCATGCAAATGAGATATTTTAAGCATCTCCTAAAGACTCCCAACACTTCATTCAGAGATGCTATGAGTACCTCAAGTGAAGGCATAAGTATTGCTTGTTGACCTCTTCTCTGAGATTTCCTTATCTCAGATGAGTGTCCATGGCACCTACGACTGCACTGCTGATGGTCACCTGTGCCAAGGACAGTAACATAAGTGGACAAGAGATACAGTTTGTAGGTCCATCCACGAAAGTGGCGTTCTACCCTTGCAGAGCGGCTCTCCATGCAGCCCAAAAGGGCAGTGATCTTGCAGTCCAGCAAAAGGTGCCCATATTAAGTCAACCCAGCTGAGGCATTCAGGTGTGGCTGCAAGTTGCGTGAAAGACTTGGCCCTGAGAGAACCTCATGTGGGAAGGAGGAAAAAGGGAAGGAATGACAAAGAGAGGGAGGGAAGGAGAGATGGAAGGAAGGAAACTCTGGTGGGGTGGAGGAATATGGATTTCAGTGTGGACAGAAGTCTTCTTGTCTGACGTCTTTTAAGTGCAGCTGCATGGCCATGGCCATGGCAAGTTGCCTTTGGAGCAGCAGCGAGACACCAGCACCCTCAAGGTTGCAAGGGACAGGATTTGGGCTTAGTACAAACTCGCACTTGTCCATGAATATACTCGACTTCTCGGAAGGATGCCAACTCTAGCATAATGCTTTCCATAGCTTCATGCAATACATTCTGCAGTGACTGTAACAGTCCTCCAACTCCCTATTGTAGGACAATTTCAACATATAGCAGGTGAGTGCTGCATGGCAAATGCATCAGTTCTAGAACCTAAGGATGTATAGTGCCTTGCAGCTGCTGAGAGCCCATGGTTGGTAATAAACCTGCAGAGCCTCCAGGCTCCGTGCTTGACGCATGCCATGGGGTCCCCATTCCTGAAGATCCCTTTCACCACAGGAGCCATGAGATAAGGCAAACAAAAAGCAGAGACAGCCAAAGGACCACATTTGGAGCCCAGGTGGGGACTGAGCCCAGTGATTTCTCTTTGCTAACTGACTTTCCCCTTCCTTTTGTAGCCCAAGTGAGAGAGATGATGGGTGAGTAGTCTCTGCTGTCTGGGATGTTGCCATTCTGGAAGGAGAGATGCCTTCTAAGAGGGACATGCTTGTATCTGTGAGACAAGATTTCTCCATACCAACCATGAACACAGTGTCACTGGGATCCCTATAGCAGGTGCCCATATTTGGGATATGCTGCTGAGGCGTTCACGTGTCAGTGAAATCATCAGGACTATCATGTCTCTGAAAAAAGTTCATGTAGGAGACAGGGAAGATGGAAGGCACGACAAACAGAGGGAGGGAAGTAGAGAAGGAAGTAAACAAGGAAATACTGATAGGGTTGAGCAGTATGGTTATCAGTGTGGAGGGAAGTCACCCTCTTGTGAGGTCTTTTAAGACCAGCTGCATGGCCTTGGCAAGTTGCCTTCATTCTGTCCAGAACCAGCAGCACCGTCAAGGTTGCTTGAGACAGGACATGGCCTCAGCACACACATGCACTAGGCCATGGTGTCACTCCATTTCTTGGGAGGATCCAGCTCCAGCAAAACCATTCCCTTGGCTTCATGCACTGATCCTCACAAGTTTGTGCAGAGTCTTTCTGCTCTCCTTCGCAGGACAACTCCAACGGATGACAGGTGAGTGTTGCGTGGCATGTTGGGGGCTGCTTGTCCCTATAGGTGATGATGGAATGGGGAGCACCCTGTGTTCCTGGGCCCATACCTCATTCCTGAGAGATGCAAACAGAGCCTGCTGTTTGCCTTCCCCTATGCCCCTTGCTCTCCTGCCCTGACATAACAACACTGCTCTGGCATGGTGGAATCCACAGAAATGCCTAGGGTGACAGTCATGGGCTTTTGTCAACTGGTCCTACCCATCAAAGTGGCAGTCCACCATTGCCAGGGGGAATGTTCTCTATATGTCTAGCCTCATCCTCCCTATCTGTGTTCCATGCAGATGATTCCCTGCTAAACAGTCATCCCCCACCTATCCTCGCTTCTTAACATACACTTGGGCAATGTCTTTCCTGGAGGTACAGGCTCCTTGCAGATGCTTCCCCTGAATCTCCTCTTGGCCACATGGAAGTATTCCTTGGCCTTCCCTACCAGCCCATCATAGCACCTCCACCACCATCCTGCACAGCTATGGAGATCTCTGCTAAGGAATCCACAGTCCCTCCCTATCTCTTGTGAACTCATTAGCCCACAGATGATCACTCAATGCCACCTGTGGCCTCTCCAGCCTCTCTCCATACATCACTTGGCCATGCTTCCAGAACCTCAGGCAGCATCTTGCCTTGCAACTGCTGAGAGCCTAGGGTTGCCTCTGCTCCTGCAGAGCCTCCAGGCTTCAGGCTCACCCCATGCCAATGGCTTGCAATTATTTCAGATCCCTTTCCCCTCAGTAACCATCACCTAGGGCAATGCAAAGGCACACCTAGAGAAACACCCATGTCTGCATCCAAAGTGAGGACTGAGCCCGGCCATCTCTCTTTTCTAACTGCCTTTCCCCTTCCTTTTATAGCCCACGTCCAAGAAGAGAAGGGTAAGTCTTCTCTGCTCTCGTGAGTGTTGCCATTGTAGAGGGAGAGGCTCCTTGGCAGAGGGACACGCTGGCTTTTGAGCGACAAAGGTGTCCCCATGTAGGCCATAAGCGTGGTGTCCTTTGCATCCCTGCAGCACTTAGCCATGTTCAGGCAACTCATCTGAAACCTTCACATGTCTGGCATTTATGTAAATGGCTTGGCCCTGAGACAACCTCTTTTGGGAAGGAGGGAAGAGGGAACGAATGACAAGGACAGGGATGGAAGGAGAGCGGGAAGGAAGGACACTCGGGTAGGGTGGAGGAAGATGGTATTCATTGTGGGCAGAAGTCACCTTGTCTGAGGTCCTTTAAGTTCAGCTGCATGGCCTTGGCAAGTTGCCTTTTTTCTGCTATGAGGCACCAGTACCTACAAGGTTGCCAGAGGCAGGACTTTGCCTTAGCACAAACTTGCGCTTGTCCATGAATGCACTCGAATTCGCGAGTGGATGCCAACCATGGCAAACCCCTTCCCTGGGGCTTCGTGCAATGCATCCTCCAATGCCTGTAACTGCCTTTCTCCTCTCCCTTGCAGGGCACCTTCAAGAGACGACAGGTGAGTGCTGCCTGGCATATGGGAGGCTGCTTGTCCCTTGAGTGCAGGGTGGGAATGGGGAGTACTCTGTGTGCATGGCCCTAGCCCTTCCTCCTTGCCAGCAAGCAACAGAACCTGCTGCTTGCCTCCCTCTCTGCCCTTCTGCCCTCTTTATCGCACGTGGCACCAATACTCTGGAATGGTGTCTTCAGCGGGAACACCCAGGTGGAAAGTCATGGGCTTTTCCCAATGGCTCCCGTCCATCAAATTCAGAGCCCACCATTGCCATAGGGAACATTCCCCATATGTCTGGCCTCACCCTCCCCAACTCCAATTCATGGCAAAGTGTCCCTCCTAAAAAGCCTGCCTCTTCTTATCCATGCTTCTCACCATCCTCTTGGGCAATGCATTTCCTGGACCTATAGACTCCTTGCAGATTGTTCCCTTCTTCTGCTGTTTGTTATACTGAAGGAGTCTAAGGCTTATGCTGACAGTCCAGGTATGGCAGGACTCCTACGCTTCCACACAGCTGGGGAGCTCTCCACTGCAGCCTCTCATGCTTCTCCCTGTCTCTTGTGAACTTGGCAACACACACCTGATGGCTCACTGCCAACTGTGGCCAGCCCTGCCTCTCTCCATGCATCACTTGGCCATGCTTCTAGAAGCTCATGCAGCATCGTGCCTTGCAGCTGCTGAGAGCCTATGGTTCTTCATAAACCTGCAGAGTCTCCAGGCTCCATGCCTGGCTCATGTCACTGGGTCCTCATTCCTGCAGATCCCTTTCCCCACAGTAGCCATGAAGTGAAACAAAAGGAAAGGCAGACACAGCCGTATGCCCACATTGGGAGCACAGATGGCGACTGAGGCCAGTGATTTCTCTTTGCTAACTTTCTCTCCTCTTGCTTTTGTAGCCCAAGTGAGAGAGATGATCGGTAAGTAGTCTCTGTTGTCTGGGATGCTACTGTTCTGGAAAGAAAGAGGCCTTCTAAGAGAGACATGTGTATATCTGAGAGACAAATTTTCTTCATGTGAGTCCTGAAGAAATTATTCCTGTGTTCTTCGACAGCAGTCCCAATGATCAGGTTGCGATGCTGAGGCTTGCACGTGTGGTGGAATGCCCACAAGTGTCATGCCTATGAAAAAAGCTCATATAGGAATCAGGGAATATGGAAGGCATGACAAAGAGAGGGAGGGAAGGAGAGAAGGAAGGAAAGAATCAAGGAAGGAAAGACCCATAGGGTTGAGGCGTAGGATTATCAGTGTGGGTGGAAGTCAACTTCTGTGAGGTCTTCTAAGTCCAGCTGGGTGTCCTTGGCAAGGTGCCCTTGTTCTGCTGTGCGGCAACAGCACACTGAAGATTGCAAGGGCCACGACTTGGTCTCAGCACACTTCTGCACTAGTCCATGAATGCACTTGCCTTTTGCGAGGATCCCAACTCTAGCCAACTAATTCCCTGGGGCATCCTGCAATGCGTTCTGCGCTCTCTGAAACTGCCTTTCTTCTCTCTCTTGCAGGACAACTTCAAGAGCAGATAGGTGAGTGCTGCCTGGCATGCGGGATGTTGCTCGGCCCCAGAGTGCAGAGGGGGAATGGGGAGAGCTCGGTGTCCCTGGCCTCAGCCTGTCGTCTCACAAACAGACTTCTTTATCTGCTCTGCAACACCATATATGTACACAGAGATGACATATAGGTCTGTTTCAGGTTTTGCACAATTTCAGCTGCTAGCTGGATTGCCACAGAGGTAGCACACCTGGTTGCAACCACCTTCCGTATTTATACAGTTAAAAATGTCAGTGATGCCCATTAGCCATACCATCCTTACTATGATTGGTTAGTTCTCTTCTCACTTTGGTTTGAAGATCCCGCCCTCCTAAAATATACTACACTTGTCCAGTGAGTACGAGTCGCTGCTTGGGCTGGGGACTACAGCTCAGTGGGTGTCACTTTCAGTATTCTAATGAGGATAGCTCATTTAAGAGTGCCCTTTATCATTCATCTGCTGACAGTTCCAAACTGCTCAAAAACATCTTAGCTTACGTATTTTTACAAGCTATGTCTCTTCGCAAGGAAGGGTATTTCCTGATGAGGCATTCCTGTATCAGCCACTCTTGTCAACACCCTGGCCTGCCGTTAACCCTACAGTACGTATTCTAGCTAAAGAATTAGGTCAGAATCACCTTCTATGCATATCTCTACAATGCTGAGTTCAACCGACCAGAAGCCCTCCTCCCTGCCAGCAAGGAGCAGAGCCTGCTACTTGCTCCCTCTCTGCACAGTGCCCTCCTTCCCAAACCTGGCACCACGGCTCTGCCATGGTGGCTTCAACAGGAATGCACAGGGGAAAGTCATGAGCTTTGTTATGGGCTCCTGTCCTTCAGAGTGGGAGTCCACCATTGCCAAAAGGGAAAGTTCCCCATATGTCTAGCATCACCCTGCCAGTTCCAATGCATGGCAATATGTCTCTGCTAAATGAGTCCAGCCGTACCTCCCCATGTGTCTCACCATCCTCTTGGGCAATGTCCTTCCTGGAACTACAGGTTCCTTGAAGACGTGGCCCCACGTCTCTGCTTGGAATCACGTACAGCGCATGTGGCATCACCTGGCAGTCCAGGCCTGACAGGAAGGCCACGGTCCTGCACAGTTGGGAAGCTCTCTGCTATAGCCTCTCCAGCTTCTCCCTGTCTCCTTTGAACTCAGCAGCCCACAGCTGATCACTCATTGCCAGCTGTGGCCTTCCCAGCCTCTCTCCATGCATCACTTGGCCATGCTCCTAGAAGCTCAGTCAGCATCATGCCTTGCAGCTGCTGGGAGACCATGGGTAGCTGCTCTCCTGCAAAGCCTCCAGGCTTGATTATGGGCATGGCTGTTGGGTTTCATTTCTTGCAGGTCCCCTTCCCCCAGGAAACATGAACTCTGGCAAAGAAAGGCAGACTCAGCAAAATGCCCACGTTGGAAGCCCACATTTTGTCTGAGCCCTGTCATCTCTCTTGCCGAATGGCCTTTCCCCTTCCTTTTGTAGTCCAAGTGAAAGAGGTTATGATTAAGTGGTCTCTGCTGTCTGGGGTGTTGATGTTCTGAGGGGAGAGGCTCCTTCGCAGAAGAACATGCTGTTGTCTGCAGGATAAGAGGCTGTCCTTGTGGCCACAAGCGCAATGTCCTTGGGGTTCCATACGGCAGGTACTCATGTTGCGGCAGCCCACATGGCACCTTCTGGGGTGGCTGGAAACTGCTGTAAATGCCTTGCCCCTGAAAAAACCTCATGTATGAAGAAGCAAAGGGGCAAGCAATGCCAAAGAGACAGAAGGAAGGATTAAAGGAAGAAAGGAAAGAAATGGCAGTGGCTGGAGGAATATCATTGTCAGTGGGCATAGATTTTAACCTGTGTGAGGGCTTTCATGTCCAGCTGGGTGGTGTTGGCCATGTGTCTTTGTTCTGCTGAGAGGCACCAGCATATTCAAGGTTGTCAGCATATTCATGGCCTCAGAACACACATGCACTATTCCAAAGAATGAACTCAACTTCTTGGGAGGATCCCAACTAGCAGCAAAACCCTTCCCTGGGGCTTCATGCAACACATTCTCCACTGACTGTAACAGCCTTTCTCCTCACCTTTGCAGGACAATATGAAGGAATGATAGGTGAGTGCTGCCCGCCGTGTGGGAGTCTGCTTGTCTCTACAGGTGATGGTGGGAATGGGGAGCATTCTGTGTCCCTGGGCCCAGCCATCATCCCTTACAGATGCAAATAGACCCTGCCGCTTGCCTCCTTCTCTGCTTCTTGCTCTCTTTCCCTCACATGGTACCACTGATCTGGCACAACAACATCAACAGAAATGCCCAGGGTGACAATCATGGGCTTTTGTCAATTGGTCCTACCCATCAAAGTGGGCGTCCAACCTTGCCAAGGAGAAAGTACCCCATATGGCTAACCTCACCGTCCCCAGTGCCATTTCATGGACATGTCTCCCTCATAAATAATCGTCTCCACCTATTCATGCTTCTACCCTAACTTTTGGACAATGCCTTTCCTGGAGCTACAGGCTCCTTGCAGATGCTTCCCCTGAATCTCCTCTTGGTCACATGGAAAGTGGCCATGGTCTTAGCTGCCAGGCCAGTCATGGCAACTCCTCCACCATCCTCAGCAGCTGAGGAGATCTCTGCTAAGGCCTCTATAACCCCTCACTATCTCTTGTGAACACAGGAGCCCACATCTGATCACTCAATGCCACCTGTGGCCTTCCAAGCCTCTCTCTATGCATCACTTGGCCATGCTTCCAGAAGCTCAGGTAACATCTTGCCTTGCAGCTGCTGAGAGCCCAGGTTTGCCACTTCTCCTGCAGAGCCTCCAGGCTCGCCCCATGCCAATGGCTTGCAATTATTTCAGATCCCTTTCCCCTCAGTAACCATCACCAGGGCAATGCAAAGGCAGACCTAGAGAAACACCCATGTCTGCATCTAAAGTGAGGACTGAGCCCGGCCATCTCTCTTTGCTAACTGCCTTTCCCCTTCCTTTTCTAGCCCACGTCCAAGAAGAGAAGGGTAAGTCTTCTCTGCTGTCTGAGGTGTTGCCATTGTAGAGGGAGAGGCTCGTTGGCAGAGGTACATGCTGGTTTCTGAGGGACAAGGGTGTCCCATGTGGGCCACAAGCGTGGTGTCCTTTGCATCCCTGCAGCACTTAGCCATGTTCAGGCAACTCATCCGAAACCTTCAGGTGTGTCTGGAATCTGTGTAAATGGCTTGGCCCTGAGAGAACCTCATGTGGGAAGGAGGGAAGAGGGAAGGAATGACTAAGAAGGGAGGGAAGGAGAGATGGAAGGAAGGAAACTCTGGTGGGGTGGAGGAAGATGGTTTTCATTGTGGGCAGAAGTCACCTTGTTTGAGGTCTTTTAAGTTCAGCTGCATGGCCTTGACAAGTTGCCTTTGTGCTGCTATGAGGCACCAGTACCTGCAAGGTTGCCAGAGGCAGGACTTGGCCTTAGCACAAACTGGTACTTGTCCATGAATGCACTCGAATTCGCGGGTGGATGCCAACCATGGCAAACCCCTTCCCTGGGGCTTCGTGCAATGCATCCTCCAATGCCTGTAACTCCCTTTCTCCACTCCCTTGCAGGACACCTTCAAGAAGTGACAGGTGAGTGCTGCCTGGCATATGGGAGGCTTCTTGTCCCTAGAGTGCAGGGTGGGAATCAGGAAAGCTCAGTGTCCCTGGCACAGCCCTTCCTTCGTGCCAGCAAGGAACAGAGCCTGCTGCTTGCCTCCCTCTCTGCCCATTTGCCCTCTTTCCCGCTCATAATATCACTAATGTTGCACAGCATCTTCAACCGGGACAAGCAGGCAGAAAGTCATGGGTTTTTCCCAATGACTCCCATCCATGAAATATGGATCCCAACATTGCCATAGGGAACATTCCCCATATGTCTGGCCTCACCCTCCCCAGCTCCGTCTCACGGCAGTGTCTCCCTCCTAAAGAGCCTGCCTCTTCCTATCCATACTTCTCACAACCCTCTTGGGCAATGCTCTTCCTGCAGCTACAGGCTCTTTGCAGATCATTCCCTTTATGTCCTTTTGCCTACTCAGAAGGAGTCTGTGGTCTCTGCTGACAGTCCATGCCTGGCAGGACTCCTACCCTCCCACACAGTTGGGCAGCTCTCCACTTAAGCCTCTCATGCTTCTCCCTACCTCTTGTGAACTCATTAGACCACAGCTGAGCACTCGCTGCCAGCTATGGCCTTCCCAGCCTCTCTCCATGCATCACTTGGCCATGCTTCTAGAAGCTCATGCAGCTTCGTGCCTTGCAGCTGCTGAGAACTCATGGTTGGCTTGACATGTGCAGAGCCTCCAGGCTCCGTGCTTGGCCCATGCCACCGGGTCCCCCCCATTCCTGCAGATCCCTTTCACCACAGGAGCCACAAAGTGAAACAAAAGGAAAGGCAGAGACAGCCAAATGCCCATGTTGGAGCTCAGGTGGGGACTGAGCCCAGTGATTTCTCTTTGCTAACTTTCTCTCCTCTTCCTTTTGTAGCCCAAGTGAGAGAGATGATGGGTGAGTAGTCTCTGCTGTCTGGGATGTTGTATTCTGGAAGGAGAGATGCCTTCTAAGAGGGGTGTGCTTGTATCTGAGAGACAAGATTTCTCCATACGAACCATGAACACAGTGTCACTGGGATCCCTATAGCAGGTGCCCATATTTGGGATACGCTGCTGAGGCTTTCATGTGTGGGTGGAATCACCAGGAATAACATGTCTCTGAAAAAAGTTCATGTAGGAGACAGGGAAGATGGAAGGCTTGACAAAGGGAAGGAGTGAAGAAGAGAAGGACATAAGCAAGGTAATACTAACAGGGTAGAGCAATTTCATTATCAGTGTGGAGAGAAGTCACCTTCTTGTGCAGTCTTTTAAGACCAGCTGCATGGCCTTGGCAAGTTGCCTTTTTTCTGTTGCAAACCAGCAGCTCCTTCAAGGTTGCTTGAGACAGGACATGGCCTCAGCACACACATGCACTAGTCCATGGTGTCACTTGATTTCTTGGGAGGATCCCAGCTCCAGCAAAACCATTCCCTTGGCTTCATGCAATGCATCCTCCCAATGTTGTACACAGTTTTTGTGCTCTCTTTCACAGGACAACTCCAAAGGATGACAGGTGAGTGTTGTGTGGCATGTTGGAGGCTGCTTGTCCCTATAGGTGATGGTGGAATGGGGAGTGCCCTGTGTCCCTGGGCCCATACCTCATTCCGCGAGACACAAACAGAGCCTGCTGCTTGCCTCCTTCTCTGTCCCTTGCTCTCCTTCCCTCACAGAGCACCACTGCAATGGCACACAGGCTTCCACAGAAATGCCCAGGGTGACAGTCATGGGCTTTTGTCAACTGGTCCTACCCATCAAAGTGGCAGTCCACCATTGCTAGGGCAATGCTCTCTATATGTCTGGCCTCATTCTCCCCATCTGCGTTCCATGCAGATGTCTCCCTGCTAAAAAGTCATCCCCCACCGATCCTCACTTCTTACCGTCAACTTGGGCAATGACTTTCCTGGAGCTACAGGCTCCTTGCAGATTCTTCCCCTGAATCTCCTCTTGGCCACATGGAAGTATTCCTTGGCCTCCCCTACCAGCCCGTAACAGCACCTCCTCCACCATCCTGCACAGCAAGGCCGGTCTGCACTAAGGCCTCCACAGCCTCTCCATATCTCCTTAGCACTCAGGAGCCCACAGCTGATCACTCAATGCCACCTGTGGCCTTCCAAGCCTCACGCATCTCTTGGCCATGCTTCCAGAAGCTCAGGCAGCATCATGCCTTGCAGCTGCTGAGGGCCCAGGGTTGCCTCTGCTCCTGCAGAGCCTCCAGGCACCAGGCTTGCCCCATGCCAACAGCTTGCAATTATTTCTGATCCCTTTCCCCTCAGTAACCATCACCTAGGGCAATGCAAAGGCAGACCTAGAGAAACACCCATGTCTGCATCCAAAGTGGGACTGAGCCCGGTCATCTCTCTTTGCTAACTGCCTTTCCCCTTCCTTTTCTAGCCCACGTCCAAGAAGAGAAGGGTAAGTCTTCTCTGCTCTCATGAGTGTTGCCATTGTAGAGGGAGAGGCTCGTTGGCAGAGGAACATGCTTTATTTCTGAGGGACAAGGGTGTCCCCATGTGCGCTATGAGTGTGCTGTCCTTCAGATCCCTGCAGCACTTAGCCATGTTCAGACAACCCAGCCGACACCTTCACATATGCCTGCAATCTGTGTAAATGGCTTGGCCCTGAGAGAACCTCATGTGGGAAGGAGGGAAGAGGGAAGGAATGACTATGAGAAGGTTGGAAAGAGAGATGGAAGGAAGGAAACTCTGGTGGGGTGAAGGAAGATGGTCTTCATTGTGGGCAGAAGTCACCTTGTCTGAGGTCTTTTAAGTCCAGCTGCATGGCCTTGACAAGTTGCCTTTGTGCTGCTATGAGGGACCAGCACCCTCAAGGTTGCCAGGGGCAGGACTTGGCCTTAGCACAAACACGCACTTGTCCATGAATGCACTCGACTTCTCGGGAGGATGCCAGTCATGGCAAACCCCTTCCCATGGCTTCATGCAATGCATCCTCCAGTGGTTATAACTGCCTTTCTCCTCTCCCTTGCAGGACACCTTCAAGAGACGACAGGTGAGTGCTGCCTGGCATATGAGAGGCTGCTTGTCCGTACACTTCAGGGTGGAATGGGGAGCACTCGGTTTGCATGGCCCCAGCACTCCTTCTTGCCAGCAAGGAACAGAGCCTGCTTCTTGCCTCCCTCTGTGCCCATTTGCCCTCTTTCACGCACGTGGCACCATTACTCTGGAACGTCTTCAATGGGAGCACAAAGTTGGAAAGTCATGGGCTTTTCCCAATGGCTCTCTTCCATCAAATTCACCGTTCACCATTGCCATAGGAAACATTCCCCATATGTCTAAACTCACCCTCCCCATCTCCGTCGTACAGCAGTGTCTCCCTCCTAAAGAGCCTGCCTCTTCCTATCCATGCTTCTCACAACCCTCTTGAGCAATGCCCTTCCTGCACCTACAGGCTCCTTGCAGACCGTTCCCATCATCTCCTTTTGCCTACTCGGAAGAAGTCTGTGGCCTCTGCTAACAGTCCAGGCATGGCAAGTCTCCTACCCTCCCACACATCTGGGCAGTTCTCCACTTAAGACTCTCATGCTCCTCCCTATCTCTTGTGAACTCATTAGCCCACAGCTGAGCACTCGCTGCCAGCTGTGGCCTGCCCAGCCTCTCTCCATGCATCAGCTGGCCATGTTTCTAGAAGCTCATGCAGCACTGTGCCTTGTAGCTGCTGAGAGCCCATGGTTGGCTCTACTCCTGCAAAGAGTCCAGGCTCCATGCTTGGCCCATTCCACCGGGTCCCCATTCCTGCAGATGGCTCCCAACAGGAGCCATGAAGTGAAGCAAAGGAAAGGCAGAACCAGCCAAACTCTCAGGCTTGGAGTCCAGGCGGGGACTGAGCCCAGCGATTTCTCTTTGCTAACTGACTTTCCCCTTTCTTTTGTAGCCCAAGTGAGAGAGATGATGGGTGAGTAGTCTCTGCTGTCTGGGATGTTGCCATTCTGGAAGGAGAGTTGCCTTCTAAGAGGGACGTGCTTGTATCTGTGAGACAAGATCTCTCCTTGTGAACCATGAACACAGTGTCACTGGGATCCATATAGCAGGTGCCCATATTTGGGATACGCTGCTGAGGCTTTCACATGTGGGTGGAATCACCACAAATATAGTGTCTGTGAGAAAAGTTTATGTGGGAGACAGGGAAGATGGAAGGCATGACAACGAGAGGGAGGGAAGCGGAGAAGGAAGTAAACAAGGAAATACTGATAGGGTTGAGCAGCATGGTTATCTGTGTGGAGAGAAGTCAGCTTCTTGTGAAGTCTTGTAAGTCCAGATGTATGGCCTTGGCAAGTTGCCTTTTTTTTGTTGCAAACCAGCAGCACCCTCAAGGTTGCTTGAGACAGGACATGGCCTCAGCACACACATGCACTAGGCCATGGTGTCACTTGATTTCTTGGGAGGATCTCAGCTCCAGAAAAGCCATTCCCTTGGCTTTATGCAATGCATGCTCCAGTGTTTCTAAACACTCTTTCTGCTTCCTTTTGCAGGACAACATCAAGAGATGACAGGTGAGCGCTGCGTGGCGTCTTGGGGGCTGCATGTTCCTGTAGGTGATGGTGGAATGCGGACCGCCCTGTGTCCCAGGGCCCATATCTCATTCCTGCGAGATGCAAACAGAGCCTGCAACTTGCCTCCCTCTCTGCCCCTTGCTCTCCTTCCCTCACAGAGCACCACTGCTCTGGCACAGCGGCATCCACAGAAATGTCCAGGGTGACATTCATGGGCTTTTGTCAATCGGTCCTATCCATCAGAGTGCCAGTCCACCATTGTCAAGGGGAATGTTCTCCGTATGTCTAGCCCCACACTCCCCAGCTCCATTTCACGGCTGTGTCTCCCTCATAAATAATCATTCCCATCTATTCATGCTTCTCACCTTCTACTTGGGCAATGCCCTTCCTGGAGCTACAGGCTCCTTGCAGATGGTTTCCTGGAATCTCAGGAGCCCACAGCTGATCACTCACTGCCAGCTGTCACCTTCCAAGCCTCTTTCCATGCATTACCTGGCCATGCTTCTAGCAGCTCATGCAGCATCATGCCTTGCAGCTGCTGAGAGCCCATGGTTCTTGACAAACCAGCAGAGCCTCCAGCCTCCATGCCTGGCCCATGCCACCGGGACCTCATTCCTGCAGATCCCCTTCCTCTCCATAGTCATGAAGTGAAGCAAATGAAATTAAGACAGCCAAATGCCCACTTTGGGAGCCCAGGTGGGGACTGAGCCCAGTGATTTCTCTTTGCTAACTTTCTCTCCTCTTGCTTTTGTAGCCCAAGTGAGAGAGATGATGGGTGAGTAGTCTGTGCTGTCTGGGATGTTGCCATTCTGGAAGGAGAGAAGCCTTCTAAGAGGGACGTGCTTGTATCTGTGAGACAAGATTTCTCCATACGAACCATGAACACAGTGTCACTGGGATCCCTATAGCAGGTGCCCATATTTGGGATACGCTGCTGAGGCTTTCGTGTGTGGGTGGAATCATCAGGAATAACATGTCTCTGAAAAAAGCTCATGTAGGAAATTGGGAAAATGGAAGGCATGACAAAGAGAACGAGGGAAGGAGAGAAGGAAGGCTGCAAACACCAGTAGGGTTGAGGCGTAGGATTATCAGTGTGGAGTGAAGTCACCTTCATGTGAAGTCTTTTAAGACCAGCTGCATGGCCTTCGCAAATTGCCTTCATTCTGTCCACAATCAGCAGCACCCTCAAGATTGCTTGAGGCAGGACATGGCCTCAGCACACACATGCACTAGGCCATGGTGTCACTCCATTTCTTGGGAGGATCCCAGCTCCAGAAAATACATTCCCTCGGCTTCATGCAATGCATCTTCCAAAGGTTGTACATAGTCTTTCTGCTCTCCTTCACAGGACACCTTCAAGTGATGACAGGTGAGTGTTGCATGGCGTGTTGGAGGCTGCTTGTCGCTGTAGTGACGGTGGAACATGGACCACCCTGTATCCCACGGCCCATACCTCATTCCTGCGAGATGCAAACAGAGCCTGCAACTTGCCTCCCTCTCTGCTCCTTGCTCTCCTTCCTTCACAGATCACCACTGCTCTGGCACAGTGGCTTCCACAGAAATGTCCAGGATGACACTCGTGGGCTTTTGTCAATCGGTCCTATCCACCAGAGTGCCAGTCCACCATTGCCAGGGGAATGTTCTCTCTATGTCTAGCCACACCCTCCCCATTTGTGTTCCATGCAGATATCTCCCTGCTAAACAGTCATCCCCCACCTACTCTTGATTCTCACTGTCTACTTCAGCAATGTCCTTCCTGGACCTACGGCCTCCTTGCAGGTGCTTCCCCTGAATCTCCTCTTGGCCACATGGAGGGATTCCTTGGCATCCTCTGCCAGGCCAGTCATGCCACCTCCTCCACCATCCTGCACAGCTAAGGAGATCTCTGCTGAGGCCTCCACAGTCCCTCCCTATCTCCTGTGAACTCAGCAGCCCACAGATGATCACTCAATGCCACCTGTGGCCTTCCAAGCCTCTCTCCATACATCACTTGGCCATGCTTCCAGAAGCTCAGGCAGCATCTTGCCTTGCACCTGCTGAGACCCTAGCCTCTTCTCCTGCAGAGCCTCCAGGCTTCAGGCTTGCCCCATGCCAATGGCTTGCAATTATTTCTGATCCCTTTCCCCTCAGTAACCATCACCAGGGGCAATGGAAAGGCAGACCTAGAGAAACACCCACGTCTGCACCCAAAGTGAGGACTGAGCCTGGCCATCTCTCTTTGCTAACTGCCTTTCCCCTTCCTTTTATAGCCCACGTCCAAGAAGAGAAGGGTAAGTCTTCTCTGCTCTCATGAGTGTTGCCATTGTAGAGGGAGAGGGTCCTTGGCAGAGGGACATGCTGGCTTTTGAGCGACAAAGGTGTCCCCATGTGGGCCAAATGCATGTTGTCTTTAAGGACCCTGCAGCACTTAGCCATGTTCAGGTAACTCATCCAAAACCTTCAGGTGTGTCTGAAATCTGTGTAAATGGCTTGGCCCTGAGAGAACCTCATGTGGGAAGCAGGAAAGAGGGAACAAATGAGAAAGTGAGGGAGGGAAGGAGAGATGGAAGGAAGGAAACTCTGGTGGGGTGGAGGAAGATGGTTTTCAGTGTGAGCAGAAGTCACCTTGTCTGAGGTCTTTTAAGTTCAGCTGCATGGCCTTGGCAAGTTGCATTTGTTCTGCTGTGAGGCACCAGTACCTACAAGGTTGCCAGGGGCAGGACTTGGCCTTAGCACAAACTTGCGCTTGTCCATGAATGAACTCAGCTTCTCGGGAGGAATCCAACTACAGCAAACCCCATTCCCGGGGCTTCCTGCAATGCATCCTTCAATGCCTGTAACTGCCTTTCTCCTCTCCCTTGCAGGACACCTTCAAGAGACAACAGGTGAGTGCTGCCTGGCATATGGGAGGTTGCTTGTCCCTTGAGTGCAGAGTGGGAAAGGGGGGCACGCTTTGTAGATGGCCCTAGCACTCCCACTTGCCAGCAAGGAGAAGAGCCTGCTGCTTGCCTCCCTCTCTGCCCATTTGTCCTCTTTCCTGCACCTGGCAACACTGCTTGGGAGGATCCCAGCTCCAGAAAAGCCATTCCCTTGGCTTTATGCAATGCGTGCTCCAATGTTTCTAAACACTCTTTCTGCTTCCTTTTGCAGGACAACATCAAGAGATGACAGGTGAGCGCTGCGTGGCGTCTTGGGGGCTGCATGTTCCTGTAGGTGATAGTGGAATGCAGACCGCCCTGTGTCCCAGGGCCCATATCTCATTCCTGCGAGATGCAAACAGAGCCTGCAACTTGCCTCCCTCTCTGCCCCTTGCTCTCCTTCCCTCACAGAGCACCACTGCTCTGGCACAGCGGCATCCACAGAAATGTCCAGGGTGACATTCATGGGCTTTTGTCAATCGGTCCTATCCATCAGAGTGCCAGTCCACCATTGCCAGGGGAATGTTCTCCGTATGTCTAGCCCCACACTCCCCAGCTCCATTTCACGGCCGTGTCTCCCTCATAAATAATCATTCCCATCTATTCATGCTTCTCACCTTCTACTTGGGCAATGCCCTTCCTGGAGCTACAGGCTCCTTGCAGATGGTTTCCTGGAATCTCAGGAGCCCACAGCTGATCACTCACTGCCAGCTGTCACCTTCCAAGCCTCTTTCCATGTATTACCTGGCCATGCTTCTAGCAGCTCATGCAGCATCATGCCTTGCAGCTGCTGAGAGCCCATGGTTCTTGATAAACCAGTAGAGCCTCCAGCCTCCATGCCTGGCCCATGCCACCGGGACCTCATTCCTGCAGATCCCCTTCCTCTCCATAGTCATGAAGTGAAGCAAATGAAACTAAGACAGCCAAATGCCCACTTTGGGAGCCCACAGGTGGGGACTGAGCCCAGCGATTTCTCTTTGCTAACTTTCTCTCCTCTTGCTTTTGTAGCCCAAGTGAGAGAGATGATGGGTGAGTAGTCTGTGCTGTCTGGGATGTTGCCATTCTGGAAGGAGAGAAGCCTTCTAAGAGGGACGTGCTTGTATCTGTGAGACAAGATTTCTCCATACTAACCATGAACACGGTGTCACTGGGATCGCTATAGCAGGTGCCCATATTTGGGATACGCTGCTGAGGCTTTCGTGTGTGGGTGGAATCATCAGGAATAACATGTCTCTGAAAAAAGCTCATGTAGGAAATTGGGAAAATGGAAGGCATGACAAAGAGAACGAGGGAAGGAGAGAAGCAAGGTGGGAAACATCGGTAGGGTTGAAGGATAGCATTATCAGTATGGACAGAAGTCAGATTCTTGTGCAGTCTTTTAAGACCAGCTGCGTGGCCTTCGCAAATTGCCTTCATTCTGTTCAGAACCAGCAGTACCCTCAAGGTTGCTTGAGACAGGACATGGCCTCAGCACACACATGCACTAGGCCATGGTGTCACTCCATTTCTTGGGAGGATCCCAGCTCCAGAAAATCTATTCCCTTGGCTTCATGCAATGCATCTTCCAAAGGTTGTACATAGTCTTTCTGCTCTCCTTCACAGGACACCTTCAAGTGATGACAGGTGAGTGTTGCATGGAGTGTTGGAGACTGCTTGTCCCTGTAGGTGATGGTTGAACACGGACCGCCCTGTATCCCATGCCCATACCTCATTCCTGCGAGATGCAAACAGAGCCTGCAACTTGCCTCCCTCTCTACCCCTTGCTCTTCTTCCCTCACAGAGCACCACTGCTCTGGCACAGTGGCTTCCACAGAAATGTCCAGGGTGACACTCGTGGGCTTTTGTCAATCGGTCCTATCCATCAGAGTGCCAGTCCACCATTGCCAGGGGAATGTTCTCTCTATGTCTAGCCACACCCTCCCCATTTGTGTTCCATGCAGATATCTCCCTGCTAAACAGTCATCCCCTACCTACTCTTGATTCTCACTGTCTACTTCAGCAATGTCCTTCCTGGACCTACGGCCTCCTTGCAGATGTTTTCCCTGATTCTCCTCTTGGCCACATGGAGGGATTCCTTGGCATCCTCTGCCAGGCCAGTCGTGCCACCTCCTCCACCATCCTGCACAGCTAAGGAGATCTCTGCTGAGGCCTCCACAGTCCCTCCCTATCTCCCGTGAACTCAGCAGCCCACAGATGATCACTCAATGCCACCTGTGGCCTTCCAAGCCTCTCTCCATACATCACTTGGCCATGCTTCCAGAACCTCAGGCAGCATCTTGCCTTGCACCTGCTGAGAGCCCAGGGTTGCCTCTGCTCCTGCAGAGCCTCCAGGCTTCAGGCTCACCCCATGCCAACAGCTTGCAATTATTTCTGATCCCTTTCCCCTCAGTAACCATCACCTAGGGCAATGCAAATGCAGACTTAGAGAAACACCGATGTCTGCATCCAAAGTGAGCACTGAGCCCGGTCATCTCTCTTTGCTTACTGCCTTTCCACTTCCTTTTCTAGCCCACGTCCAAGACGAGAAGGGTAAGTCTTCTCTGCTGTCTGAGGTGTTGCCATTGTAGAGGGAGAGGCTCACTGGCAAAGGGACATGTTGGTTTCTGAGGCACAAGGGTGTCCCCATGTGGGCCATGAGCACGGTGTCTTTAAGGACCCTGCAGCACTTAGCCATGTTCAGGTAACTCATCCGAAACCTTCAGGTGTGTCTGAAATCTGTGTAAATGGCTTGGCCCTGAGAGAACCTCATGTGGGAAGGAGGGAAGAGGGAAGGAATGTCTAAGAGAAGGAGGGAAGCAAAGCAGGAAGGAAGGAAACTCTGGTGGGGTGGAGGGATATGGTTTTCATTGTGGGCAGAAGTCACCTTGTCTGAGGTCTTTTAAGTCCGGCTGCATGGCCTTTGTGCTGCTGTGAGGCACCAGTACCTGCAAGGTTGCCAGGGGCAGGACTTGGCCTTAGCACAAACTGGCACTTGTCCATGAATGCACTTGAATTCGGGCAGGACACCAGCCTTGGCAAACCCCTTCCCCAAGATACTTGCAATGCATCCTGCAATGCCTGTAACTGCCTTTCTCCTCTCCCTTGCAGGACACCTTCAAGAGACGACAGGTGAGTGCTGCCTGGCATATGGGAGGCTGCTTGTCCCTTGCGTGCAGGATGGGAACGGGGAAAGATTTGTGTCCCTGGAACAGCCCTTCCTCCATGCCAGAAAGCACCAGATCTTGCTGCTTGTTTCCCTCTCTTCCCTTTTTCCCTCTTTCCCACTCATAACATCAATACTCTTGCACGACATCTTCAATGGGAACACACAGGCAGAAAGTCATGGGCTTTTCCCAGTGGCTCCCATCCATCAAATTCAGTCCACCATTGTCACAGGGAACATTCCCCATACGGCTGGTCTCACCCTCCCCAGCTCTGTTTCATGGCAAAGTGTTCCTCCTAAAGAGCCTGCCTCTTCCTATCCATGCTTCTCACTGTCCTCTTGGACAATGCCCTTCCTGCAGCTACAGGCTCCTTGCAGATTGTTCCCTTCATCTCCTTTTAGCTATACGGAAGGAGTCTGTGGCCTCCACTGACAGTCCAGGCCTGGCAGGACTCCTACCCTCCCACACAGTTGGGCAGCTCTCCACTTAAGCCTCTCATGCTTCTCCCTACCTCTTGTGAACTCATTAGCCCACAGCTGAGCACTCCCTGCCAACTGTGGCCTCCTGAGCATCTCTCCATGCATCAGTTAGCCATGCTCCTTGCAGCTCATGGAGCATGGTGCCTTGCAGCTGCTGAGATGCCATGGTTTGCTTGACAACCATTCCTGCAATTCCCTTTCCTCTCAGTAGTCATGCAGTGAAGCAAAGGAAAGGCAGAGACAGCCAAATGCCCACCTTGGGAACCCAGTGCTGACTGAGCCCAGTGATTTCACTTTGCTAACTTTCTTTCCCCTTCCTTTTGTAGCCCAAGTGAGAGATATGATGGGTAAGTAGTCTCTTCTGTCTCGGATGTTGCCCTTGTTGAAGGAGAGAGGCCTTCTAAGATAGACATGTTTCTGTCTGTGAGACAAGATTTGTCCATGCAAGTCCTGAAGAAATTATGCTTGGGTTCTTGACAGCAGGTCCCCATGTACAGGATGCGCTGCTGACGCTTTCACGCGTGGGTGGAATCCCCACGAATGTCATGCCTCTGATAAAATTTTATGTAGGAAACAGGGAAGATGGAAGGCATGACAAAGAGAGGGAGGGAAGGAGAGAAGGAAGGAAGGAAGGAAAGGGTTGAGGCGTAGGATTATCAGTGTGGGTAGAAGACACCTTCTGTGAGATCTTCTAAGTCCAGCTGGGTGGCCTTGGCAAGCTGCCGTCCTTCTACTGTGAAGCACCAGCACCCTCAAGATTTCCACAGGCACGACTGAGAGTCAGTACACTTCTGCATTATTCCATCAACACACTTGAACTTCTTGCGAGGATCCCAACTCTAGCCAACTAATTCCCTGGGGCATCCTGCAATGCATCCTGCGCTCTCTGAAACTGCTTTTCTTCTCTCTCTTGCAGGACAACTTCAAGAGAAGATAGGTGAGTGCTGCCTGACAAGAGGGATGCTGCTTGTCCGCAGAGTGCAGAGGGGGAATGGGGAGAGCTCGGTGTCCCTGGCCTCAGCCTGTCGTCTCACAGACTTCTTTATCTGCTCTGCAACACCATATATGTACACAGAGATGACATATAGGTCTGTTTCAGGTTTTGCACAATTTCAGCTGCTAGCTGGATTGCCACAGAGGTAGCACACCTGGTTGCAACCACATTCCATATTTATAGAGTTAAAAATGGCAGCGATGCCCATTAGCCATACCGCCCTTACTATGATTGGTTAGTTCTCTTCTCACTTTGGTTTGAAGATCCTGCCCTCCTAAAATATACTACACTTGTCCAGTGAGTACGAGTCGCTGCTTGGGCTGGGGACTAGAGCTCAGCAGGTATCATTTTTAGTCTTCTAATGAGGATAGCTCATTTAAAGGTGCCCTTTACCATTCATCTGCTGACAGTTTCAAACTGCTCAAAAATATCTTGGTTAGCTTACATATTTTTCCACGCTATGTCCCTTCACAAGGAAGGGTATTTCCTGATGAGGCATTCCTGTATCAGCCACTCTTGTCAACACCCTGGCCTTCCGTTAACCCTACAGTACATATTCTAGCTAAAGAATTAGGTCAGAATCACCTTCTATCCATGCCTGTACAATGCTGAGTTCAACTGACAAGAAGCCCTCTTCCCTTCCAGCAAGGAGCAGAGCCTGCTACTTGCTCCCTCTCTGCACAGTGCCCTCCTTTCCAAACCTGGCACCACAGCTCTGCCATGGTGGCTTCAACAGGAATGCACAGGGGAAAGTCATGAGCTTTGTTATGGGCTCCCTTCCTTCAGAGTGAGAGTCCACCATTGCCAAAAAGGAAAGTTCCCCATACGTCTATCATCACCCTGCCAGTTCCAATGCATGGCAATGTGTCTCTGCTAAATGAGTCCAGCCGTACCTCCCCATGTGTCTCACCATCCTCTTGGGCAATGTCCTTCCTGGAACTACAGGTTCCTTGAAGACGTGGCCCCACGTCTCTGCTTGGAATCACGTACAGTGCATGTGGCATCACCTAGCAGTCCAGGCCTGACAGGAAGGCCACAGTCCTGCACAGTTGGGAAGCTCTCTGATATAGCCTCTCCAGCTTCTCCCTATCTCCTTTGAACTCAGCAGCCCACAGCTGATCACTCATTGCCAGCTGTGGCCTTCCCAGCCTCTCTCCATGCATCACTTGGCCATACTTCTAGAAGCTCAGTCAGCATCATGCCTTGCAGCTGCTGGGAGACCATGGGTAGCTGCTCTCCTGCAAAGCCTCCAGGCTTGATTATGGGCATGGCTATTGGGTTTCATTTTTTGCAGGTCCCCTTCCCCCAGGAAACATGAACTCTGGCAAAGAAAGGCAGACTCAGCAAAATGCCCACGTTGGGAGCCCACATTGTGTCTGAGACCCGCCATCTCTCTTGCCGAATGGCCTTTCCCCTTCCTTTTGGAGTCCAAGTGAAAGAGGTTATGATTAGGTGGTCTCTGCTGTCTGGGGTGTTGATGTTCTGAGGGGAGAGGCTTCTTCGCAGAAGAACATGCTGTTGTCTGCAGGATAAGAGGCTGTCCTTGTGGCCACAAGCGCAATGTCCTTGGGGTTCCATACGGCAGGTACTCATGTTGCGGCAGCCCACATGGCACCTTCTGGGGTGGCTGGAAACTGCTGTAAATGCCTTGCCCCTGAAAAAACCTCATGTATGAAGGAGCAAAGGGACAAGCAATGCCAAAGAGACAGAAGGAAGGATTAAAGGAAGAAAGGAAAGAAATAGCAGTGGCTGGAGGAATATCATTGTCAGTGGGCATAGATTTTAACCTGTGTGAGGGCTTTCATGTCCAGCTGGGTGGCGTTGGCCATGTGTCTTTGTTCTGCTGAGAGGCACCAGCATATTTAAGGTTGCCAGGGGCAGGACATGGCCTCAGAACACACATGCACTATTCCAAAGAATGAACTCAACTTCTTGGGAGGATCCCAACTAGCAGCAAAACCCTTCCCTGGGGCTTCATGCAACACATTCTCCACTGACTGTAACAGCCTTTCTCCTCACCTTTGCAGGACAATATGAAGGAAAGATAGGTGAGTGCTGCCCGCCGTGTGGGAGTCTGCTTGTCCCTACAGGTGATGGTGGGAATGGGGAGCGCTCTGTGTCTCTGGACCCAGCTGTCTTCCCTTCCAGATGCAAACAGAGCCTGCCGCTTGCCTTCTTCTCTGCCCCTTGCTCCCTTTTCATCACATGGTACCACTGATCTGGCACAACAACATCAACAGAAATGCCCAGAGCAAGTGTCATGGGCTTTTGTCAGTCACCACTACCCATCAAAGTGGCAGTCCACCCTTGCCAAGGAGAACGTTCCCCGTATGCCTAACCTCACCCTCCCCAGCGCCATTTTATGGACATGACTCCCTCATAAATAATCATCCCCACCTATCCATGCTTCTACTCATCCTTTTCGGCAATGCCCTTCCTGGAGCTACAGGTTCCTTACAGATGCTTCCCCTGAATCTCCTCTTGGCCACATGGAAGGATTCCTTGGCCTCCCTTGGCAGGCCAGTCATGGCACCTCCTCCACCATCCTGCACAGCTAAGGAGATCTCTACTGAGGCCTCCATAACCCTTCCCTATGTCTTCTGAACTCAGGTGCTCACAGCTTATCAATCAATGCCACCTGTGGCCTTCCAAGGCTCACATCATGCATCACTTGGCCATGCTTCCAGAACCTCAGGCAGCATCTTGCCTTGCACCTGCTGAGACCCCAGGGTTGCCTCTGCTCCTGCAGATTTTCCAGGCTCCAGGCTCACTCCATGCCAATGGCTTGCAATTATTTCTGATCCCTTTCACCTCAGTAACCATCCCCTAGGGCAACGGAAAGGCAGACCTATAGAAACACCCATGTCTGCATCCAAAGTGGGGACTGAGCCCGGCCATCTCTCTTTACTAACTGCCTTTCCCCTTCCTTTTCTAGCCCACATTCAAGACGAGAAGGGTAAGTCTTCTCTGCTGTCCGAGGTGTTACCGTTCTAGAGGGAGATGCTCCTTGGCAGAGGGACATGCTAGTTTCTGAGGGACAAGGGTGTCCCCATGTGGGCCAAATGTATGGTGTCCTTGGGGTACCTGCAGCAATTAGACATGTTCAGGTAACTCATCCGAAACATTCAGGTGTGTCTGGAATCTGTGTAAATGGCTTGGTCCTGAGAGAACCTCATATGGGTAGGAGGGGAGAGGGAAAGAATGACAGGGAGAGGGATAGAAGGAAAGTAGGAAGGAAGGAAACTCTTGTGGGGTGGAGGAATATGGTTTTCATTGTGGGCAGAAGTCATGTTGTCTGATGTCTTTTAAGTCCGGCTGCATGGCCTATTCGAGTTGCCTTTGTGCTGTGGTGAGACACCAGCACCCGCAAGGTTGCCAAGGGGCAGGACTTGGCCTTAGCACAAACTGGCACTTGTCCATGAATGCACTCGACTTCTCGGGAGGATGCCAACCATGTCAATCCCCTTCCCTGGTGCATCTTGCAATTTATCCTTCAAGGCCTACAAATGCCTTTCTCGTTTCCTTTGCAGGACACCTTCAAGAGACTACAGGTGAGTGCTGCCTGGTATACGGGAAGCTGCTTGTCCCTTGAGTGCACAGTGGGAATGGGGAAAGCTCTGTGTCCCTGGCCCCAGCCCTTCCTCCTTCCCAGCAAGCTTCAGAGCCTGCTGCTTGTTTCCCTTTCTGCCTATTTGTCCTTTTTTCTTCACCTGGCGCCACTGCCCTTGCATGTCGTCTTCAACAGGAACACGAAGGCAGAAAGTCATAAGGTTTTCCCAGTGGGTCCCATCCATCAAAGTCAAATTCCACCATTGCCATAGGGAACATTCCCCGCACGTCTAGCCTAGATCTCTGCAGCTCCGCTTCATGGCAAAGTGTCCCTTCTAAAGAGCCTGTGTATTTCTGTCCATGCTTCTCACCCATCCTCTTGGGCAATGCACTTCCTGGATCTACAGGTTCCTTGCATATAGTTCCCTTCATTTTCTTTTGGTTACACAGATGTTTCACGTGACCTCCCCTAACAGTCCAGGCCTGGCAGGACTTTTCAACTCAGTAGAAATTGGAAGACCGAAGGCATGATGAAGGGAGATGGAAAGGAAAGAAGGAAGGAAGGAATGAAGGAAATACCAGTAGGATTGAGGACTAGGATTTTCAGTGTGGGCAGAAGTCACCTTCTGTGAGGTCTTCTAAGTCCAGCTGGGTGCCCTTGGCAAGGTGCCCTTGTTCTGCTGTGAGGCAACAGCACCCTCAAGAATGCCAGGGGCAGGACTTGGTCTCAGCACACTTCTGCACTAGTCCATGAATGCACTTGCCTTCTTGCGAGGATCCCAGCTCCAGACAACTGATTCCCTGGGGCATCCTGCAATGCATCCTGCACTCTCTGAAACTGCCTTTCTTCTCTCTCTTGCAGGACAACTTCAAGAGCAGATAGGTGAGTGCTGCCTGGCATGCGGGATGTTGCTCGGCCCCAGAGTGCAGAGGGGGAATGGGGAGAGCTCGGTGTCCCTGGCCTCAGCCTGTCGTCTCACAAACAGACTTCGTTATCTGCTCTGCAACTCCACATATGTACACAGAGATGACATATAGGTCTGTTTCAGGTTTTGCACGATTTCAGCTGCTAGCTGGATTGCCACAGAGGTAGCACACCTGGTTGCAACCACCTTCCATATTTATACAGTTAAAAATGTCAGTGATGCCCATTAGCCATACCATCCTTACTATGATTGGTTAGTTCTCTTCTCACCTTGGTTTGAAGATCCTGCCCTCCTAAAATATACTACACTTGTTCAGTGAGTACAGGTCGCTGCTTGGGCTAGGGACTACAGCTCAGTGGGTGTCATTTTTAGTATTATAATGAGGATAGCTCATTTAAAGGTGCCCTTTATCATTCATCTGCTGACAGTTTCAAACTGCTCAAAAATATCTTAGCTTACATATTTTTCCATGCTATGTCCCTTCCCAAGGAAGAATATATCCTAATGAGGCATTCCTGTATCAGCCACTCTTGTCAACACCCTGGCCTGCCGTTAACCCTACAGTACATATTCTAGCTAAAGAATTAGGTCAGAATCACCTTCTATCCATGCCTGTACAATGCTGAGTTCAAACAACCAGAAGCCCTCTTCCCTGCCATCAAGGAGCAGAGCCTGCTACTTGCTCCCTCTCTGCACAGTGCCCTCCTTCCCAAACCTGGCACCACGGCTCTGCCATGGTGGCTTCAACTGGAATGCACAGGGGAAAGTCATGAGCATTGTTACGGGGTCCTGTCCTTCAGAGTGGGAGTCCACCATTGCCAAAAGGGAAAGTTCCCCATATGTCTAGCATCACCGTCCCAGCTCCAATGCATGGCAATGTGTCTCTGCTAAATGAGTCCAGCCGTACTTACCCATGTGTCTCACCATTCTCTTGGGCAATATCTTTCCTGGAACTACAGGCTCCATGACGACGGGGCCCTTCATCTCCACTTGGAACCATGTACAGTGCATGTGATGTCACCTGGCAGTCCAGGCCTGGCAGGAAGGCCACCATCCTGCACAGCTGGGGAGTGCACTGCTAAAACCTCTCCAGCTTCTCCCTATCTCCTTTGAACTCAGCAGCCCACAGCTGATCACTCAATGCCACCTGTGGCCTTCCATGCCTCCCTTCATGTATTACATGGCCATGCTTCCAGAAGCTCAGGCAGCCTCTTGCCTTGCAGCTGCTGAGAGCCCAGGGTTGCCTCTTCTCCTGTAGAGCCTCCAGACTCCATTCTCTGTCCATGCCAACAGCTTGCAATTATTTCAGATCCCTTTCCCCTCAGCAACCGTCAACAAGGGTGGTCTAAAGGCAGACCTAGAGAAATGCTCATCACTGTATCCAACATAGGGACTGAGCGCAGTGCTGTCTCTTTGCTAATGGCATTTCCCCTTCGTTTTGTAGCCCACTTACAAGAAGAGAAGGGTAAGTGTTGTCTGCTGTCTGAGGTGTTACTGATCTAGAGGGAGAGGCTCCTTGGCAGAGGTACATGCTGGTTTCTAAGAGAGAGGGGTGTATCCATGTGAGCCACGGGCATGGTGTCCTTGGGGTCCCTGCAGCACTTAGCCATGTTCACGTAACTCATGCGAAACCTTCACATGTCCCTAGAATCTATGTAAATGGCTTGGCCCTGAGAGAACTTCATGTAGGAAGGAGGGAAGAGGGAAGGAATGACTAAGAGAGGGAGGGAAGGAGAGCATGAAGGAAGGAAACTCTTGTGGGGTGGAGGAATGTGGTTTTCAGTGTGGGAGTAGTCACTTTCTGTGAGGTCTTCTAAGTCCAGCTGGGTGCCCTTGGCAAGGTGCCGTCCTTCTGCTGTGAAGCACCAGCACCCTCAAGATTGCCAGGGGTAGGACTTGGTCTCAGCACACTTCTGCACTAGTCCATGAATGCACTTGAGTTCTTGCGAGGATCCCAGCTCTAGCCAGCCGATTCCCTGGGGCATCCTGCAATGCGTCCTGTGCTCTCTGTGACTGCCTTTCTTCTCTCCTTTGCAGGACAACTTCAAGAGAAGATAGGTGAGTGCTGCCTGGCATGTGGGAGGTTGCTTGTGTTTAGAGTACAGAGTGGGAATGGGGAGAGTTCTGTGTCCCTGGGTTCTGACTGTTGTCTCACAAACAAAAACTGAGTTTGTTACCTGCTGGATACACCGAACACGTACACTGAGCTGAGATATAAGTCTGTTTCAGGTTTTGTGCAAACTCAGGTGCTAGCTGGATTTCCACAAAGCTAGCACACCTGGTTGCAATCATGTTGCATATTTATACCGTTAAAAATGTTGGTGCTGCTTATTAGCCATAGCATCCTTACTATGACCGGTTAGTTCTCTTCCCTTTTGGGTTTAAAGATGCAGTCCTTCTAAAATTTACTACGCATGCTCAGTGAGTACGGGTCACTGCTTTTTCTGTGGACTTCAGCTGAAGAGGTTTCTTTTTTAGTATTATAATGAGGTTAATTGATTAAGGGTTTTTTTTACCATTCTTCTGCTGATAGTTCCAAATTCCTCAAAAACTTCTTAATTACCTTACATATTTTTCCAAGATATATTTCATTCTCAAGGAAGCATATTCCCTGAGGACTCATTCCTGTATCAGCCACTCTTGTCAACACCTTGGCCTTCCTTTAATCCTACAGTACATATTCTAGCTAAAGAACAAAGTCAGAATGACCTTCTATGCATGCTTGTAAAATGCTGAGTTCAACCGAATCTCTCTCTGCACAGTGCCCTCCTTCCCACAGCTGGTACCACTGCTCTTGCACGGTGGCTTCAACAGGAATGCACAGGGGAAAGTCATGAGCTTTGTTAAGAGATCCCATTCTTCAAAGTGGGAGCCCAGCCTTGCCCAGGGGCACATCCCCCATATATCTAGTGTCACACTCCCCAGCTCCCATTGTCTCCCTTCTGAAAGTGTCTAGCCCTACCTACCCATGCTTCTCACCATCCTCTAGGGCAATGCCCTTCCTGCAGCTACAGGTTCCTTTAAGACAGTGTATCTCATCTCTTCTTGGATGCATGTACGGTGTTTGTGGCATCACTTTGCAGTCCAGACATGGCAGGAAGTCCACAGTCCTGCACAGCTGGAGAGATCTCTGCTAAAACCTCTTCAGCTTCTCCCTATCTCCTTTGAACTCAGCAGCCCACAGCCGATCACTTGATGCCCACTGCGGCCTGCCCAGCCTCTATCCATGCATCAACTGGCCATGCTTCTAGAAGCTCAGTCAGCATCACGCCTTGCAGCTTCTGAGAGCCCATGGTTGGTAATAAATCTGCAGAGCCTCCAGGCTCCATGCTGGGCCCAATGCCACCGGGTCCCCATTCTTTTAGATCTCTTTCACCCCAGTAACAATCATCTCTTGCAAAGGAAAGACAGAGACAGTTAAACACTGACATCAGGAGCCCAAGTGAGGACTGAGCCCAACGATTTCTCTTTGCTAACTGTCTTTGCCCTTCTTTTTGTAGCCCAGGTACAGAAGGAGAAGGGTAAGTTATGTCTTCTGTCTGGGATGTTTTTGTTTGGGAGGAAGGGACTCCTGCAAAGTGAGACATACCAGTGTCTGTGGGACAAAGGTCTCTCCATTTTGGCCATGAATGCTCTGTCCTTGTGATTCTTAATCAGGTCCCCATGTTCAGGCACACCATCTCGGGCCTTCAGGTGTGTCTGGAATCTTAGTATATGGCTTGCCCCTGAGAAAAGCTTATTTGGGAAGGAGGGAAGAGGGAAGGAATGACTAAGAGTCTGAGGGAAGGAGGTAAGGAAGGAAGGAAATTCTGGTGGGGTAGAAGAATTCATTTTTCAGTGTGGACAGAATTTACCTTTTATGTCTTTGAAGTCTGGCTGCATGGCCATGGCAAGCTGCCTTTGTGCTGCGGCGAGGCACCAGCACCCTCAAGGTTGCCAGGGGCAGGACTTGGCCTTAGCACAAACTTGCGCTTGTCCATGAATGCACTGGACTTCTTGGGAGGATCCCAACTCTAGCAAACCCCTTCCATGGGGCTTCATGCAATGCATCCTCCAATTTCTGTAACTGCCTTTCTTCTCTCTGTTGCAGGACAAATTCAAGGGAAGATAGGTGAGCGCTGCCTGGCATATGGGATGCTGCTTGTCCCTAGAGCACGGCATGGGAATGGGGAGCATTCTGTGTCCCTGGCCCCAGCCTTCCTCCTACCAGCATACAACAGAGCCTGTTGCTTGCCTCCCTCTCTGCACAGTGCCATACTTCCTTGAGCTGGCACTGCTGCTCTGGCACAGTGACTTCAGGAAGAACAGACAGGGGGGATGTCATGGGCTGTGTTAAGGGGTCCTGTCCTTCAAACTGAGGGTCCACCAATGCTGAGGAGTGCTTTCCCCATATATGTAGCTTCACAGCAGGTCCTCCACCATCCTGCACAGCAGCAAAGCTTTCTTCTAAATCCTGCAACAGGTCGCCCTGGTTGTACCACCAGCTGAGCCCTTCATGTGTGGCTGGAGTCCGCACAAAGAGCTTGCCCTTGAAAAAAGCTCCTGTGGGAAGGAGGGAAAAGGATTGGAATAACAGAGAGAGAGGGAAGGAGAGAAGGAAGTAAATACATGTAGGTAGAAGATTATGATTTTCAGTGTGGACAGACGTCACCTGTTGTGAGGTCATTAAATTCTGGGTGGCTTTGGCCATTGCTTTTCTTCTGATGCAAGGTATCAGCACCCACAAGGCTTGATGTGTAGTAGCTGGTGAGGAGAAGTCTTTGGGATCCATGGTCCTTATTTCAAGAGACAGTGGAAGAGCATCCTTACTTCTCAAAGGGTTCTTGTAGAAATTATGAGGAGAAGGACTTGGGGGTACTGGTGCATGAGAAGCTCAACATGAGCCAGCAATGTGCGCTTGCAGCCCAGAAAGCAAACCATACCCTGGGCTGCATCAAGAGAAGCATGGCCAGAACATCCAGGGAGGTGATTCTGCCCCTTTACTCCGCTCTCATGAGACCCCACATGGAGTACTGCATCCAGCTCTGGAGCCCCCAACATAAGAATGACATGGATGTGTTGGAGTGGGTCCAGAGGAGGGCCACGAAGATCATCCAAGGGCTGCAGTACCTCTCCTATGAGGACAGGCTGAGGGAGTTGTGGCTGTTCATCCTGGAGAAGAGAAGGCTGAGGGGAGACCTTAGAGCAGCCTTCCAGTACCTGAAGGGGACTTACAGGAAGGATGGAGAGGGGCTTTTCATAAGGGTGTGTAGTGATAGGACAAGGGGGAATGGCTGTAAACCAAAAGACGGCAGATTTAGGTTAGATACTAGGGAAAAATTCTTCACCATGATGGTGGTGAAACACTGGAACAGGTTGCCCAGAGAAGCTGTGGATGCCCCCTCCCTGGAAGTGTTCAAGGCCAGGTTGGAGGGTCTTTGAGAAAACTGGTCTAGTGGAAAATGTCCTTGGTCATGGCAGGGGGGTTGGAACGAGATGATCTTTAAGGTCCCTTTCAACTCTGACAATTCTATGATTCTATGATTCTAAATATTCATGCTTCTGTGTTTGATTACTCTTCACTTTGTCATTACAGACCAACTGGAGAGAGAGAACAGTAAGTGACATCTGCTTTCTGATGCTCCATAGGAAACACACAACTGCTGAGATGTCCTTTGAAAACCTGCTCAGCTCAGCAAAGTGCTCTCACCTCACTCAGTTTTTCTTGGGAAACATCATGTAATGCTAAGGAAAGCCTTTGGGCAGCAGGAGGAATTAGGCAAAAGATTCACATGGGATTAAAGCTGGACTCCAAGAAATAGGGGGAATGGGATAAGGAAGCAGGATTGCAATGAGGTATTGTCAAGTGTCTGGAAGGCTCTGGCATTTCCCCTTCATAACTGCTGCGAGACACCTCTGCAGGCATGAGGTCTTTGGCCTTTCTACCACTCTGCTCACTTTCTTACCAGGGATTGTGTGCTTTTTCCTCTCTATATTCATAGTGTGTTTAAAAACATTCTGCAAGACAAATCATGTGAGGTGCCCTCTGGCCTTTCCTCTTTGGAGGACAAGATGGGCTTGTGACATGTTTCTGACCTATATAGAAAAGACATGCTACTGCAGAAAAGCATGCTCATCTGGCAGCATCATAGACTTTGTGTAAACTCTCTGGACCCATGGTCTCCTTGTTAAAACCACTCAATATTCCCTTTATTTGTTTGCCTACAGAGTTTCTGCAGACACAGCGACACAAAGGTAAGAAAAGAACCCATGCTGTATCCCATCTCTTGCAGCCTGAATGCAGCTCTGGAAAATACATTCTCTCGTCCCAAGGAATGGTTCTGATGGCTTCTTAACAGCAAGAACTCATTTTGAATCCTTCTCTTATTCATTTGCTGCCCAAGAAACTTCACAAGTCAGTGCCAGAGTCTCAGAGGTTTAAAGTAGCATTTTTGATTCTTAGAAGGAAAGCGTAGGTTTTAGCAAGAAGAGGCTCATTTCAGGGTGGTTTTGGAGCATTTCTACTGCTGCATGTACACATATCTGGTGTGCTTGTGTGGTACGGTCTTGGTCAATGGAATTTCTCCCCGTACTCTCATGCAAGCAAATTCTGTGATTCTGGTTTTGCACGAAGTGGAACTGTATGCCAAGGCATGGGTTCTTATCCTCTGGTCACCTCTACATGGTTGCCACGATGAAGGCTGTTAATCGCCTTTCATTCCTCCCTGAAGTTACAGGGCAACTTCAAAGAAGTGTCTTTGAGTTGCTTTGTATTTGGTGCATGCTAACCACTCCCTCAGCATGGCTTAGCTGAGAGACAAAGGCATATGGGAGATGTGAGAGAGCAGAAGCTAGAGGTATCCTGAGCAAAGAGGCTGCCTAGGATGTGTCAGAGTGGAGAACAAGGGATGACAAGGGAACCAATGTGGGGGCACATGTAATAGAACCTTTCACAGCAGCAGCCTTTATGCTTTCCACTACATTAACTACTTCATCATTGCAGTTGATTTCACCCTGGATGCTGACACGGCTCACCCCAGACTGGAAATCTCTGATGATGGGAAGAGTGTGAAAGATACTGGCAACATCAGAAAGGTGCCCAGCAACGAGAAGAGATTTGATTCCCACATTTTTGTGCTGGCAAAGGAAGGATTCACATCTGGAAGACACTACTGGGAAGTGGATGTCGGAAAGAGAAGAAGCTGGGCCTTGGGTGTTGCCCGGGAATCTGTCACTCGCAAAGGGACATTGACGCTGTCCCCTAAGAATGGCTTCTGGGTCATAGGATTTGCAGATGGGAGAGAGTATTGGGCCTACACAGATCCTTGGACCCGCTTGAGTGTGAGTGGGAAGCTGCAAAGGATTGGGATCTTCCTGCACATCTCAGCCAAGCAGCTGTCATTTTACAATGTCCATAAGAAAACAACTCTGTACACTTTCACCTTGGGAGGTGACAGCAGCCAGAAAGAGAAGCTTTTTCCTTTCTTCTCCACAGGTCCTGCTACTGCCAACCCTGATGATGAGCCTCTAAGAATAGCGCTGATGTTTGATCAGGATGATGAGTGAATGGATGAATAGAGAATGCATGCTTAATGTCTGACTGAAACACAGAGCCTGAGATGACACTGCATTCTTGTCAGACGCCTGGTTTGTGTCACTAAATCAAAGTTGAAGAATTCTTTCATAGAAGAAGCTTTTGCACCATTGCTTGCTAATCCTTCTGCGAGCCAGTGAAAAAGAGGAAGTCCTAGACTTCAGGCCCATTAGTCACTGAGAGGACCCTCAGTTCTTCTAAGCACTCAAAGAGTGGAATGGATCCTCAACACATTAACTGGAAACTGTCGTGGGTTTTGGGTACAGAAGATTGCATGTAGTGACCTGTGGTTTAATCTGGCAGCAGTCAACTAGATCTAACAGCCGCTCAGCAGGATGGGGAGGAGTAGTGGACAAAAGGTAAAACCCATGCATTGAGATAAAGACAGTTTAATAAGACAACAACAAAATACTAATACTGATAATAATTATAATTATGAATATGCAAAATAAACTATATAGAACACGGTTTTCTCAACACTGGATGACCAAGTCACCCTCAGTCCACAATCAGCCATCACGGTACCCGGAAATCCCAAATTTCACAAAATTCCCCAAAATTTCAAACTCCTGGACAAGAGATGATTTGAACTCATGGAAACTAGAAAGAAGGATTCCTGCCCCCCGCCCAACATCCGTTCACAACTGAGCATGAAGTCTATAGCATGAAATATTTTCATTGGCAGCCTTGGGCTAGCTGCCTGGCTATGCTCCCTGAAAAACATCAGTGTTCTCAACGTTCTCCTTGTGCTATGTCCAAAGCACAGCAGCTACTTGGAAGAAAATTCATTCTATCCCAGCCAAAAATCAGGACATTTGTCAAGATGAGCTTGAAAATATTTCCCATGGCAGTCACTGAAGAGCCCAGGAAACATTCGCTTGTGCAAAAGTAGGTCACTCTTCAAAGATGGAAAGCTGTCTGATGACCTTAAACAACACTTCCCATGATACTGGAGAACCCTTGTGTGCACCTCCAGCTCCTGGCATGTAGTGATGACAAAGTGGCCAGAAATCACCTCTCTTACTAACCATTCCAAATCCCACTAGTTCCGTGACATGGAAAAACCATGTTTGGAATAAACGCCTACTGTTATGAAAGTTAATTTTCCAGTCAGGATCAAAGAGAAGAAGACTCGCACAGCTATGAGAGCAAGCAAGGAACCAAAGTCATCTGCAATATGGACTTCAGGAAGCATTGGATTGAAAATTATGGTAAACTTCATAAATAGGAAATAGTGTCAAGGAAAGCTAATTTGATTGGCAAGGCTTTTGCAAGTGGTAACAAACACTTTAACTTTTGATTCAAGGAATTTTCAGCCTGAAGTATTCTCTGGCTAGCTAACAATGGCATTATGGTTGGACGGGATGATGTATGTTTGGATTCGATAATCTTAAATGTCTTTTCCAGCTGAATTGATTCTATGATTCGATGAATCTATAAGCAGATGGGAAACTGCAGTGCAAAGGCACTAGACTAAGCACTATGTCTTTTTCTTCTTTCAGAGTTTGCTATTGTACAAATCCAACTGAAATTATTTTGGTACGTAAGCCATGTAAGCAGGATTTTAAGTAGAAATAAATATGGCCTCTTTTTCTTAAGAGATGGATTTCTCTCCTTTTTTATTACTTTTATAATTTTTGTTTAAAGTGGGTGAAGGACTCAGCTTTACTGCAAGTCTAGTGCAGGTGAGAAAGAGGAGCAGTGGCCACATCCACTGACCTCAGTGAACCTCACCAGAGTGCAGGTTCTGATGGGCCAGAGTTTCCATCCCCTTACCCAATACACTCTGGGATAACATCTGTGTGAGGCTGACAGATGTGTCACACAAACTGATTCAAAGTGATGAGAAACAATGGACCTCTACTCTAAAATCAAGTTGCCTCAGTTTGTGTGCTGAACCCTACCCTAAGATCTAGAGGCAAGGCTCTTCTGAACTCAAGAGATGTGACCTTGTAACGAAGAAGTACAATCTCACAAAGGCATTGGTGTGCAGAGCGGTTCTACCTTCTCTGTCAGCATGTCAGCTATCTTCCCAGCTTTCACAGAAATATTTATTGTACACATTTCACAAACCGCCATTGTGATTAGGTTAAATCTTTCTATGCATTCTAAAAATGCAATTGATTTACCAACAAGGATATCAGAGGAATCTCTCAGTATCTTTCAAAAGCAAACAATGTGTCTTGACCACATTTGTTGGGTCTAGCTGGGATGGCACTAATTTTCTTCACAGAAGCCCTTATGGTGCTGTGTTTTGCATTTGTGATTGAAATTTTATGGATAACACACCAGCGCCTTGGCTATTGCTGAGTACTGGTTGCACAGCACTGAGGTTTCTTCCCTCCCCCCGACCCTTGCCCCCTCCAGCTTGTCCCCCCAGCAAATAAGTCTGACAAGGGCAAGAAGTTGGGAGGGCACACAACCTGGACACCTGACCTGAATTGACCAAAGGGATATTCCATCCCATAGGATGTCGTGTTCATCCGCAAAAACTCAGGCAAAGGAGGAAGGGGGAGCTTTCAGGGTTACGACATTTGTCTTCCCAAGTCTCCATTAACATATGCTGAGACCCTGATGCCAGGAGTTGGACAGACATCTGCCTGCTGATGGGAAGTAGGGAATGAATTTATACTCACACATAAAGCTATGCTTCCCTTATTAAGATGGTTTTGTCTCAATCCACATGCTTTCTCTCACTTTTTCCCTTCTGATTCTCTCTCTCATCCTGCTGGGAGAATGGATGAAGGAGCAACTGTGTGGGGGCTTAGCTGCTGGCTGGGCTCAGTCCAACACACCATGCAAATATCTGTGCATTGATTCAGTTCCACGACAGTTAGACTGAAATAATCCATGTTATTCAAGCAATAAATTCAATGTGAAGTCCAATTTTAGATACTGAATTAATTGATACTCAGGAGAAGACAAGTAAAAAAATACTACTGGAAAAAAGGCCTGCTGCAGGGTGGGTGAGCAGACAGTATCCACGACTGATACGTGCCTGAACAGCCAGTCCCAGGGGATGCTGATCAGTGGCACAAATTCTACTTGGAGGCAAGTATCCAGCAGTGTATCCCAGGGGTCAATGCTGCATCCAGTCCTGTTCAAAATCTTCATTAATGATCTCAATGATGGGGCAGACTGCACCCTCAGCAACTTTGCTGAGAACTCCAAACTGGGAGGTCTGACTTATACACCATGGTCATAGAACGTCATGCTGCTATCCAGAGGGACCACAACAGGCTGGAAAAATGGCCTGACAGGAACCTCTTGAAGTTCAACAAGGAGTAGTGCAAAAGCGCTGCCCTGAGGAGGAACAGCCTCAGGCGTCAACACACACTGGGTGCCACCCAGCTGCAAAGCAGCTCAGCAGAAGGAGACCTTGGGGTCCTGGTGGACACCAGGTCAAACAGGAGCCACCAATACACCTCCGCGACAAAGAGGGCTAAAGGTGCCTTTGGATGCATTGGGAGGAGTGGTGACTTCAGGTCAAAGGAGGTGATCCTTCCCCTCTCCTCAGAACTCAAGAGGCCACACCTGCTGTCCTGGGCTCCCCAGTACGCAAGAGACGTGGACATACTGGGGAGAGTACAGGGAAGGGCCACACAGATGGTGAAGGAATAGAAGCATCTCTCACATGAAGAAAGGCTAAGAGAGGGGGGACTCTGCAGCCTAGAGAAGAGAAGACTTGAGGGGGATCTTACGAATGTGTATCAGTTCCCGAAGGGAGGGTGCAAAGAGGACAGAGCCAGGCTCTTCTCCATGGTGCCATTGACCGGACACAAGGCAATGGGCACAGCTGAAACACAGGTTGTTCCTTCTGAACATCAGGAAAAGCTTTGTGGCTGTGAAGGTGACGAAGCAGAGATACTTGTTGCGCAGAGAGGCTGTGGAGTCTCTGTCCTTGGAGATATTCAAAAGCTGTGTGGACATGTGTGCTGGGTTGACCTTGGCCACCCACCAGATGGCTGCCAAGCCGCTTTATCATTCTCCGTCCCCAATAAAACCCCAGATCACAGAATATCAGGAAAAGGATAGTAATTTTTTGGAAACTCACTTTCCATCAGAAGTGTTTAGTCCATGAAAGATCGCTTGATTTTCTTGAGCACCTGAAATTTCCTTCAAAAGCTGCTTCATGCTGATGCATAGTTTAAACAATTTCGGAGCTGGCCGCTATGATAGATCTGTCCTCTCTGTGCTTTAGCTTCATTCAAGAGACATGAACTAGGGAGCAGCCTGATAACACTGCAGTGTGATCCCTAGCTGTATATTATAGACCTTCACAACATCGAGTGAACGAGTCATCTCCATCAAAACACTGTCCTATTTTCAGAGGCTCAGTGCCAGGCTTTGCAGCAGCAAGGCATGTTGAGCAGAAGGGAAGGACTTTCCCCTCCTGGCTGCTGCCATCAGCAACAGTAACAGTGTACAGAGCTGGCTTCTTATGGGCGTTGTAAAATGACAGCTGCTTGGCTGAGATGTCCAGGAAGATCCCAATCCTTTGCAGCTTCCAATTCAAATCAAATGGCTTCAAGGATCTGTATGGGCCCAATACTTTACTTCCCAGTAGTGCCTCCCAGGTGTGTATCCTTCCTTTGCCAACACAAAAGTGTGTGGGTATCAAATCTCTGCTCCTTGATTGGCAAGTATCTGATGGGGCTAGTATCTAAGGACACATGGTGTCTGGAAAGAGTAGAAAGTTTTTACATTCATGTGTGTGCAAGCTATAAATCTTTAGCTAAATTTTCCACCAGGTCTATGGTGCAAATCTTTGGCATTTATTTCCTGTCTTTCCTGTTCAAATAAATAATATTTTTGCCAGTGTATGAGAGACTTTTCCTTGATTTAGTGGAACGTAAAGCAGAAATAAATCAAATGCAAGCCGAACAAGGCTCTGTAGCTTTGCTGCAGTTTTTAATCCTTTTTGTTCTTCCGTCATTCACTCTAATTCTTGGAAAACCTAACATTGCCTTCAGGTGAATAGCTAATCATTCAACAGAAACAGCAATGAGTAAGTGCAGTTTACAGCAGGACTGACATTCTGCAGTCACAGTCCCTAGCGTCCTTTCCTACTCTTTACTGCTTCACGCTTCTCCTTTGGAAGGACAGCAAAGAAGCACACGCCTTAGCCTTCACAAGAAAGCAAGCACCATGAGGTGACATTAAGTTAAATCTGAGTAAGCTGAAAACTGTCTGAGTTGGGCAACTGAAGATTTCGGAAGGATTTTAAAATAGTGTCTGAGAGACATTTCCATGAAAAAGAGAGAAATATTATAATGTGCAAAAAAGGTATGGATTGCAGGAATGTCCAGAATGTAACAAAGAGAGAACAGTGCTTTGAGGAAGCAAGTTCATGTCACATGATCAGCAGTATCCCGAATCCAGGGTTGCTCCCCAGGCAGATTTCACTCCGTGAGGCATGTGCTATTGCAAAAGGCAGAAACAGAAGCTAGGACTTAAAAAAAATTATCTTCACCTCTTTCTCTACCTTGTGGAAGTTTTCTTTCTTGAGTAAACTTGGTCTTCAGTAAGTGAATTGATGCATAGTTGAGAGGTGGGAAAATCAGCTGAGAACCAGGAAGTTTAGCAAATCTTCTCCAGATTCCACATGTCCAAATTAAGCTGCTGTTTTACTAGCGACCACTTATACATCAGAACCTGCCTTTCCTTCTGCTAAGGGTTGAGCCTGGGCAGAAAGGTACATCCCACTTCCCCAAAGGCTGGGCACTGATGCTACATAACAGGTCGAACTAATCCTTGAATGGCAATGCTTACCCTTTTTAATTTTTGGGATTTTTTTGAATGAACCATGGCTTAATTGTGGTTACGAAGGAGAGGAGAGAAAAAATGGAGGTTGCTGCTACTCCTTGTATGTCCCTGTGATATCATGCTGCAAGAAGAAACAGCTCAATAAGCAATAACATCCTTCTTTCCTTCCCAGAAACCTGTATGGCTGTCCAAAGCCATTTCTACTCAGCAAAACACGGCTTCACTCCAAAAAATACCCCTCCCCTTCCCATCCTATCTTTACTTCAGTGACCTTCATCTTTGCACCTATCCTGGCCTCAGAACCAATTGAAAAACAGACGGGTTCAAAAATTAACCATTATGACTATGGGAGCAAAGAGCTTGCTTTCACCTGTGCTCCAGGGACGTGTCTCCAGTCTGCAGTGCTCCCTCACCCTGTGACTGCCAGCCCTTTCTCCTCTTTCCATCCTTCCATGACTCTTGCCCTCCTGAGGTGGAAGAACAGCAGCCTCGGTGAGTTTTGCCCATGATAATCCTTCCCTTCCTTGCTGTTTACAGCTCAGTGATTTCAGCAAAGTCTGCAACTGCTCCGTACTTTCTTTCTCTTTTACTGCAACAGAGAAGTGAAACGTTGCACCCTCAGCAAGATGCAGAGAAAGAGATAGCATTTTAAAAGGTAGGAGAACTTTCCTTGTTATGTTTTTGCCCTCTTACTCATTGGTGTATACAACTCTGTGGAGCTGTGAAATTTTCACGTAGTTTTGGTTACTGTACCTGCACAAAGTCACTTGTGAACCACGTGCTCGCTGTGGTTACGGGCTAGCGGGGGAAGTGTGCAGGCTGAGAAAGCAGCCACATGAAGCTTGGTCCATCTGTTGGAATATGAGACAAGTGGTTGGCCCATGTTATCCATTGGGTGTAGCAACAGTACAATAAAAAATGCACTGAGAAAAAAGAGCTTCAGAACCTGCCTGGCATCCCTTCTTCATTGAACTGTCCCAGTTACCAGGGAAAGCATTCAATGTTCCTTCTACTTTGCCCTCAGATCCTGTGCTGCTGGTGTCAAATAAACCTTTGTGACAAGCTTCAGGGAACAATACTTGCTATACCCATTTTTTAAGAGATTCAAATAATAGAAAAATATCATTCTTCTGAAGGGCATTTTCAGTTCCATTTTGCCACTTGGTAAATGGTGGCAGCAACAATGCTGTGATGGTGGGGATGGTCACATCTCATGATCACTTCACACCAGCTTTCATTGCAACCCTCCCTGTGGCTTCGATGGACCAGTCCAAGGCCCAGCAGAAGGTAGTGAGCACCAGCAACATTACCAATCATGCATTCTGACTGTAAGATACTACGGGAAGCTGATCGGGTGGAGATGAAACCATTCAGGGCTGGGTCCAGCTGCCTGAAATGGCTGCCTGCAAGGTCCTTGCCTACCTGTGGTGGGGCAAAGGAGAGGAGAGTGGAGACAGGAAGTTGCCCCCTTGGACCTTCTGTGTTGCTCTGAAACAGAACTCCAGCTCCCTCTCTTGCATGTAGCCATAAAGGCTTGAAAGGATTGTGCGCATTCCAGAGGGAGACGGTCCTTCCAAGTGAGACATGCTGGTGTCTAGAACAAGGCTCTGTATATGAAACCTGCAAGCGTGGTGTCCTTGGGTTCCCCACTAACAAGAAATGAGGCATAGCGAGGCAGACTCAGCCAAATCCCCACATCTGGAGCCCACATGCGGTCTGAGCCCAGTGACCTCTCTTTCCTAACAGCCTTTCCCCTTCCTTTTGTAGCCCAGGTGCAAGAAGAGAATGGTAAGTGTTCTCTGCTGTCTGGGGTGTTGCCATTCCGGAGGGAGAGGCTCGTTCCAAGAGGCACATGCTGCTGTCTGGGACAAGGATTCTCCATGAGGACCATGAGAGTGGTGTCCTTGGACATGCTATAAAGGGAGCCCATGATCAGTCAATATTGCTGTGTCCTCAGGTGTGGCTGCAAGCTCTGAAAAGGGCTTGCCCCTAAGAAACTCGCTTGTGGGAAGGAGGGAAATTGGATGGAATGGGAAAAAGAGAAAGGGAAAGAGACAAGGAAGGAAGGAAATAGCTGTGGTGTGGAGGACTCTGATTTTCAGTGTGGTTAGAAGTCACCTTCTGTGAGGGCTTTAAAGTCCAGCTGGGTGGCGTGGGCAAGTTGCCCTTCTTTACCTGTGAGACACCAGGAGCCCTGAAGGTGATCAAAGGTAAGATTTGGCCTTAGCACACACGTGAATGAACCCATGAGCACACTTGGCTTCTCAGGAGGATCCCAGCTGCAGCAAACCCCTTCTGTGGGGCTTCATGCAACGCATCATCCCTCAGCTATAACTTCTGTTCTTCTTTCCTTTTCAGGACAGCTGAAAAAGAAGTTAGGTGAGTGCTGACTGGTATATGGGAGGCTGCTTATCCCTAGAGTGCAGGGTGGGAATCAGGAGCCTTCTGTGTCTCCAGACCAAGCCCACTCCCCTGCCAGACACAAACAGAGCCTGCTGCTTGCCTCCCTCTCTGCCCCTTGCCCTCCTTCCCTCACCTGGCACCACTGCTCTGGCATGGTGCCTTCAAGAGCAGCAGACAGGAAGAAGTCTTGGGCTTTGTTAAGGCGTCCAGTCGTTCATAGTGGGAGTCCACTCTTGCCAAGGGGAACATTCCCAAAGTGAGTAACCTCACCCTTCCCAGTTCCATCCCTCCTGAACAGGGAGATGTCCCTCCATCCTACCCATACTTCTAAACATCCTCTTGGTAAACACCCTTCCTGGAGCTACCGGTTCCTTGCAGATGGTTCTCTTCATGTCCTCTAGGCCACACAGAAGGAACCCTTTGGCCCCCCCTGCTTCACTAGGCATGGCAGGACCTCCACCATCCTGCACAGCTGTGGTACTCTTTGCTACAGCCTCTCCAGCTTCTCTCTTGAGAACCTGGCAGCCCACAGCTGATTTCTTGATGTCAGCTTTGTCTTTCCCAGCCTCTCTCAATGTCTCAATTGGCCATGCTTCTAGAAGCTCCTGCAGCATCTTGCTTTGCAACTGCTGAGAGCCCATGGTTGGATCTGCTCCTGTAGAGCCTCTAGGCTCCATGCTGGACCCACAGCACAAGTTTCTCATTCTTGCAGATCTCTTTCCCCGCACTAAATATTAACTAAGGCAAAGAAAAGGAGATCCTATCCAACAGCCACATTACTAGCCCACATGGTGTCTGAGAACAGTGATCTCTCTTTCCTAACTGCCTTTACCCTTTGTTTTGTAGCCCAGCTGCAGGAGATGATGGGTAAGTGGTCTCTGCTGTCAGGGGTGTTGCCATATGGGAGGGAAAGGCTCCTTGGCAGAGGGACTTGCTTGTGTCTGTGTGACAAGTGTCTCTCCCTGTGGGCCATGAGCATGGTGACCCTGGGGTCTCTGCATCAGGTGTCCATCTTCAGGAAAACCAGCTGAAGCCTTAAGGTGTGGCTGAAATCTGTGTAGTAGGATTGCCTCTGAATAAAGTTCATGTGCAAGAGAAGGAAGAGGGAAGGAATAGGAAAGAGACAGAGAAAAAGAAGGCAGGAAGGCAGGAAGGCAGGAAGGCAGGGAATTGGAGTGGGCTGGAGCAATATGATTTTGAGTCTGAACAGAAGCCACCTTCTGTGAGGTCTTTTAAGTCTATCTGGGTGGACTTGGAAAGTTGCCTTTGTTCTGTTGTGAGACACCAGCTTCCTCAAGGTTTCTAGGCCAGGACTTTGCCTCAGCACACACCTGCACTAGTGAATCAATGCATCTATGTTTCTCGGGAACTTGCCAACTCCACAAACCCTTTCCCCGGGGCTTCATGCACCTCATCCTCCACCTGCCATAACAGCCTCTCTCCTCTCCTTTCTAGGACAAGCTCAAGACAGGATAGGTGAGTGCTGCCTGTCGTGTGGGAGACTCCTTGACCCTAGAGTGCAGGCTGAGAGCGGCGAGTGTTCTGTGTCCCTGGCCCCAGCCCTCCTCCTTGCCAGACACACAGTCTGCTGCTTTGCTCCTTCTCTCCCCCTTTCTCACTTGCCTTCTTCTGGCACAATTGCTGTTCCACAACACCTTGAACAGGAACGCAAAGGCAGAAGTCATGGGCTTTGTTAAGTAGTCCAGTCCTTCAAAGTGGGAGTCCACCATTGCCAAGGGGAACACTCCTCATATGACCCACGTCACCTTCCCCAGATACACTGGATGGCAATATCTCCCTCCTAAAGAGCCTGCTCCCTCCTTCACATGCTTCACAACATGCCCTTTGGCAATGCCCTTCCTAAAGCTACAGGCTCCTTATAGATGGTTCTTCCATCTCCTCTTGGCCACACAGAAAGAGTCCAAAGCCTCTTGCCTCACCAGGCCTGCAGGACTTCCACTGTCCAACACAGCTGGGGAGTTCTCTGCTACAGCCTCTCCAGCTTCTCTCTTTCTCTTGAGAACTTGGCAGCCCACAGCTGATCTCTTGATGTCAGCTTTGTCTTTCCCAGCCTCTCTCAATTCCTCAATTGGCCATGCTTCCAGAAGCTCATGCACCATCATGCCTTGCATCTGCTGAGAGTCAATGGCTGCCTTCACTCCTGCAGAGTCTCCAGGCTCCACGTTGGGCTCACGCCGTGGGCTCCTCATTCCTGCAGATCTCTCTCCCCCCCAGTAACCATGAACTGAGGCAAAGAAAGGCTGACTCAGCCACACCCCCACATTTGGAGCCCACATGGGGTGTGAGCCCACTGATCTCTCTTTCCTAACAGCCTTTCCCCTTCCTTTTACAGCCCAGGTGCAAGAAGAGAATGGTAAGTGTTCTCTGCTGTCTGGGGTGTTGCTATTCCAGAGGGAGAGACTCCTTCTAAGAGGCACATGCTGCTGTCTGGGACAAGGATTCTCCATGAGGACCATGAGAGTGGTGTCCTTGGACATGCTATAAAGGGAGCCCATGATCAATCAATATTGCTGTGTCCTCAGGTGTGGCTGCAAGCTCTGAAAAGGGCTTGACCCTAAAAAAAAGCTCATTTGGGAAGGAGGGAAGTTGGATGGAATGGGAAAGAGACAAGGAAGGAAGGAATGAAATAGCTGTGGTGTGGAGGACTCTGATTTTCAGTGTGGACAGAAGTCCCCTTCTGTGAGGTCTTTAAAGTCCAGCTGGGTGGCGTGGGCAAGTTGCCCTTCTTTTGCTGTGAGGCACCAGGCGTCCTGAAGGTGTTCAAGGGTAAGGCTTGGCCTTAGCACACACTTGCACGAGTCCATGAGTGTACTTGGCTTCTCAGGAGGATACTAACTCTAGTAAGCACCTTCACAGGTGCCCTATGCAATCCATCGTCCCTCAGCTTTAACTTCCTTTCTTCTTTCCTTTTCAGGACAGCTGAAAAAGAAGTTAGGTGAGTGCTGACTGGCATACGGGAGGCTGCTTATCCCTAGAGTGCAGGGTGGGAATCGGGAGCATTCTGTGTCCCCAGACCAAGCCCACTCCCCTGCTGGACACAAACAGAGCCTGCTGCTTGCCTCCCTCTCTGCCCCTTGCCCTCCTTCCCTCACCTGGCACCACTGCTCTGGCACGGTGCCTTCAAGAGGAACACACAGGCCAAGATGTCTTAGGCTTTGTTAAAGGCTCCAGTTCTTCAAAGTGGGAGTCCACCATTGCCAAGGGGAACACTCCTCATATGACCCACGTCACCTTCCCCAGATACACTGGATGGCAATATCTCCCTCCTAAAGAGCCTGTCCCGCGCTACACGTGCTTCACACCATGCCCTTTGGTAATGTCCTTCCTGGAGCTACAGGCTCCTTACAGATGGTTCTTCCATCTCCTCTTGGCCACACAGAAAGAGTCCAAAGCCTCTTGCCTCACCAGGCCTGCAGGACTTCCACTGTCCAACACAGCTGGGGAGTTCTCTGCTACAGCCTCTCCAGCTTCTCTCTTTCTCTTGAGAACTTGGCAGCCCACAGCTGATCTCTTGATGTCAGCTTTGTCTTTCCCAGCCTCTCTCAATGCCTCAATTACCCATGCTTCCAGAAGCTCATGCACCATCACGCCTCGCATCTGCTGAGAGTGAATGTCTGCCTTCACTCCTGCAGAGCCTTCAGGCTCCATGTTGGGCTCATACCGCTAGCCAATCATTCCTGCAGATCTATTCCCCCCTCCCTAATCATGAAATGAGGCAAAGAAAGACTCAGCCAAATCCCCACATCTGGAGCCCACATGGGGTCTGAGCCCAGTGACCTCTCTTTCCTAACAGCCTTTCCCCTTCCTTTTGTAGCCCAGGTGCAAGAAGAGAATGGTAAGTGTTCTTAGCTGTCTGGGGTGTTGCCATTCCGGAGGGAGAGGCTCCTTCCAAGAGGTACATGCTGCTGTCTGGGACAAGGATTCTCCCATGAGGACCATGAGAGTGGTGTCCTTGGACATGCTATAAAGGGAGCCCATGATCAGTCAATATTGCTGTGTCCTCAGGTGTGGCTGCAAGCTCTGAAAAGGGCTTGCCCCTGAAAAAATTGCTTGTGGGAAGGAGGGAACTTGGATGGAATGGGAAAAAGAGAAAGGGAAAGAGACAAGGAAGGAAGGAAATAGCTGTGGTGTGGAGGACTCTGATTTTCTGTGTGGTTAGAAGTCACCTTCTGTGAGGGCTTTAAAGTCCAGCTGAGTGGCGTGGGCAAGTTGCCCTTCTTTACCTGTGAGGTGCCAAGTGCCCTGAAGGTGATCAAGGGTAAGGCTTGGCCTTAGCACACACTTGCACGAGTCCATGAGTGTACTTGGCTTCTCAGGAGGATACTAACTCTAGTAAGCACCTTCACAGGTGCCCTATGCAATCAATCATCCCTCAGCTTTAACTTCCTTTCTTCTTTCCTTTTCAGGACAGCTGAAAAAGAAGTTAGGTGAGTGCTGACTGGCATACGGGAGGCTGCTTATCCCTAGAGTGCAGGGTGGGAATCGGGAGCGTTCTGTGTCCCCAGACCAAGCCCACTCCCCTGCTGGACACAAACAGAGCCTGCTGCTTGCCTCCCTCTCTGCCCCTTGCCCTCCTTCCCTCACCTGGCACCACTGCTCTGGCACGGTGCCTTCAAGAGGAACACACAGGCCAAGATGTCTTAGGCTTTGTTAAAGGCTCCAGTTCTTCAAAGTGGGAGTCCACCATTGCCAAGGGGAACACTCCTCATATGACCCACGTCACCTTCCCCAGATACACTGGATGGCAATATCTCCCTCCTAAAGAGCCTGTCCCGCGCTACACGTGCTTCACACCATGCCCTTTGGCAATGTCCTTCCTGGAGCTACAGGCTCCTTACAGATGGTTCTTCCATCTCCTCTTGGCCACACAGAAGGAGTCCAAAGCCTCTTGCCTCACCAGGCCTGCAGGACTTCCACTGTCCAACACAGCTGGGGAGTTCTCTGCTACAGCCTCTCCAGCTTCTCTCTTTCTCTTGAGAACTTGGCAGCCCACAGCTGATCTCTTGATGTCAGCTTTGTCTTTCCCAGCCTCTCTCAATTCCTCAATTGGCCGTGCTTCCAGAAGCTCATGCACCATCATGCCTTGCATCTGCTGAGAGCCCATGCCTGCCTTCACTCCTGCAGAGCCTTCAGGCTCCATGTTGGGCTCATACCGCTAGCCAATCATTCCTGCAGATATATTCCACCTCCCTAACCATGAAATGAGGCAAAGAAAGACTCAGCCAAATCCCCACATCTGGAGCCCACATGGGGTCTGAGCCCAGTGACCTCTCTTTCCTAACAGCCTTTCCCCTTCCTTTTGTAGCCCAGGTGCAAGAAGAGAATGGTAAGTGTTCTCTGCTGTCTGGGGTGTTGCCATTCCAGAGGGAGAGGCTCCTTCCAAGAGGCACATGCTGCTGTCTGGGACAAGGATTCTCCATGAGGACCATGAAAGTGGTGTCCTTGGACTCGCTATAAAGGGAGCCCATGATCAGTCAATATTGCTGTGTCCTCAGGTGTGGCTGAAAGCTGTGAAAAGGGCTTGCCCCTGAAAAAATTGCTTGTGGGAAGGAGGGAACTTGGATGGAATGGGAAAAAGAGAAAGGGAAAGAGACAAGGAAGGAAGGAAATAGCTGTGGTGTGGAGGACTCTGATTTTCTGTGTGGTTAGAAGTCCCCTTCTGTGAGGGCTTTAAAGTCCAGCTGAGTGGCGTGGGCAAGTTGCCCTTCTTTACCTGTGAGGTGCCAAGTGCCCTGAAGGTGTTCAAGGGTAAGGCTTGGCCTTAGCACACACTTGCACGAGTCCATGAGTGTACTTGGCTTCTCAGGAGGATACTAACTCTAGTAAGCACCTTCACAGGTGCCCTATGCAATCCATCATCCCTCAGCTTTAACTTCCTTTCTTCTTTCCTTTTCAGGACAGCTGAAAAAGAAGTTAGGTGAGTGCTGACTGGTATATGGGAGGCTGCTTATCCCTAGAGTGCAGGGTGGGAATCGGGAGCGTTCTGTGTCCCCAGACCAAGCCCACTCCCCTGCTGGACACAAACAGAGCCTGCTGCTTGCCTCCCTCTCTGCCCCTTGCCCTCCTTCCCTCACCTGGCACCACTGCTCTGGCATGGTACCTTCAAGAGCAGCAGACAGGCAGAAGTCTTGGGCTTTGTTAAGAGGTTCAGTCCTTCAAAGTGGGAGTCCACCATTGCCAAGAGGAACAATTCCCATATGACTCACCTCACCCTTCCCAGTTCCATCCCTCCTGAACAGGGAGATGTCCCTCCATCCTACCCACACTTCTCAACACCCTCTTGGTAAACACCCTTCCTGGAGCTACCGGTTCCTTGCAGATGGTTCTCTTCATGTCCTCTAGGCCACACAGAAGGAACCCTTAGGCCCCCCCTGCTTCACTAGGCATGGCAGGACCTCCACCATCCTGCACAGCTGTGGTACTCTTTGCTACAGCCTCTCCAGCTTCTCTCTTGAGAATTTGGCAGCCCACAGCTGATTTCTTGATGTCAGCTTTGTCTTTCCCAGCCTCTCTCAATGCCTCAATTACCCATACTTCCAGAAGCTCATGCACCATCATGCCTTGCATCTGCTGAGAGTCAATGGCTGCCTTCACTCCTGCAGAGCCTTCAGGCTCCATGTTGGGCTCACGCCGTGGACTCCTCATTCCTGCAGATCTCTTCCCCTCCCAGTAACCATGAACTGAGGCAAAGAAAGGCAGACTCAGCCACACCCCCACATTTGGAGCCCACATGGGGTGTGAGCCCACTGATCTCTCTTTCCTAACAGCCTTTCCCCTTCCTTTTACAGCCCAGGTGCAAGAAGAAAATGGTAAGTGTTCTCTGCTGTCTGGGGTGTTGCTATTCCGGAGGGAGAGACTCCTTCCAACAGGCGCATGCTGGTATCTGTGGGAGAGGAGTCTCTCTATGCAGGCCACAAGCATGGTGTCCTTGGAGCAGCCGTAGTTTGTGCCTGTGATCGATCAACTCTGCTACGAACTCAGATGTGGCTGAAATCTGTGAAAAGGGCTTTACCCTGTATAAAAGCTCATTTGGGAAAGAGAGAAGAGGGAAGGAATGACAAGGGAGAGAGGGAAAGAGACAAGGAAGGGAGGAAATTCTGGTGGCATAGAGGACTCTGATTTTCCGTGTGGACAGAAGTCACCTTCTGTGAGGGGTTTAAAGTCCATCTGGGTGGCCTGCGCAAGTTGCCCTTCTTTTCCTGTGAGGCACCAGGCGCTCTGAAGGTGTTCAAGGACAAGGGTTGGCCTTAGCACACACATGAATGAACCCATGAGTGCACTTGGCTTCTCAGGAGGATCCCAACTGCAGCAAACCCCTCCTGTGGGCCTTCATGCAATGCATCCTCCCCCAGCTTCAACTTCCTTTCTCCTCTCCTTTTCAGGACAGCTGAAAAAGAAGATAGGTGAGTGCTGACTGGCATACGGGAGGCTGCTTATCCCTAGAGTGCAGAGTAAGAATAGAAAGCGCTCTCTGTTCCTGGGCCCAGGCAGTCTCCATGCTAGCAACAAACAGAGCCTGCTGTTTGCCTCCTTGTCTGCTGCTTGTCATTCCCTTACCTGACACCACTGTTCTGGCACACTGCCTTCAAGAGGAAAACACAGGCAGAAGTCTTGGGCTTTGTTAAAGGGTCCAGTCCTTCAAAGTGGGAGTCCACCATTGCCAAGGGGAACATTCCCCATATGACTCACCTCACCCTCCCCAGCTACACTACATGGTAATGTCTCCCTTCTAAAAAGCCTGCTCCCTCCTACACATGCTTCACAACACGCTCTTGGGCAAAGCCATTCCTGGAGCTACAGGCTCCTTACAGATGTTTCTCTTCATCGCCTCTTGGGCACACAGAAGGAGCCCTTAGCCTTTTGCCTCCCCAGGCCTGCAGGACCTCCACTGTCCCACACAGCTGCGGTGTTCTCTGCTACAGCCTCTCCAGCTTCTCTCCTTCTCTTGAGAACCTGGCAGCCCACAGCTGATCTCTTGATGTCAGCTTTGTTTTTCCCAGAGTCTCTCAGTTCCTCAGCTGGCCATGCTTCCAGAAGCTCATACAGCATCATGCCTTGCAGCTGCTGAGAGCCCATGCCTGACTTCAGTCATGCAGAGCCTTCAGGCTCCATGTTGGGCTCACGCCGTGGGCTCCTCATTCCTGCAGATCTCTTCCCCCCCCCAATAACCATGAACTGACGCACAGAAAGGCAGACTCAGCCACATCCCCACATCTGGAGCCCACATGGGGTCTGAGCCCACTGATCTCGCTTTCCTAACAGCCTTTCCCCTTCCTTTTACAGCCCAGATGCAAGAAGAGAATGGTAAGTGTTCTCTGCTGTCTGGGGTGTTGCCATTCCGGAGGGAGAGGCTCTTTCCAAGAGGCACATGCTGCTGTCTGGGACTAGGATTCTCCATGAGGACCATGACAGTGGTGTCCTTGGACATGCTGTAAAGGAAGCCCATGATCAGTCAATATTGCTGTGGCCTCAGGTGTGGCTGCAATCTGTGAAAAGGGCTTGCCTTAAAAAAATTGCTTGTGGGAAGGAGGGAAATTGGATGGAATGAGAAAGAGAGGGAAAGAGACAAGGAAGGAAGGAAATAGCTGTGGTGTGGAGGACTCTGATTTTCCATGTGGACAGAAGTCACCTCCTGTGTGGTCTTTAAAGTCCAGCTGGGTGGCGTGGGCAAGTTGCCCTTCTTTACCTGTGAGGCAGCAGGCACTCTGAAGGTGTTCAAGGACAAGGGTTGGCCTAAGCACACATTTGCATGAGTCCATGAGCACACTTGGCTTTTCAGGAGGATCCCAACTAGTAAACATTGTTCCTTGGGCTTCCTGCATAGCAACCTCCACTTCCTGTAACTGGCTTTCTCCTCCCTTTTGCTTATCCCTGTAATCGCAAAAGGAAAGTTCCCCGTATGACTTGTCTTACCCTCCCCAACTCCTCTTCATGCAATGTCTTTGCTAAAGAGCCTCCCTCTTCCTATCTGCGCTTCTTGTGATTATCCCTGGAAATTCCCTTCCTGAATCCACAGGCTTCTTGAAGTTCTTTCCCTTCATTTCCACTTTGTCAGACAGAATACGCCTGTGGCTTTAGCAGACATGTCAGGAGCTCAACCCTTCTGCACAGCTGTTTTGCTCTCCCCTCTCATGGAGGGAAACATCATTTAATGCTAACTGCTGCCTTCATGTAGGAGAGGGAATTAGGCCTAAGAATCACATGGGATAATTCCTGGACTCCAAGACATATAGGAATGGGATTAGGAAACAGGATTGCAATGATGTATTGTCAATTGTCTGTAAGACACTGAGATTTCACCTTTCATGACAGCTGCGAGATACCTCTGCAGAAACAAGTTCTTCAGCCTCTTTACCAGTACACTCTCTTGTCTGTCAAGGACTATGTGTTCTTTACTCTCTTTATTCATGCTGTGTTTAAAAAATTTCTACAAAACCAACCACTTGAGCAGCCCCCTGTTCTTTCCTCTTTGGAGGGTGAGATGGGTTTGTGACATGTTTTCCAACCTGTAGAGAAGTCATGGTACTGAAGAAGAGCATGCTCATCTGCCAGCATCATAGACTGTGTGTGAGCTAGCTGGAACCATCATCTGTCTTTTGGATCCACTGAGTGTGCCCTTTATTTGTTTTCCTACAGAATTTCTGCAGGCACAACAACACAAAGGTAAGAAAAATATCAGTGCCGTGTCCCATCTCTTGGAGCCTGAATGCAGCTCTGGAAAACACATTCCTCCTTCACAAGGGGTGGTTCAGACAGCCTCTTAACAACAAGAACGGTTTCTTAACCTTTCTCTTATTCATTTGCTGCCCAAGAAACATGACAAGTCAGTATCAGACTCTCTGGGGTTTAATGCAGTGTTATTGATTCTCTGCAAGAGGTTTCTGTGATTCTGGTTTTGCCCAAAGAGGAGTTGTGTGCCAAGGCATGGTTCTTCTCCTCTGGTCATTCCTCACATTCCTCCCTGAAGCTATCTGGGCATCTTCAAGGGAGTGTCTTTGAGTTGCTTTGAGAGGTGAGAGACAAGGAACATAGGAGAATTGGGACAGCAGAAACTAGAGGTATCCTGGGCAAAGAGGATGACTAGGATGCATCACAGTGAAGAACAAGGGCTGGCAAGAGAACCAATGTGGGGGAGGTTTCACAGCAGCAACTTTTATGCTTTTCACTACATAAGCTACTTGATCATTACAGTTGATTTCACCCTGGATGCTGACACGGCTCACCCCAGACTGGAACTATCTAAAGATGGGAAGAGCATGAAAGATTCTGGCACCATCAGAAAGGTGCCCAGCAATGAGAAGAGATTTGATTCCCACATTTTTGTGCTGGCAAAGGAAGGAGTCACATCTGGGAAACACTACTGGGAAGTGGATGTTGGAAAGAGAAGAAGCTGGGCCTTGGGTGTTGCCCAGGAATCTGTCACTCGCAAAGGGACATTGACGCTGTCCCCTAAGAATGGCTTCTGGGTCATAGGATTTGCAGATGGGAGAGAGTATTGGGCCTACACAGATCCTTGGACCCGCCTGAGTGTGAGTGGGAAGCTGCAAAGGATTGGGATCTTCCTGCACATCTCAGCCAAGCAGCTGTCATTTTACAACATCTATAAGAAAACAATTCTGTACACTTTCACCTTGGGAGGTGACAGCAGCCAGAAAGAGAAGCTTTTTCCTTTCTTCTCCACAGGTCCTGCTACTACCAACCCTGATGATGACCCTCTAAGAATAGCGCTGATGTTTGATCAGGATGATGAGTGAATGGATGACTAGAGAATGCATGCTTAATGTCTGACTGAAACACAGAGCCTGAGATGACACTGCATTCTTGTTAGACCCCTGGTTTGTGCCACCAAATCAAAGTTGAAGAATTCTTTCATAGAAGAAGCTTTTGCACCATTATTTGCTAATCCTTCTGTGAGCCAGTCAGGAAGGAGAAGACCTGTATTTCAGGACCCTGGTCACTGAGCGTAGAGGACCTTCAGTTCTTCTAAACACAAACAGAAATGGAATGCAACACTGTTGTGGGTTTGGACTACATCTATTGTCAACATGAGCATGACAAGATTTTCTGTGCCAGTCACTGAAGAGCCCAGCAAATATTCACGATATGTTTGTGCAAATGTAGATTGCTCTCCTAGGATGGGAAAGCTCTCTGATGGGTTTACATCACACTTCCTAAGAATATCTCCCACTTCTCTTGCTCAAAGTTCAACACCCATCACAGGTTCTTCTACCTCAGATGGAAGAAGCAGGTGTCCCCCGCAGGCAGCGTGCCTGACTTGTCACCTGTCTTGCTTGTGAAGCTGAAGAAAACTGGTGTGAAACCCAGTCCCATCCTCCTGCTTTTGTCCAAAGTATGAATATCTTCCCCTTTCTTGAAAGCAGGGGCAGAATCGACACTTCAAAATCAAGGTAGCTCACATTCCATGTAAGTTAGTTTGAGTCAAACTGTCCTGCCTGTCCTGCCATTTGTGGATTCATATAGTCAGGCCAATGCCTTTTCTCTCCTTACTGAGTCACCACTGGGCACTGAGCCAGGACCCTGGCAATACAAGGTAAACCCCAAGGGGGAATGTGAGAGGGAAACCAAGCAAGACAGAAGGAGATTTGGATACATCCTCAAGAACACTGTCTTTTCACAATGCCTGTACAAAGTCTTTCTTGTACAGTTTTCAGAGTAGGGTCTGGCAGAATGAGCATGTCTTTCCCTTCGTCTCTTTTGTGGCCTACTGCTGCTAGGACACCAGATCCCAATGTCAAGGCAATACCATGACCAGCACAGGAGGCACCAGACACACAGCCAGATGCCAAGATGATGGAGAATCCTGTGCGCACCCCCAGCTCCTGGCAGGTAGTGATGACAAAGTGACCAGATATCACCTCTCTCACTAACCATTCCAAATCCCACTAGTTCTGTGACATGGAAGAACCATGCTTGGAATAATGATTATTGTTATAAAAGTTTATTTTCCAGTCAGGATCAAAGAGAAGACATACACAGGTAAGACAGCAAGCAAGGAACCAAAGTCATCTGCAAGACGGACTTCAGAAAGCATTGGATTGCAAGTTCTGGTAAACTTCATAAATAAGAAGTAATGTCAAGAGAAGCTTATAGGATTAGCAAGGCTTTTGCAAATGGTAACACAAACTTTTGATTCAAGGGATTTGCAGACTGCAATATTCTCTAACTAGCTAAGAGAGGCATTATGGTTTGACTGCTTGATCTACACTTGGATTTGATAATCTTACGGGTCTTTTCCAACCTAAGTGCTTCTATGATTCTAGAAGCAGATGGGCAGTCACAGTCCAGAGATGATAGACGAAGCATCGTGTCTTTTTCTTCTTTCAGAGTTTGTTATTGTACAAATCCAACTAAAATTATTTTGGTATGTCATTCGTGTAATCAGGATTTTAATTATAAATAAATATGGTGCATTTTTCTGGTTGGAATGCATTTCTCTATTTTTTTATTACTTTCACATTTTTTTTAGAAGGGGGTGAAGGACTCAGCTGTACTGCAAGTCTTGTGCAGATGAGAAAGAGGAGCAGTGGCCAACTCCACTGACCTCAGTGAGCCTCAGCAGAGTGCAGGTTCTGATGGGCCAGAGTTTCCATCCGTTACCCTATCCACTCAGGGATAATGGTAGCAGGAATGTGTGGGAGCCACCAGGATGAATGCAGTCTGCATAGTGTCTTTGCAGGGCCAGTTTGAAGACAGTCCCTCTAAAATGGTGCTGGAGACCAATGTGTGAGGCTGCACATTCATATTCTCTCATTTAAACATGCAGGTGTATAGTGGCTGTAAAGATTCCCACCAGTATATGAATCATCTGTATGAGGCTGGCTGCTGTGGCACACAAACTTTTTAAACTGATGACAGCCTTTGTGCAATGAACACGTAGTCTAAAATCAAGTTGCCTCGGTCTGTGCATTGAATCCTACCCGGAGATTTAAAGGCTATGCTCTTCTCAACTCAAGAGAGAAGTGACCTTCTTGAAACCAAGTCACAGAAACAAAGGCATTGGTGAGAAGAGAAGTTTTTCCTTCTCTGTAAGACTGTAAGCTATCTTCCCAATTTTCTCGGAAGTATTTACTGCACATATTTCACAAACCGCCATATGATTTGAATCTTTCTATGCATGGTAAAAATGCAACTGATTTCTCAGCAAGGATATCAGAGGAATCTCTCAGTATCTTTCAAAAGCAAACAGTGTGTCTTGACCACATGTTTTGGGTCTGGCTGCAATGGAGCACATTCTTCTAGAAGCCCACATGGTGCTGTGCTTTGCATTTGTGGTTGAAACTGTATTGATAACACACAAATGTCTTGGCTATTGCTGAGTGCTTGTTGCACAGCACTGAGGTTTCTTCCACCCTCTCTCTCCCCAGTCCCCCAGAATATGGAAATCCTACTTTTCCATGCCAAATTCATTGCTACTCAGGAAAAGTCTAGTGAAAATTGCTAGTGGAAAAAAAGCTAGTATGGGGTGGATGAGCTTACATTGTCTTCGAATGCTACATGCCTGAACAGCCAGTCCCAGAGGATGCTGATCAGCGTCACAAATTATACTTGGAGGTAAGTATCCAGTAGTGTAGCCCAGGGGTCAATTCTTCGTCCAGTCCTGTTCAAAATCTTCATTAACGACCTCAATGATGGGGCAGATTGCACCCTCAGCAACTTTGCTGAGAACACCAAACTGGGCGGTCTGACTTATACACCATGGTCACAGACAGTCATGCTGCTATCCAGAGAGACAGCAACAGGCTGGAAAAACGGCCTGACAGGAACCTCTTGAAGTTCAACAAAGAGCAGTGCAAAAGCGCTGCCCTGAGGAGGAACAGCCTCAGGCGTCAACACACACTGGGTGCCGCCCAGCTGCAAAGCAGCTCGGCAGAAGGAGACCTTGGGGTCCTGGTGGAAGACCGGACATTCTTCAGGGAGGAAGTCTTCAAGGCACAGGAGCAGGCTGTCCCCATGTGCTGCAAGACGAACCGGTGGGGTAGACGACCGGCCTGGCTGAACAGGGAGCTTTTGCTGGGACTCAGGAAAAAAAAGGGCAGGCTACTCAGGAAGAGCACGGGGACCTCATTAGGTCATGCAGAGAGAAGATTAGAAAGACAAAAGCCCAGCTAGAACTCAGGCTGACCACTGTTGTAAGCAATAACAAAATATGTTTTCACAAATGTATTAACAACAAAAAGAGAGCCGAGGAGAATCTCCCTCCCTTATTGGATGCAGGGGGTGAACAGTTTCATTGAGGATGAGGAAAAGGCTGAGGTTATTAATGCCTTCTTAGCCTTCTTAGCCTCAGTCTTTAGTAGTCAGACCAGGTAGTCAGCTCAGGGTATTCATCCCCATGAGCTGGAAGACGGGGACAGAGAGCAGAATAAACCCACCATAATTCAGGAGGAAGCAGTTAACAACCAGCTACACCAGCTGGACATTCACAAGTCTATGGGGCCTAATGGGATCCACCCAAGAGTACTGAGGGAGCTAGCAGAGGAGCTTGTCAAGCCACTCTCCATCACCTATCAGCAGTCCTGGTTAACAGGGGACATCCCAGATGACTAGAGTCTTGCCAATATGATGCCCTTCTACAAGAAAGACCATGTTGTGGGTTTGCGTGGCAAGGTTTTGGTAGCAAAGGGGGTGGCTTCTGTAAGAAGCTGTGAGAAGCTTCCCCCATGTCTGATAGAGCCAGTGCCAGCCAGCTCTGCGATGGACCCGCTGCTAGCCAAGGTGTTATGGTTTGGCTGCGGCCAGCAACAGAAGCGCCACGCGGCCGCCCTTCCCCCCGCCGCGGTGCGGAGGAGAATGGAAAGAAACAGGCAGAAACTGGTGGGTCGGGATAAGGGCAGTTTAACAGAATGGCAAACAAAGGGAACAGTAACGACAACGATACAGATAAGGAGAAAACACAACACAAACCGCACAACCCAGAGAGCTGCTCTCCCCGACTGTCGCTGCCGCGTGCTCCCAAGACGCGAGTGAGTTCCCGCCGCCCAGCTCCCCCCCAGCGGCACCCAGCATGATGGCACATGGTATGGAATACCCGGCTCTGTTTGGCCAGGTTGGGTCAGCCCGTCCGGCTGTGTCCTTTCCTGGATACCGGTGAAAATTAACCCTGTCCTGGCCTAACCCAGGACACAAGGCCAAGCCAATCAGCAACAGCAGTAGTGCCTCTGGGCACTTCAATAAACATATTTAAGAAGGGGAAAAACTTGCTGTGGAACATCAGCCGAGAGAGAGGAATGAGACTATGTGAGAGAAACAACTTTGCCAGCTCCAAGGCCAGCGAAGAAGGAGGTGGAGGAGGTGCTCCAGGCACTGGAGCAGAGATTCCCCTGCAGCCCTTGAAGGAGAGGATAGTGAGACAGGCTGTCCCCTCTGCAGTCCATGGAGGTCCACACTGGATGCGATATCCACCTGCAGTCCCTGGAAGACCCCACACCAGAGCAGGTGGATGCTTGAAGGAAGCTGTGACTCTGTGGGAAGCCCATACTGAAACAGGCTCCTGGCAGGACCTTTGGACCTGAGGGGAGAGAGAAGCCTGTACTAGAGCAGGTTTGCTGGCAGGACTTGCAACCCCATGGGGTACCCATGCTGGAGCAGCCTGTTCCTGAAGGACTGCACCCCGTGGAACGGACCCACGTCGGAGCAGGTGGATGCCCAAAGGAAGCTGTGACCTTTTGGAGAGCCCATGCTGAAACAGGCTCCTGCCAGGACCTGTGGACATGTAGAGAGAGGACTCCACACGGGAGCAGATCTGCTGGAAGGACTTGTGACTCCATGGTGGACCCACACTGGAGCAATCTGTTCCAGTCACTGTCTCCCATAAGAGGGACCTCATGCTGGAATAGAGGAAGAGTGTGAGGAGTCCTCCCCCTGAGGAGAAAGGAGCAGCAATGTGTGATGAGCGGACCGTAACCCCCATTCCCTGTGACCCTGTGCAGCTCGGGTGGAGGAGGTAGAATAATGGGAGCCAAGTTAAGCCCATGTAAAGGAGGGGTGGTGGGAAGGTGTTTTAAGATATGGTTTTATTTCTCATTATCCTACACTGATATGCTTGGTGATAAATTATCTTGACCCACCAGCCTTTCATCATATTTCCTCTCCCCTGTGCAGTTGAGGAGGGGGAGTGACAGAGCAGCTTTGGTGGACACCTGGCCCTGAACACAAGCCAGCGGTGTGCCCAGGTGGCCAAGAAAGCCAACAGCATCCTGACTTGCATCAGGAATACTGGGGACAGCAGGAGTAGGGAAATGATGGTCCCCCTGTACTGGGCACTGGTGAGGCAGCACTTAGAACACCATGTTCAGTTTTGGGCCCCTCACTGCAAGAAGGACATTGAGCTGCTGGAGCGTGTCCAAAGAAGGGCAACAGGGCTGGTGAAGGGTCTGGAGAGCAAGTCTTTGTGGTGGTGCAGGCTCCCCCCCTGCCCCCAACCTGAGGAGCGCCTGAGGAAACCAGGATTGTTTAGTCTGGAGAAGAGGATGCTGAGGGGAGACCTTATCACTCTCTACATCTACCTGAAAGGAGGTTGCAGTGAGGTGGTTGTTGGTCTCTTTTCCCAAGTAACTAGCAATAGGACGAGAGGAAATGGCCTCAAGTTGTGTCAGCGAGATTTAGGTTGGAAATTAGGAAAAATTTCTTGACTGAAAGAGTGGTCAAGCATTGGAACAGGCTGCCCAGGGACATGGTGGAGTCACCATGCCTGGAGGCATTCAAAAAATGTGTAGATGTGGCACTTCGGGACATGGTTTAGTAGGCATGGTGGTGATGGGTTGACGGGTGTACTTGATGATCTTAGAGGTCTTTTCCAACCTGAATGATTCTATTATTCTATGATCTACAGTCCCTTGAACGCAGAGTCCATGGACTGAACTGACTAGAAGTTGCTTGAGACAGATGTTTGAGAAACCTTAGCAGACCCTCCCCCCACTTCTCTCAGGAGCTCTACTCAAGCTCAGGCTCTTGTCCTCAGTCCCTGCCTGAGCTATATTACAGCCCTGCACATGCCTGGTCACCTACTCCACTGATCCATACTCTGACTGTGGTGCTTGATATTCCATCTGCTTCATCCCTAAAGATCTGCCTGGTCATAACACTCGGCTGACTGATTACCATCACTGGACTTCCTCCACTGTGACTGAGGTCTTTGCTGGTGACCACACAGCCACATGCCTGCTTTGCCATCACCTTCGGCTCTTGGCCATCTCACCCTTGTGGATCAGTCTACGTTGGCTGCTCCTTGACATGAACAACGTAAAGGCTTAGTCCCATGAAGTGACATCTTGTTAAATCTGAGGGAGCAGAAAACTTGCCAAGATGGGGGACTGGAGTTTTGGGAGGGATTTTAAAATAGAGTCTGAGAGGCATTCCCATTAAAAAGAGAGAAATATTATAATGTGCTATAAAGGTATGGATTTCAAGAATGTTCAGAATGTAACAGGGAGAGCACAGTGCTTTGAGGACACATTTTCATATCATACGATCAGCAGTATCCCAAATCCAGGGTTGCTCCCCAGACAGGTTTGACTCCATGAGGTATGTGCTATTGCAAAAGGCAGGAACAGAAGCTAGGACTTAAAAAAAATTATCTTCACCTCTTTCTTTACCTTGTGGAAATTGTTTTTCTTTAGTAAACTTGGTGTCCAGTAAGTGAATAGATGCATAGTTGAGAGGAGGGAAAATCAGCTCCCTGAGAACCAGGAAGTTTAGCAAAACTTCTCCAGATTCCACATGTCCAAATTAAGCTGCTGTTTTACTAGCGACCACTTATACATCAGAACCTGCCTTTCCTTCTGCTAAGGGTTGAGCCTGGGCAGAAAGGTACATCCCACTTCCCCAAAGGCTGGGCACTGATGCCATATATCACGTTGAACTAATCCTCAAATGGCAATGCATACCTTTTTTTTTGTTGTGTTTTTTGAATGACCGATGGCATAATGATGGTTGTGAAGGAGAGGAGAGAAAAAATGGAGGTTGCTGCTACTCCTTCTATTTCCGTGTGAGAAAGAGTTCAGCACAATGAGCAATACCACTCCTCTTTCCTTCCCAGAAACCTGCATCGCTGTCCAAAACTAATTCTACTCGACTAAACATGGCTTCAGTCAGCAAAAAACACCCTCTCCTTCCCTGCCTATCTTCACTTCAGTGACCCTCATCTTTGCACCTACCTGGCCTCAGGACCAATTGAAAAACAGACGGGTTCAAAAATTAACCATTATGACTATGGGAGCAAAGAGCTTGCTTTCACCTGTGCTCCAGGGACGTGTCTCCTGTCTGCAGTGCTCCCTCACCCTGTGACTGCCAGCCCTTTCTCCTCTTTCCATCCTTCCATGACTCTCTTGCCCTCCTGAGGTGGAGGAACAGCAGCCTCGGTGAGTTTTGCCCAAGATAATCCTTCCCTTCCTTGCTGTTTACAGCTCAGTGATTTCAGCAAAGTCTGCAACTGCTCCGTACTTTCTTTCTCTTTTACTGTAGCAGAGAAGTGAAACGTTGCACCCTCAGCAAGATGCAGAAGAAGCAATAGCATTTGATAAGGTAAGAGCACTTGCCTTGTTATGTTTTAGTCCGCTTACTCGTTAGTCTATACAACTCCATGCAGCTGTGAAATTTTCACGTAGTTTTGGTTACTGTACCTGCACAAAGTCACTTGTGAACCACGTGCTCGCTGTGGCTATGGGCTAGCGGAGGAAGTGTGCAGGCTGAGAAAGCAGCCACATGAAGCTTGATCCATCTGTTGGAATATGAGACAAGTGGTTGGCCCATGTTATCCATCGGGTGTAGCAACAGTACAATACAAAATGCACTGAGAAAAAAGAGCTTTAGAACCTGCCTGGCATCCCTTCTTCATTGAACTGTCCCAGTTACCAGGGAAAGCATTCACAGTTCCTTCCAATTTTCTCTGAGATCTTGTGCTGCTGGTGTCAAATAAATCTTTGCAACAAGCTTCAGGGAATGATACTGGTTTTACCCGATTTTTAAGAGGTTAAAATAATAGAAAAATAACTTTCTTCAGAAGGGCATTTCTAGTTCCATTTTGCCACTTGTGAAATACTGGCAGCAACAACGCTGTGGTGGTGGGGATGGCCACATCACATGATCGCTTCACACCAGCTTTCATTGCAACCCTCCCTGTGGCTTCAATGGACCAGTCCAAGGCCCAGCAGAAGGTAGTGAGCACCAGCAACATTACCAATCATGCATTCTGACTGTAAGCTACTATAGGAAGTTGATTGGGTGGAGATGAAACCATTCAGGGCTGGGTCCAGCTGCCTGAAATGGCTGCCTGCAATGTCCTTGCCTACCTGTGGTGGGGCAAAGGAGAGGAGAGTGGAGACAGGAAGTTGCCCCCTTGGACCTTCTGTGTTGCTCTGAAACGGCACTCCAGCTCCCTCTCATGGATGCAGCTGTTAAGGATTGAAAGGATGGTGGCCAACACCAAGCACTTAGACTTTCAGTTGTCTCTGTATTAATTATTAGGAAGCACTAGGAAGGACAATAATTTTGGTAGTGTCTGTGAACCTGCTGGGGAAGAAGAATCTCTGTTCCAGCCCAGTTTTTTCATTTGCTCTTGCCAAAAGCATGTTTATTCTGCCTGGTTTATTCTGACAGTTTGCACTGACTGCAAATCACAAATACATGCACCTTTCCTTACATGGACTTTATTTTTGACTGCCTTCTTCCAGAGCAAATAATAAAGTGAAACGTGAGGGCCTCGTTACGCTGGTAACAAAGCAAGTCTAGTGAGAGGAGAAATGACTGACAAAGGGAAGGGTGGGCAGACTATAGAAGCCTGCAGAAACCTCAGACCAAATATTCTGCATCAGCAGTGGCCTTTTTGTAAAAATCAGAAGTGCTGTTGCGAGCAGTGCAGGTGAACCAGTAGGAAGTCATGCCAAAGTTGTCTCTTCCAGTAGCAGGTATCCAAATGCTACCTTAACATTTGCTGGCTGATGAACCTGTAGTGTTTGGTGTGAAAGCTACATCTACCAGCAGCTCCGTATCATCCTTTGGCAGGTGACACTCTCAAGTAGCGCAGGACCAGTTCACACAGTCTGCATCGTCATTAGTACCAAGATTAATTTCCCCAATGTGACTCAGAATAATGCCGTTTGAGATGTCAGGAACAGTCTTATTCTGAATATTCAGGGGCAGCAGCTAAGAAGAGTTGTGTTATCAGCAGCTCGATTCCTCAGAGTATACTCTGTGTCAAGGCCTAAGTTTCACAGCAGATATGAGAAGCCTTCTGTGCTGCTCAGGTGATCGGCTGGGGCACAGCTTCCCTTTAACATGACCTGGGATGACAATGTTTAAAGGAGAGAGGAAAGATGTGGTATTTGGCTTCACCTTCCACTATCTCTTCCATTGCAGCACATCAGAAATGATGATGATCAGGCTCCGGAAAAGAAGAACAGGAATATTTTGTTCCCTCTTCCTTTTTATATTTTGCGTGTTTCTTTCTTCAGCAGGTAAGAAATCCTCTTTCAAGGTCCCCTGACATTTTCCAGGCTAGAGAGACATGATGCCTTTATGTCACCCAAAGCAATAGCAGACGGTCCAACCGAGCCACCCAATGAGTGCTTGGCCACTTGCACAAGAAACCTAGTGGGAACCCACAATGCCCTGTTGGAATAGGTGAGCAATGTGGCCTGGGGGCAGCCACGGCTGCATGGAGAGAAGCGCAGGCTACCTTGACGTTCCTCTCTGAGAATGGGCCTGCTGAGGAAGGAGAGGAATGCATTTTAGCAGACAGGCGTTCCTGGGGAGGCAAGATAAATGCCATCCACACCATATGGAAGCGAAGGAAGACTTGGGATCTGCCACTTCCCTTCTTGCTCAAACGAGCAAGGGTCTGCCTGCTTCCTTCCTCATGTACTTCCCTAGGTGAAGTGGTGGGATGCGAAGGGGTGGGAAAGGCAGCTGCTGGGTTTGCAACCACATCCTCTTGCTAGCTGTCATCTTTCCTACTCCTCAACTTTCCATTGGGACGTGAGTGTCATCTGTGAAAGGAGCAATCCTGGCTCTGATCCAGGCATACAGCTCAACTTTCAGATGCTTAGAGAGATCTTTATTCCTACCTGCAAGTAGAGAAGTAAAATGGTCTAACAAAAAATACTTCTGTTAAAGGGGTGGCAGGAGAGTTGAACAACATGGACAAACAAGGTAAGAGACAACACCTGCTCTGAAGATTGACTGGCACAGTTTTCCCAGTCTCCTACCTCTGATGAGGTGCCTTCTGTCACCTTATCATCTGGTTACTTCTCCCCTGCCCTGTGGTGAAACCCTCCATTAAGAAGAGTTGTGGACATGGCACAGAGCCAAAGGAAGGGTCTAGTAGGATGAGGGATGCTTCTCTGTTGGAAGCCAGGGTTGGTGGTTTCTGTCAATATGTATAAATATACATTTAAATACATACATTTAAATGCTATCCTAGATCACTGGGCAGAGAAGCTTACCAATCCAAGTCTACTTTGGGCACTCTCAAAGGACCTCTGATTCCCCACTTAAGAGGCTGATCACAATTCCTTCATCTCCTTCACTTCTGCGTCCTTTCTCTTCTTTAGAAAACTTCACGTGGAATATGCTTTCCACTGCTCTGTTTTCCACATTCATCTTAGAAGCTAAAACAAAGCTCCTATGATTGTTCTTCCTTTCATCTGTGTCATTTTTGGAATCGGAAATGCTAAATATGCTTGTAGTCTCCTGATGTGTGGGGTCCTTTAGGACAAAGACAGCACTTCATTAGCATACTCCAAAAAAAGAAGTTTGTTAAGCCACTTAAGGGACAGGATGATCCACTTAATTCTACTTCCATGAAGTACTAAATAGAGTTCTTTTAAAATAACACAGGTTGGTCTCTGCCATCCATTTTACTGACAGTTCTGGCACTCTCAAACAACATCTTGAATATTGCACTACTCTGGAGTCACTGTAAGCAGAAAAAGAAAGGTAAGATAGCAGTGAAATCCCGTTGTATTTCTTAGTTCCTTCATATCAAACAAGAATTCAGTAAGCATAAATGCCCTCCACCACCTAGCCCCAAGTCTCTGCTGAGATTAGCAATTTTTTCTTCTGAATGTAAAGTATTTCCACACTGTGACATGCATAATCCTTTTCAGTCATTTATCACCTAACCTACAGCAGCAGCTAGACAATCCTCTGTTTCATAACATCTAGGCTTTTGTGAGAACAGCCTCAGAAAAGGGAGTCATCTTCTCTGATCTCTTATGCTTTGTTCTCCCTTTCAGATGACTCCAGACCTAATGAGGAAGGTAATACATGCTAAAAAAGTATTCAAAACATTTGTTAAAGAAAGAAAAGGCAAAGTTTGACAAGTCAAACTTCTGCTACAGGTAGAAAGGAAAAAGCTATTTTCAATATTTAAACTTAGATGGCACTGAGCTTTAGATGGGAAAGATGCCACTCTGCTGTTCCCAGCTACACTGTTGACATTTTTGCATGGCCAGAGTCAGTGGGAAACTACTTGTCTCTCACACAGTTCGTCCTCAAGGACAGTGCTTCTCATGCAGCAGAATCACTCCAGCTGAAAAATCTTAGTTCCCAGCTTACATGTTTGTCATGTGTCTTTGTCCACCATCCTGCCATTGTATTTGGCCCTCTTGGCAGGAGAACCGTGAGGGATGAGGTGTGTCAGGCCAGACAGTGCACACAGGCATCAGGAAGTAATGGCCAGATGGACACTGCAATAGCAGGTATGGGGGAGGGAGCTATATGGGTGCCCAGAGCCCATCTGCGTGCAGGCTGGCATTGAGAAGACTCCACTGTGCCTCAGAAGTTAGCAAAGTTCTTCCCATGTGGTAGCTAAGTCTATTTATTTTTCAATTTAAAGTCACAACATTCAATATATTAAAATCTCTTTTATTTTGCAGGGCAGCCCTTGTTAGGTGAAGGTGAGTGCTCATTTCTCCTTGCAAATCCTGCCTCCGTACAGGCCTTTAAGTATGGGGGGGATATTTGGCCTAAGGCGCCTCTCCATGCAGTCCATGAGGGCAGTCTCCCTGGGGTTCCCTGCAGCAGGTGCTTCTGTTCAATCAACCCAGCTGAGGCCTTCAGGTGTGGCTGGAACCTGCTTAAAGAGCTTGCCCCTGAGAAAACCTCATGTGGGAAGGAGGGAAGAGGGAAGGAGTGAAAATGAGAGGGAGGGAAGAGAGAAGGAAGGAAAGAAAAGACCAGTAGGGTGGAGGAATATGATTTTCAGTGTGGATGGAAGTTCACATTCGTGAGGTTTTTTATGTCTAGCTGGGTGGCCTTGGCAAGATGCCTTTCCTCTGCTGTGAGGCAGCAGCCACCTCATGATTACCAGGGGGTGGATTTATCCTCAGCACAAACTTGCTCTAATCCATGAATGCACTCAGCTTCTCAGGAGGGTCCCACCTGCAGCAAACACCTTTCCTAGGTGTTCATAGAATCACAGAATCACAGAATAGTAGGGGTTGGAAGGGACCTCTGTGGGTCATCTAGTCCAACCCTCCTGCCGAAGCAGGGTCACCTACAGCAGGCTGCACAGGACCTTGTCCAGGCGGGTTTTGAATATCTCCAGAGAAGGAGACTCCACAACCTCCCTGGGCAGCCTGTTCCAGTGCTCCGTCACCCTCAGAGGGAAGCACCTCTTCCTCATCTTCAGCTGGAACTTCCTCTGCTTCAGTTTGTGCCCATCGCCCCTTGTCCTGTCGCTGGGCACCACTGAAAAGAGCTTGGCCCCATCCTCCTGACACCCACCCTTCAGATATTTGTAGGCATTTATAAGGTCCCCTCACAGCCTTCTCTTCTTCAGGCTGAACAAGCCCAGTTCCCTCAACCTCTCCTCGTAGGGGAGATGCTCCAGTCCCCTCACCATCCTCGTAGCCCTCCTCTGGACTCTCTCCAGTAGCTCTTCATCTTTCTTGAACTGGGGAGCCCAGAACTGGACACAGTACTCCAGATGAGGCCTCACCAGGGCAGTGTAGAGGGGAAGGAGAACCTCCCTCGTCCTGCTGGCCACACTCTTCTTGATGCAATGTATCCTTCACCTGCTGTAACTGCCTTTCTCCTCTCCTTTGCAGAACACCTTCAAGAGACAGCAGGTGAGTGCTGCCTGGCATATGGGAGGCTGCTTGTCAATAGAGTGCAGGGTGGATATGAGGAGCACTCTGTGTCCCTGGGCCCAGCCCTCATTCCTGCCAGTAAGCAACAGAACCTGCTGCTTGCCTCTGTCTCTGCACCTTGCTCTTCTTTATGCACCTTGCAGCACTGTTCATCCATGCAGATTCAACAGCAACACACAGGGGAAAAGTCATGGGCTTTTGTCATTGGGTCCCGTCCATCAAAGTGGGTGTCCACCATTGTCAAAGGGAACGTTCTCCCTATCACAGTCTTGGACTTCATGAGAGCTAACTTTGACCTCTCCAAGGAACTACTTGGAGGAATCCCATGGGTCAGGGATCTAGTATGTAAGGGGGTCAAAGAGAGTTGGTCGCTGTTTGAACATCACTTCCTCCATGCTCAGGAGTGGTATATCTCTCTGAGCAAGAAATCTAACAAATGTGGCAGGAGACCCACAAGGATAAGCAAGCAGCTTCAAGCAGAACTCAGATGGAAGAGAAAGCTCTATGCAATGTGGAAAGAGGGACAGGCCACTTGGGAGGAACACAGGAACATTGTCAGAGTATGCCGGGAAGAAATGAGAAAGGCTAAGGCCCACCTGGAATTGAATCTGGCAAAGGATGTGAAAGACAACAAGAAGGGCTTCTTCAAGTACAGCAGCAGCAAACAGATGGTTAGGAAAAATGTGGGGCCACTGCTCAACAAGCTGGGTGTCCTGGTGACAGAGGATGCAGGGAAGGCAGAGTTACTGAATGCCTGCTTTGCTTCAGTCTTTACTACTAAGGCTGTCCCTCAGGAATCCCAGGCCCTAGAGGTAAGAGAGGAAGCCTGCAGAAAGGATGACCCTCCCTTGGACGAGGAGGATTGTGTGTGAGAGATCATTTAAGCAAACTGGACACCCACAAATCCATGGGCCCTGATGGAATGCACCCAAGAGTGTTGAGGGAGCTAGCAGATGTCATTGCTGAGCCACTCTCCATTATCTTTGAAAGGTTCTGGAGGACAGGAGAGGTGCCCAAGGACTGGAGGAAAGCCAGTGTCACTCCAGTCTTCAAAAAGGGCAAGAAGGAAGACCCAGGGAACTACAGGCCTTTCAGCCTCACCTCGATCCCTGCGAAGATGATGGAACAGCTGATTCTAGAGGTCATCACTAAGCAAGTGGAGGAAATGAAGGTTATCAGGAGCAGTCAGCATGGATTCACCAAGGGGACCTCATCCTTGACCAATCTGATAGCTTTCTATGATAGCATAAATGGCTGGATAGATGAGGGGAGAGAAGTGGAAGTTGTGTACCTCGATTTCAGCAAGACTTTTGACACTGTCTACCATAACATCCTCATAGGCAAGCTCAGGAAGTGTGGGCTAGATGGGTGGACACTGAGGTGGATTGAGAACTGGTTGAATAGCAGAACTCAGAGGGTTTGGTTGTCATCAGCGGTGCAGAGTCTAGTTGGAGGCCTGTAACTAGTGGTGTCCCCCAGGGGTCAGTAGTCAGCCCAGTCTTGTTTAACTTCATCAATGACCTGGATGAAGGGACCGAGTGTATCCTCAGCAAGTTTGCTGATGAAACCAAACTGGGAAGAGTGGCGGATACAACTGACCGCTGTGCTGCCATACAGGGAGACCTGGACAGGCTGCAGAGTTGGGCGCAGAGGAACATTATAAATTTCAACAAGGGCAAGTGAAGGGTCCTGCACCTGGGGAGCAATAACCCAATGCACCAGTACAAGCTGGGGGCTGACCTGCTGCAGAGCAGCTCTGTGGAGAGGGACCTGGGTGTCTTGGTGGCTGGCAAGTTGACCATGAGCCAGTAGTGTGCCCTGGTTGTCAAGAAGGCCAGTGGCATCCTGGGATGCGTTAAGAAGAGTGTGACGAGCAGATCGAGGGAGGTTCTCCTTCCCCTCTACTCTGCCCTAGTGAGGCCCCATCTGGAGTACTCTGTCCAGTTCTGGGCTCCCCACTTCAAGAAAGATGGGGAACTATTGGAGAGAGTCCACAGGAGATCTACGAATATGACTGGGGATTGGAGCATCTCTCCTGTGAGGAAAAGCTGAGAGAGCTGGGCTTGTTTAGCCTGAAGAAGTGAAGGCTGAGATGGGATCTTCTAAATGCTTATAAACATCTTAAGGGTGAGTGTGACGAGGATGGGGCCAGACTCTTTTCAGTGGTGCCCAGTGACAGAACAAGGGGCACAAACTGCAGCACAGGAAGATCCGTCTGAACATGAGGAAGAAACTCTGAGGGTGATGGAGCGCTGGAATAGGCTGCCCAAAGAGGTTATGGATTCTCCTTCTCTGGAGATATTCAAAACCTGCCTGGATGAGTTCCTGTGCAACCTGCTGTAGGTGACCCTGCTTTGGCAGGGGGGTTGGACTAGATGATCCACAGAAGTTCTTTCTAACCCCTATCATTCTGTGATTCTGTGATTCTGAGATATGTCTAGCATCACCCTTCCTAGCTCCAATTGATGGAAATGTCTCCCTCATAAAGAGCCTGCTCCCTGCAAACGGCACTTCTCAACTTCCTCTTGGGCAATGCCCTTCCTGGAGCTACAGGCTCCTTGCAGATGGTTCCCTCCACCTCCTCTTGAACACACGGAAGGAGCCCATAGCCTCCCCCCCATCACCAGACCTGGCAGGACCCCCACCCTCCTGCACAGCTGGGGAGCTCTCTGCTAAAGCCTCTCATGCTTCTCTTTTTCTCTTGAGAACTTGAAAGTCAACAACTGATCACTCGATGTCAAGTTTTGCTTTCCCAGCCTCCCTTCACGCATCAGTTGGCCATGCTTCCAGAAGCTCATGCAGCATCGTGCCTTGCAGCTGCTGAGAGGCCATGGCTGTCTCTACTCCTGCAAAGCCTGCAGGATTCAGGCTTGGCCCATGCCACCAGGTCACGATTCCTACACATCCCTTTCCCGTCATTAGCCATGACATCAAACAAAGGAAAGGCAGAGACAGCCAAATGCCCACTTCGGGAGGCCAGGTGGGGACTGAGGCCAGTGATTTCTCTTTGCTAACTGTCTTTCTCCTTTATTTTGTAGCCCAAATGAGAATGATGATGGGTAAGTAGTCTCTACTGTCTCGGATGTTGCAGTTCCGGAAAGAGAGGGACATGCTGGAATTTGTGAGACAAGATTTCTCCATGCGAGCCATGAACACATTGTCCTTGGTTTCCCTACAGCAAGTGCCCACATTCAGGACAAGCCACTGAGGCCTTCATGTGTAGGTGGAATCACCAGGAACGTCATGCCTCTGAAAAAAGCTCATCTAGGCAACAGGGAAGATGGAAGGCATGACAAAGAAAGGGAGGGAATGAGAGATGGAAGGAAGGATGGCAACACAAGTAGTGTTGAGGAATATGATTTTCAGTGTGGACAGAAATGACCTTCTATGAGGTCTTTTAAGTCCAGCTGGGTGGCCTTGGCAAGTTGCCTTTGTTCTGTTGCGAGGCGCAAGCACCCTCAAGGTTGCCTGGGGCAGGACAGGGCCTCAACACCCACGTGCACTAGTCCATGAATGCACTCGAGTTCTCGGGAGGATCCAGGTACAACAACCATTTTTCTCGGCTTCACGCTATGCGTGCTTTACTGGCTCTAATAGTCTTTCTGCTCTCCTTCACAGGACAACTTCAAGCAATGACAGGTGAGTGCTGCGTGGCGTGTTGGAGGCTGCTTATCCCTTGAATGCAGGGTGGGAATGAGGACGGCTCTCTGTCCTTTGGCCCAGCCCTCCTCCTTGCTACCAAGAAACAGAGCCTGTTTCTTGCCTCATTCTCTATTCCTTGCTCTCCTTCCCTCACCTGACAGCTCTTGTTTTGCATGGCTGATTCAACAGCAACACACAGGGCGAAGTCATGCGTGTTGTTAAGGAGTCCACCTTTCCCAAGAGCAGGTTCCCCATATGACTAGCCTCACCCTCCTCAGCTCCAATTTGTGGCAGTGTCTCCTTCCTGAAGAGCCTGCCCCCACCTAGCCACTCTGCTCACCATCCTCTTGGGCAGTGTTCTTCCTTGCAGCTACAGGCTCCTAGGAGATGGAGACCTTGATGTCCTCTTGGCCACATGGAAGCATTCTGTGGCCTCCCCTGCCAGGCTAGTAATAGCACTACCACTCCCCTAATGCCCACGTGGGAAGATTTCTGCTGAAGTCTCCACAGCTCCTCCCTATCTCTTTTGAACTCAACAACTCACAGCTGATCACTCGATGCTACCTGTGGCCTTCCAAGCCTCTCTCCATGCATCAGTTTTCCATGCTTGCAAAAGCTCATGCAACATCTTGCCTTGCAGCTGCTGAGAGCCGACGGTTAGCTCTTCTCTTGCAGAGCCTCCAGGCTACATCATGACCAAGGCTATTGGGTTCCAATTCTTGCAGATCCTCTTCCCCTCAGTTACGTGAACTCAGGCAGCAAAAGGCAAACCCAGACAAACGCCCATATCTGGAGCCTCAGTTTTGTCTGAGCCCTGTAACCTCTCTTAACTAACTGCCTTTCCCCTTTCTTTTGTAGCCCAAGTGAAAGAGGTGATGGGTAAGTGGTCTCTGCTGTCTGGGCTGCTTTGTTTTCAGAGGGGAGAGGCTCCTTCACAGAGGGACATGTTGGTGTCTGTACAACAAGACTGTTTCCACACAGGCCAGAAGTGCAGGACCTTGGGGTCCATACAGCAGGTGCTGGCACGTTTAGGTGTGGCTGGAAACTGCTGTAAATGGCTCGCCCTTGAAAAAAAAATATACGTAGAGGAGAGAAGAGGGAAGGAATGACAAAGAGACAGAAGGGAGAAAATTACGGTGGAGGGAAGGAATACCATTTTCAGTGTGCACAGAAGTTAATCATTGTGAGGTCTTTTAAGGCCATCTGAGTGGCTTCGGAAATTTGTCTTTCTTCTGCTGTGAGGCACCAGCATATTCAAGCTTGCCAAGGGCAGGACTTGGCCTGAGAGCACACTTGCACTAGTCTAGGAATGAACTTGACTTCTTGGGAGGATCCCAACTAGCAGCAAAACCCTTCCCTGGGGCTTCATGTAACACATTCTCCACTGGCTGTAACAGCCTTTCTCCTCACCTTTGCAGGACAATACGAAAGGAAGATAGGTGAGTGTTGCCCGGCATGCAGGAGTCTGCTTGTCCCTAGAGTAGAAGGTGGGACTGGGGAGCGCTCTGTGTCCCTGGGCCCAGACCTCCCCCCTGCCAGACACAAACAGAGCCTGCCACTTGACTCACTCTCTGCCCCTTGCCCTCATTCCCTCACCTGCAACCACTGCTCTGGTACAGCAGCTTTAAAGGAAAGCACCAAGGGAAGTCAGGAGCTTTGTCAATATGTTCCGTCCTTCAATGTGAAAGTCCACCATTGACATTGGGAATGTCCCTGATATGTCTAGCATCACACTTCCCAGCTCCATTTCGTGGCAACGTCTCTCTCCTGAAGCGCATGATCCCACCTACCCATGCTTCTCACCATCGCCTTGGGCAATGTCCTTTTTCTAAGCTACAGCCCTCTCGAAGGTGGTTCCCTGAATCTCCCCTTGGCCACACGGAAGGATTCGTTGGCCTCCCATGCTGGCCAGGCATAGCAAGAATTCAGCCTCCTACAAAGCTGGGAAGCTCTCTGCTAAAGCCTCTCTAGCTTCTCTCTAGCTCTTGTGAACTCAGCAGCCCACAGCTGATCACTCTTTGCCAGCTGTGGCCTTCCAAGCCTCCCTTCATGCATCACTTGGCCATGCTTCCAGAAGCTCATGCAGCATCTTGCCTTGCAGCTGCTGAGAGCCCAGGGTTGCCTCTTCTCCTGCAGAGCCTCCAGGCTCCATGCTTGGCCGATGCCCACAGGTTGCAATTATTTTAGATCCCTTTCCCCTCAGTAACCATGAACTAAGGCAAAGAAAAGGCAGACCTTGAGAAATGCCCACGTCTGTATCCATGTGGGGACTGAGCCTGTCAGTCTCTCTTTGCTAACTGCCTTTCCCCTTCCTTTTCTAGCCCACGTCCAAGACGAGAAGGGTAAGTGTTCTCTGCTGTCTGGGGTGTTGCCGTTCTAGAGGGAGAGGCTCCTTGGCAGAGGAACATGGTGGTTTCTGAGGAGCAAAGGTCTCTCCGTGCGGCCACAAGTGCTGTGTCCTTGGGGCCCCTGCAGCATTTAGCCATGTTCAGGCAACCCAGTAGACACTGTCCGTTGTAGCTGGAATCTGTGTAAACGACTTACCCTTGAGACAAGCTCATCTGGGAAGGACAGAAGAGGGAAGGAATGACAGAGAGGAGAGAAGGAAGGAAGCAAATAGTGGTGGAGTAGAAGAACATGATATTCAGTGAGGACAATAGTCACCTTCTGTGAGGTCTTTTAAGTCCAGCTATGTGGCCTTAGTAATTTGTCTTTGTTCTGCAGCAAGGCACCAACACCCTGAAGGTTGCTAGGGACAGAACGTGGCCTGAGCACACACTCGCACTAGACCAGGAACACACTCGACATCTCGGGAGGCAAACCCTTTCCATGGGGCCTAATGCACTGCATCTTCCCCCACCTATAACTTACCTTCTCCTCTCCTTTGCAGAACACCATCAAGACATGGCAGGTGAGTGCTGCATGGCGCATGGGAGGCTGCTTCTCCCTAGAGTGCACGGTGGGAATGGGGAGCACTCCATGTTCCTGGGGCCAGCCTTCCTCCGTGAAAGCCAGAAAAATATCCTGCTGCTTGCCTCCCTTTCTGCCCCTTGACTTCCTTCCCTCACCTGGTGCTACTCCTCTTCCACTGGGTTCAACAGAAACACACAATGCGTAGTCACGGGATTTGTTAAGGGGTCCTGTCCTTCCAGGTGGGATACCACTCCTGCAAAGGGGAGTGTTCCCTATATGTCTAGTAATATCATCCCCAGCTTCATTTCATGGCATTGTCTCCCTTCTAACGGCCCTGCCACTTCCTGTACATGATTCTTACCATCGTCTTGGGAAATGCCCTTTCAGAAGCTACAGGTTGCTTTGGAGATAGTTCTCTTCACTGTTGGCCATACAGAAGGAGCCCATGGCCTCAGTTGCTTCGCACTCATGGCACAACCTCCACCCACCCACACAGATGGGAAGCTCCTTGCTAAAGCCTTACCAACTTCTGCCTATCTCTTGTGAACTCCGCAGCCCACACCTGATCACTTGCTGCCAGCCGTGGCCTTCCCAGCCTCTCTCCATGCATCAATTGGCCATGCTTGCCGAAGCTCAGGCAACATGGTGCCTTGCAGCTGCTGAGAGGCCATTGTTGGCTCCACTCCTGCAGAGCCTCCAGGCTCCACGCTTCCACCATGCCACTGGATACCCATTTCTGCAGGTCCCTTTCCCCTCTGTAACCATGAAGTAGGGCAAAGGAAAGGTAAACCCAGCCAAACACTCACATCAAAAGTCCAAGTTATGTCTAAACCCAGTGAACTCTCTTTGCTAATTGTCTTTTGCTTTCCTTTTGTAGCCCAGGATCAACAGGAGAAGAGTAAGTGGCCTCTGCTGTTCGGGCTATTTCTGTTCTGGAGGGAGAGGCTCCTTCCAAGAGGGACATGACACTGTCTGGTGGACAAGAGTCTCTCCATGTGAAGCATGAATGTAGTGTCCTTGGGGTCCCTGCAGCAGGGGCCCAGATTCAGGTAAACCAAGTGGGACCTTCAGCTATGGCTGCAATCTTAGCAAATGGCTTGCCCATGAAAAAAGGTCATGTGGAAAGCAGGAAACAGACACAATAAAAGAGACGGAACCAAAGAAGGAAGTAAGGAAGGACATTACTACTGGTGGGATGGCGGAATATCATTTTCAGTGTGGAGAGAATTCACCTTGGGTGAGGTCTTTTAAGTCCAGCTGGGTGGCCTTGGAAAGTTGCCCTTGTTCTGCTGTGAGGCACCAGCACCCTCCACAGTCTAGGGGCAGGACTTGGCATCAGAACACACTTGCACTAGTCCATGAATGCACTGGACTTCTCGGGATGATCCTTACTCCAGCAAACACCTTCCCGGGCATTTCATGCAATGCATCCTCCACTGGCTCTAACAACCTCTCTCCCTTCCTTTGCAGGACAACTTCAAAAGGAAAAAGGTAAGTGCTGCGTGCCGTGTTGGAGGCTGCTTGTCCTTGTAGTGCAGGGAGGGAAGGGAAAGCGCTCTGTGTCCCTTTGCGCAGCCCTCCTCCCTGCCAGACACAAACAGAGCGTTCAGTTTGCCTCCCTCTATGCCCCTTGCCCTCCTTCCCTCACCTGGCACCACTGCTCTGGCACAGAGGCTTCAACAGGAACGCACAGGGAGAAGTCATGGGCTTTCTTGAGGGATCCCATCCTACAAAGAGCAAGGCCAACCTTGACAAAGAGGAAGATTCCCCATGTGTCTAGCTCCACCCTCCCCAGCTCATTTCTTACAGCAATGTCTCCCTGCGAAAGTGCCTGTGCCCACCTAAGCATGCTTCTCACCATTCTCTTGAGAAATGTTCTTCCGGGATATACAGGCATCTTAGAGTTGATTCCCTCCAGCTTCTCTTGAGCAAACAGAAGGAGCCTGGGACCTCCCTGGGCAGGGCAAGTATGGCAGGATCTTGACACTCATGCATAGCTGGGGAGCTCACCTCTAAATCCTCTCTGGCTTCTCCCTATCTCATGTGAACACAGCAATTCATAACTGATCACTCAATGCCAGCTGTGGTCTTCGCTACCTCTCTCCATGCATCAGCCGGCCATGTTTCTAGAAGCTCATGCAGCATCTTGCCTTGCTGAGACCACATGGTTGCCTCTTCTCCTGCAGAGCCGAAAGGCTCCATGCTGGACACATGCCACCGGGTCTGCATTCCTGCAGATCCCTTTCCCCCCACTAAGCATGACCTCAGGCAAAGCAAAGGCACACCCAGACAAATGCCGATGTCTAAAATGCAGGTGGGACCTGAGCCCACAAATCTCTCTTTGCTAACCATCTTTCCCTTTCATTTGTAGCCCAGCTGCAAGAGGAAAATGGTAAGTGGTCTCTGCTGGCTGGGGTGGTACTCTACCACAAGAAGCAGCTCCTTGCAAGAGGAACATGCTTGGTGTTTGTTGTACAAGGCCATCTCCATGTGGGTAACGAGTACAGTGTCCTTGGGGTCTGTGTAGAAGGTGTCACTGTCCAGGAGAGAAAGAGAAAGAAAAGAAGAAGGAAGAAAGGGAGGCAGGAAGGAAGGAAGGAAGGAAGGAAGGAAGGAAGGAAGGAAGGAAGGAAGGAGGGAAGGAAGGAAGGAAGGAAGGAAGGAAGGAAGGAAGGAAGGAAGGAAGGAAGGAAGGAAGGAAGGAAGGAAGGAAGGAAGGAAGGAAGGAAGGAAGGAAGGAAGGAAGGAAGGAAGGAAGGAAGGAAGGAAGGAAGGAAGGAAGGAAGGAAGGAAGGAAGGAAGGAAGGAAGGAAGGAAGGAAATTAATACTGGTGGGAAGGTGCAATATCATTTTCAGTGTGGACAGAATTCACCTTGCGTGAGGTTCTTTAAGTCCAGCTGGGTGGCCTTGGAAAGTTGCCCTTGTTCTGCTGTGAGGCACCAGCACCCTCAACAGTCTAGGGCAGGACTTGGCATCAACGCACACACTTGCACTAGTTCATGAATGCACTGGACTTCTCGGGAGGATCCCTACTCCAGCAAAAAGCTTTCCTGAACTTTTCATGCAACACAGCCTCCACTGGCTCTAACAACCTCTCTCCCTTCCTTTGCAGGACAACTTCAAAAGAAAAACGGTGAGTGCTGTGTGCTATGTTGAAGGCTGCGTGTCCCTATAGGTGATGGTGCAATGGGAAGCACCCTGTGTCCCAGTGCCCATAAGTCATTCCTGCAAGATGGAAACAGAGCCTTCAGTTTGCCTCTCTGTCTGCCCCTTGCTCTCCTTCCGTCACCAGTCATACTGCTCTGGCACAGCGGCTTCAACAGGAACGCACAGGGAGAAGTCATGGGCTTTCTTGAGGGATCCCATCCTACAAAGAGCAAGGCCAACCTTGACAAAGAGGAAGATTCCCCATGTGTCTAGCTCCACCCTCCCCAGCTCATTTCTTACAGCAATGTCTCCCTGCGAAAGTGCCTGTGCCCACCTAAGCATGCTTCTCACCATTCTCTTGAGAAATGTTCTTCCGGGATATACAGGCATCTTAGAGTTGATTCCCTCCAGCTTCTCTTGAGCAAACAGAAGGAGCCTGGGACCTCCCTGGGCAGGGCAAGTATGGCAGGATCTTGACACTCATGCATAGCTGGGGAGCTCACCTCTAAATCCTCTCTGGCTTCTCCCTATCTCATGTGAACACAGCAATTCATAACTGATCACTCAATGCCAGCTGTGGTCTTCGCTACCTCTCTCCATGCATCAGCCGGCCATGTTTCTAGAAGCTCATGCAGCATCTTGCCTTGCTGAGACCACATGGTTGCCTCTTCTCCTGCAGAGCCGAAAGGCTCCATGCTGGACACATGCCACCGGGTCTGCATTCCTGCAGATCCCTTTCCCCCCACTAAGCATGACCTCAGGCAAAGCAAAGGCACACCCAGACAAATGCCGATGTCTAAAATGCAGGTGGGACCTGAGCCCACAAATCTCTCTTTGCTAACCATCTTTCCCTTTCATTTGTAGCCCAGCTGCAAGAGGAAAATGGTAAGTGGTCTCTGCTGGCTGGGGTGGTACTCTACCACAAGAAGCAGCTCCTTGCAAGAGGAACATGCTTGGTGTTTGTTGTACAAGGCCATCTCCATGTGGGTAACGAGTACAGTGTCCTTGGGGTCTGTGTAGAAGGTGTCACTGTCCAGGAGAGAAAGAGAAAGAAAAGAAGAAGGAAGAAAGGGAGGCAGGAAGGAAGGAAGGAAGGAAGGAAGGAAGGAAGGAAGGAAGGAAGGAAGGAAGGAAGGAAGGAAGGAAGGAAGGAAGGAAGGAAGGAAGGAAGGAAGGAAGGAAGGAAGGAAGGAAGGAAGGAAGGAAGGAAGGAAGGAAGGAAGGAAGGAAGGAAATTAATACTGGTGGGAAGGTGCAATATCATTTTCAGTGTGGACAGAATTCACCTTGCGTGAGGTTCTTTAAGTCCAGCTGGGTGGCCTTGGAAAGTTGCCCTTGTTCTGCTGTGAGGCACCAGCACCCTCAACAGTCTAGGGCAGGACTTGGCATCAACGCACACACTTGCACTAGTTCATGAATGCACTGGACTTCTCGGGAGGATCCCTACTCCAGCAAAAAGCTTTCCTGAACTTTTCATGCAACACAGCCTCCACTGGCTCTAACAACCTCTCTCCCTTCCTTTGCAGGACAACTTCAAAAGAAAAACGGTGAGTGCTGTGTGCTATGTTGAAGGCTGCGTGTCCCTATAGGTGATGGTGCAATGGGAAGCACCCTGTGTCCCAGTGCCCATAAGTCATTCCTGCAAGATGGAAACAGAGCCTTCAGTTTGCCTCTCTGTCTGCCCCTTGCTCTCCTTCCGTCACCAGTCATACTGCTCTGGCACAGCGGCTTCAACAGGAACGCACAGGGAGAAGTCATGGGCTTTCTTGAGGGATCCCATCCTACAAAGAGCAAGGCCAACCTTGACAAAGAGGAAGATTCCCCGTGTTTCTAGCTCCACCCTCCCCAGCTCATTTCTTACAGCAATGTCTCCCTGCGAAAGTGCCTGTGCCCACCTAAGCATGTTTCTTACCATCCTCTTGAGAAATGCTCTTCCTGGAGTTACAGGCATCTTAGAGTTGATTCCCTGCAGCTTGCCTTCAGCACATATACGGAGCCTGGGGCCTCCCCTGGCAGGGCAAGCATGGTAGGATCTTGACCCTCATGCACAGCTGGGGAGTTTGCCTCTAAATCCTCTCTGGCTTCTCCCTATCTCATGTGAACACAGCAGTTCATAACTGATCACTCATTGCCAGCTCTGGCCTACTCTGCCTCTCTCCATGCATCAGCTGGCCACACTTCTAGAAGCTCATGCAGCATCTTGCCTTGCAGCTGCTGAGAATGCATGGTTGCCTCTTCTCCTGCAGAGCCGAAAGGCTCCATGCTGGACACATGCCACCGGGTCTGCATTCCTGCAGATCCCTTTCCCCCCACTAAGCATGACCTCAGGCAAAGCAAAGGCAGACCCAGACAAACGAAGATGTCTAAAATGCAGGTGGGACCTGAGCCCACAAATCTCTCTTTGCTAACTCTCTTTCCCTTTTCATTTGTAGCCCAGCTGCAAGAGGAAAATGGTAAGTGGTCTCTGCTGGCTCAGGTTTTTCATTTCTGGTAGGAGAGACTCCTTCCAAGAGGAACATGCTGGTGTAGTGTGACATGGATCTCCACATCTGGACCTTGAATGCAGTGTTCTTGGTGTCACTTCAGCAGGTGCCCATGTTCAGGAAACCGTGCTGTGGCCTTTAATTGGGGTTAAAAGCTGCGTGATGGAGCTTGCCCCTGAATAAAGTTCATGCAGGAAGGAAGGAAGAGAGGTGGGGAAGGAGACAAGGCAGGGACGCAATGCCGGTGGGGTGGAGGAATATGATTTTCAGTGTCACCTGGTGTGAGGTCATTAAAGTCCATCTGCGTGGCTTTGGCAATGGCTTTTGTTCTGATGCAAGGTATCAGCACGCACAGGTTTGCTATGTGGTAGCTGATGGGGAGGTGTCCTTCGGCATCCATGGCCCCTATCGCAAGAGTTAGCAGAAGATCTATCTCAAGTGCTTCTTCTATAAATATTCATACTTCTGTGTTTGATTACTGTTCTCTGTGTCATTACAGACCAACTGGAGAAAGAAAACAGTAAGTGACATCTGCTTTCTGATGCTCCATAGGAAACACACAACTGCTGAGATGTCCTTTGAAAACCTGCTCAGCTCAGCAAAGTGCTCTCACCTCACTCAGTTTTTCTTGGGAAACATCATGTAATGCTAAGGAAAGCCTTTGGGCAGCAGGAGGAATTAGGCAAAAGATTCACATGGGATAAAAGCTGGACTCCAAGAAATATGGGAATGGGATAAGGAAGCAGGTTTGCAGTGAGGTATTGTCAAGTGTCTGGAAGGCTCTGGCATTTCCCCTCTCATGACAGCTGCGAGATACCTCTGCAGGCGTGAGGTCTTTGGCCTTTTTACCAGTCTGCTCGCTTTCCTACCAGGGACCATGTGCTCTTTCCTCTATGTATTCATGGTGTGTTTAAAAAATACCTGCAAAACCAATCATGTGAGGGGCCCGCTGGCCTTTCCTCTTTGGAGGACGAGATGGGCTTGTGACATGTTTCTGACCTATAGAAAAGACATGCTACTGCAGGAGAGCATGCTCATCTGGCAGCATCATAGTCTGTGCGTGAGCTCGCTGGACCCGTGGTCTCCTGGTTAAATGCACTCAATATTCCCTTTATTTGTTTTCCGACAGAATTTCTGCAGATACAGCGACACAAAGGTAAGAAAAGAACCCATGCTGTGTCCCATCTCTTGCAGCCTGAATACAGCTCTGAAAAGCACTTTCCTCCTTCACAAGGAATGGTTCTGATGGCTTCTTAACAGCAAGAACTCATTTTGAATCCTTCTCTTATTCATTTGCTGCCCAAGAAACTTCACAAGTCAGTGTCAGACTCTCTGGGGTTTAATGTAGCATTACTGATTCTCAGAACAAAAGAGTAGTTTTAGCAAGGAGGGGCTCATTTCAGGGTGGTTTTGGAGCATCTCTACTACTGAGTGTACACATATCTGGTGCGCTTGTGTGGTACAGTCTTGGTCAATAGAAATTCTCCCCATACTCTCATGCAAAAGAATTCTGTGCTTCTGGTATTGCACAAAGAGGAGGTGTGCGCCAGAGTATGGTTCTTACCTTCTGGTCACCTCCACATGGTTGCCATGATTCAGGCTTTTAAACTCTTTACATTCCTCCCTGAAGCTACAGGGCAACTGCAAAGAAGTGTCTTTGAGTTGCTTTGCATTTGGTGCATGCCGACCTCTCCCTCAGCATGCCATAGCTGAGAGACAAAGGCATATGGGAGATATGGAACAGCGGAAGCTAGAGGTATCCTGGGCAAAGAGGCTGCCTAGGATGTGTCAGAGTGGAGAACAAGGGATGACAAGGGAACCAATGTGGGGGCACATGTAATAGAACCTTTCACAGCAGCAGCCTTTATGCTTTCCACTACATTAACTACTTCATCATTGCAGTTGATTTCACCCTGGATGCTGACACGGCTCACCCCAGACTGGAAATCTCTGATGATGGGAAGAGTGTGAAAGATACTGGCACCATCAGAAAGGTGCCCAGCAATGAGAAGAGATTTGATTCCCACATTTTTATGCTGGCAAAGGAAGGATTCACATCTGGGAAACACTACTGGGAAGTGGATGTCGGAAAGAGAAGAAGCTGGGCCTTGGGTGTTGCCCAGGAATCTGTCACTCGCCAAGGGACATTGACTCTGTCCCCTAAGAATGGCTTCTGGGTCATAGGATTTGCAGATGGGAGAGAGTATTGGGCCTACACAGATCCTTGGACCCGCTTGAGTGTGAGTGGGAAGCTGCAAAGGATTGGGATCTTCCTGCACATCTCAGCCAAGCAGCTGTCATTTTACAACATCCATAAGAAAACAACTCTGTACACTTTCACCTTGGGAGGTGACAGCAGCCAGGAAGAGAAGCTTTTTCCTTTCTTCTCCACGGGTCCTGCTACTGCCAACCCTGATGGCGACCCTCTAAGAATAGCACAGATGTTTGATGATGAAGATGAGTGAATGGATGACTAGAGAATGCATGCTTAATGTCTGACTGAAACACAGAGCCTGAGATGACACTGCATTCTTGTTAGACCCCTGGTTTGTGCCACCAAATCAAAGTTGAACAGTTCTTTCATAGAAGAAGCTTTTGCACCATTACTTGCTAATCCTTCTGTGAGCCAGTCAGGAAGGAGGAGACCTGTATTTCAGGACCCTGGTCACTGAGCGTAGAGGACCTTCAGTTCTTCTAAACACAAACAGAAATGGAATGCAACACTGTTGTGGGTTTGGACTACGTCTATTGTCAACATGAGCATGACAAGATTTTCTGTGCCAGTCACTGAAGAGCCCAGCAAATATTCATGATGTGTTTGTGCAAATGTAGATTGCTCTCCTAGGATGGGAAAGCTCTCTGATGGGTTTACATCACACTTCCTAAGAATATCTCCCACTTCTTTTGCTCAAAGTTCAACACCCATCACAGGTTCTTCTATCTCAGATGGAAGAAGCAGGTGCCCCCCGCAGGCAGCGCACCTGACTTGACATCTGTCTTGCTTGTGAAGCTGAAAAAAACTGGTGTGAAACCCAGTCCCATCCTCCTGCTTTTGTCCAAAGTATGAATATCTTCCCCTTTCTTGAGAGCAGGAGAGAAACCGACACTTCAAAATCAAGGTAGCTAACATTTCCATGTGTAGTTAATTTGCTGTCAAACTGTCCTGCCTGTCCTGCCATTTGTGGATTCATATAGTCAGGCCAATGCCTTTTCTCTCCTTACTGAGTCACCACTGGGCACTCAACCAAGATCCTGGCAATACAAGGTGAACCCCAAGGGGGAATGTGAGAGGGAAACCAAGCAAGACAGAAGGAGATTTGGATACAGCCTATTTTCAGAATAGGGTCTGGCAGAATGAGCAAGTCTTTCCCTTCATCTCTTTTGGGGCCTGCTGCTGTTAGGACACCAGATCCCAATGTCAAGGCAATATCATGACCAGCACAGGAGGCACCAGACACACAGCCAGATGCCAGGATGCTGGAGAATCCTGTGCGCACCCCCAGCTCCTGGCAGGTAGTGATGACAAAGTGACCAGAAATCACCTCTCTCACTAACCATTCCAAATCCCACTAGTTCCGTGACATGGAAAACCCATGCTTGGAATAAATGCCTACTGTTATCAAAGTTAATTTTCCAGTCAGGATCAAAGAGAAGAAGACATACACAGGTAAGATAGCAAGCAAGGAACCAAAGTCATCTGCAAGATGGACTTCAGAAAGCATTGGATTGCAAGTTCTGGTAAACTTCATTAATAAGAAATAGTGTCAAGGAAAGCTTCTATCATTAGCAAGGCTTTTGCAAGTGGTAACAAACTCTTTAACTTTTGATTCAAGGGATTTGCAGCCTGAGATATTGTCTGGCTAGCTAAGAAAGGCATTATGGTTGCACTGGTGATCTGCGCTTGGATTTGACAATCTTAAGGGTCTTTTCAACCTAAGTGCTTCTATGATTCTATAAGCAGATGGGAAGTTACAGTGCAGAGACATTAGACCAAGTGTCATGTCCTTGTCTTCTTTCAGAATTTGTTATTATACAAATCCAACTAAAATGATTTTTGGTATGTAATTTATGCAATCAGGATTTTAATTAAAAATAAATATGGTGCTTTTTTCTTTTCGCAATTGATTTCTCTATTTTTTTATTATTTTTATATTTTTTTCTTTTAAAGTTGATGAAGCCCTCGGGTTTCCTCTAATTCTTGTGCAGATGAGAAAGAGGAGCAGTGGCAAACTCCACTGACCTGAGTGAACCTCAGCAGAGTGCAGGTTCTGGTGGGCCACTGTTTCCACCCCCTGACCCCATCCATTAAGCGACAGCTCTAGCAGGAATGTGTGGGAGCCACCAGGATGAATGCAGTCTGCATAGTGTCTTTTCAGGGCTGGTTTGAAGACAATCCCTCTAAAAGTGTGCTGGAAACCAATGTGTGAGTCAGCACATTGATATGATCTCACTTAAACATGAAGGTGATTAGCAGCTGTATAGATTCCCGCCAGTATCTGAATCATCTGTATGAAGTTGGCTGATGTGGCACACAAACTGCTTTAAATTGACGACAACCTTTGTGCAATGGATCCCTAGTCCAAAATAGAGTTCTCTCACTCTCTGCATGTATCCTACCCTGAAATTTAGCAGGTACCCTCTTCTGAACTCAAGAGATATGTGACCTTCTTGAAACCAAGTCACAGAAACAAAGGCACTGATGAGAAGAGCAGTTTTTCCTTCTCTGTAAGACTGTAAGCTATCTTCCCAGCTTTCACAGAAATATATACTGCACCGTTTTCACAAACCTCCGTTGTGAATGGGATTGACTCTTTCTAAGCATTCTAAAAACACAGCCGATTTCTCAGCAAGGATACCAGAGGAATCTTTCAGTATCTTTCAAAATCAAACAATGTGTCTTGACCATGTGTGCTGGATCTGGCTGGGATGGAGCTCATTCACTTCATAGAAACCCATAACATGCTGTGTGTTACATTTGTGGTTGAAATTGTATTGATAACACACCAGTGTCTTGGCGGTTGCACAGCGCTGTGCTTTCTTCCACCCTCTTCCTGCCACCCCCACCACCCCCACACCTAATAGGCTGAGCAAGGGCAAGAAGTCGGGAGGGCACACAACCCGGACACCTGACCTGAATTGACCAAAGGGATATTCCATCCCACAGGATGTCATGCTCAACAATAATAAAAGCACAGGCAAAGGAGGAAGGGGGAATTTTCAGGGTTACGACATTTGTCTTCTCAAGTATCCGTTAATATATGCTGAGATGCTTGATGCCACTAGTTCAATGGACGTCTGCTTGGTGATGGGATGCAATGAATGAATTCCTTCTTTTGCTTTGCTCACACACAGTCCTTTGCTTCCCTTATTAAGCTGGTTTAATTCCAATCCACATGCTTTCTCTCACTTTATCCCTTCTGATTCTCTCCTTCCTCCCGCCGGGAGAAAGGATGAAGCAGTAACTGTGTGGGGGCTTAGCTGCTGGCTGGGCTTAGCCCAAAACACCATGCAAATATCTGTGCATTGATTTAATTACATGAAAGCCAGATTTAAATGATCTACATTATTCTAGTGATTCAAAACTTCTGTGCATATTATAACAGCTCTGAGAAAAATAAATAAAAATTACCCTTTTATTACAGTAGCGATTTAGGACTTCAACGTAAAGCTTAATTTTAGATGCCTTCTCAGGGATCTGCTTGGTAAAATACCATGGGACAAAGCCCTAGAGGTAAGAGGGGCCCAAGAAAATTCGTCATTATTCAAGGATCACCTCCTCCAAGCTCAGGAGCGATGCATCCTGACCAAGAGGAAGTCAGGCAGAAACGCCTTCAACATTGCTGAATGGGAAACGTGGCTGGTACTTTATCTTTGTAGTGACCCATGAATGGTGGCAAATCCGTTTTGGGGGGTGATTAAAACAGTGGAAGTGGAGTAACTGGCAGAGCAGAAGCAAGCCCGTTTGGGCTGCCTCATTGTGGCAAGATATTGCTGCCCAGCTAGAGAACTTGCCTGTTAAAGTACATCGCTTGGATGCTCATGTGCCTAAGAATCAGTCCGCTGAAGAACACAAAAACTATCAGCAGGTGGATCGGGCTGCGAAGATTAAAGTGGCTGAGGAGGATTTGGACTGGCAACACAAAGGTGAACTGTTTCTAGCTCAGTGAGTCCATGATGCTTCAGGTCATCAGGGAAAAGATGCAACATCCAGATAGGCTCGCAACCGAGGGGTGGGTTTAACCACGGACATTATTGTACAGGTTATCCACAATTGCAAAACATGCACCACGGTCAAACAAGCCAAACAGTCATTGCATTTGTGGTATGGGGGCGGTGGTTGAAATATAAATGTGGGGAGGCTTGACAGATTGACCGTATCACACTCCCTCAAACCCACCAAGGTAAAGGCTATGTGCTTACAATGGTGGAGGCAACCACCAGATGGCTGAAACATATCCTGTCCCTCATGCCACTGCCCAGAACATTATCCTGGGCCTTGAAAAGCAAGTTCTGTGGTGACACGGTACTCCAGAAAGAACAGTCAGACAATGGGATTTTAAATACAGCTTTATAAACACCTGGGCTAAAGAGCACGGTATGGAGTGGATTTATCACATCCCCTATGTTGTGGTTTTGCCTCAATTTGCAGCAAAGAACCACGCAGTTACTCTCTCACTTGTCCCCCCTCCCCTTTGGGCATGAGGAGGAGAATCAGAAGGAAAAAGGAAAAACTCTTGGGTTGGGATGAGAACAGTTAACCAGAATGTCAAAGGGAGAAGAAAACAGCAATCAACAATACTGATAAAAAGCGTATACAACGTGATTTGAGTGGCTGTTGGGTCAGCCTCGCCAGCTTCTTGTGAAAATTAACTCTACCCCAGCTGAATCCAGGACACCCTATCATGCACCAGCCTCTGGGAAGATCGAACGATACAATGGATTGTTAAAAGCTACCCTAAAAGCAATGGGAGGTGGAACTCTCGGGAACTGGGATACTCATTTGGCACGAGCCACCTGGTTAGTCAACGCCAGGGGATGAATGAGTTGAGCTGGCCCTGCTCAGTCAGACCTTTTACATACAGTAGAAGGGGATAAAGTCCCTGTGGTGCATGAAAGGAACATGTTGGGGAAAACTTCCTGGGTTATTCCTGCTTTGGGAAAAGGCAAACCCATTCATGGGATTGTTTTCTCTCAAGGGTCTGGATGTACTTGGTGGGTGACGCTGAAGGATGGTTGTGCCCATGGTGGTAATTGGTAAGTGATCTCCTTGTCTATATCTTGACCCGTGAGCTTTTTCAACTTATCTTTTCCTCCTGTCTTTTGTGGAGGGGGAGTGAGAGGCTGGGTGGGTGAAGCTCTGGCAGCAAGCCAAGGTCAGACCACCACAGCTGCTGAAGCCCATGTTTTGACAAAGACCAACTAGAAGGAGGCACAGTCCATACCAGACATGCAGCAGTGGCACGCTTCCAACAGCCCGGAGCCATCACTACCTCAGGACAAATTCAGTCTTCTCCATCACCCTCAGCTACTAAAGATGTCATGTCCTCTGGATGGGAAACACCACCTGTTTCAGACTACAGATTTCGCCTAAGAACAGAGTGTCTGGAAGTAGCTTTTACTTCTGAGGTGAAGTTCTTCCTCTCCATTGATCACAAGAGAAAGTGCTGGTGGTTTCATCAGACTTAGACGTCGAACATGGTAACACCCAAGTGAGTGGAGAGAGAAGTACAACATCCCCTCCTTCTTCTACGAAAATTGTGATGGAGACAACGTCAGTCTTGAGAGGGACACGGTCCTTGGCAGGTTCAGTGTCCTCACACATTGAGCCAAATGTGTCATCTGGCACTGCTGACAATTCTGTCTGTCTCCCCGGGAAAGCAATGGGACCCCTCAGGGAAGAAGCACAGAGACAATTTGTGGCAGCTTCTGCACTGACCCTTCTGGAAACTCAGTGGTCCAAGACCTGCAGCCAGTTAGGCTGGTCTCGCTTTTTATCTCTGGACCTGATTTGGATATAGCTGGGGAGATTTTCCACCCCTCTCGAAGCATCAGACCCCGAATTTCTCAAGTGAGGAGCTCTCCCATCCTGTACCAGTGCCATTTCGACATCCAGGGGAAGCTGACTCGCGTAAACACAGTTTGTTCTCAATCCCATATATGATCTTCAGGTAGAGCTGCATTATGAGTTAATCTTTAATATATCGTTGCTCATTTCATTTGCACTGTTCAGAGTTCAAACTCTTCCTTCTCTAGACAGAGGATGTGAAGATCTTTCCTGCCTGACAACAGGTAAAATCAGGTTTCATCCAGAATTGAGAACTGTTTTGGCACGAAGCAATGGGCATTCAACAGGATGGGCTGTTGTCTTGAACCTCTCTCAGACAGCCATCCCAGATCCGTTTGCATCTAGTCACCTACAGCACTCTTTCATGATGCATTACGCACAGAGAAGACAAGACATGGTTTGCAACGGTGGCTTTCTTTTTCCTTCCATACAGTTCAGTGGTTCTTCTCTGAACGTGTGAGACCCACTGCTCTCGTGCAGGACTCAGGTCGTGTATTTAAATCCATGGCACAGAAGACAAAAGACCCTTTTGCATTGATCACCTTTATTTATCAAGACACGTAAGCATGTGTTTTTTAAGCCTTTTGCTTCAAAGAGCCAGGAGAAACAGTGCTGCTGTCATCGTGGAAGAGAACTGCTGTTTCCTTCATCTGAGCTGTGCACATAGGGGCCAGCAGGATTTTCTTTACCCCCACGTCTCCTCAGGTGCAGGCAGCAAAGAGTCAGAGGCATCAGCAGCATGGCTGTTCCCAGTAGGGCTCAGAGAGGAAAAGAAAAGTGAGGCAGAGAATGGTGATCTGCGGCAAAAAGCTGAGGTATCAACTGGTCATCCGGGTTTGATTTTTGTTTCATCACGGATTTTTCTGCTGTCTTTGGTGTCCAGAGCTGGTTGTGCTTTCCCAGTGTGATTTTGAAGGGGAGGCTGCAGAGCAGGAGACGAGCTGTATTCCCCCTCCGAAAAGGACTGTTGGGTCTAGGGCTGAGGACATGGGTTTTCTGTGGTTTGGAGAAGACGAGGCTGAGAGGTGATCTCATTGCCCTCTGCATATTCCTGAGGAGGCGAAGTGGAAAGGGACATCACAGAACCACACAATCACAAGTTGGTAGGGCTTGGAAGGGACTTCTGTGGATCATCTGGTCCAATTCCCTTGCCAAAGCAGGGCCACCTACAGCAGGCTGCAAACGACCTCATCCAGGCAGGTTTTGAATATGTCCAGAGAAGGAGACTCCACAGCCTCCCTGGTGAGCCTGTGCCAGGCCTCCATCACCCTCAGAGTGAAGTTGTTCTTCCTCATCTTCAGACGGAACTTCCTCTGCTTCAGTTTGTGCCCATTGCCCCTTGTCCTGTCACTGGGCATCACTGAAAAGAGTCTGACCCCATCCTCCTGACATACACCCTGAAGATATTTACAGGCACTTAGAAGGTCCCCTCTCAGCCTTCTCCAGGCTGAACAAGCCCAACTCCCTCAGCCTTTCCTTGTAGGAGAGATGCTCCAGTCCCCTCATCATCGTTGTACCCCTCCACTGGACTCTCTCCAGTAGCTCCTCATCTTTCTTGAACTGGGGAGCCCAGAACTGGACGCAGTACTCCACATGGGGCCTCACTAGGGCTGAGTAGAGGGGGAGGACAACCTCCCTCAACCTGCTGGCCACACTCCTCTTGATGCACCCCAGGAGACCGTTGGCCCTCTTGGCAACCAGGGCACACTGCTGGCTCATGGTCAATTTGCCATTCACCAGCACTCCCAGGTCACTCTCCACAGCGCTGCTTTCCAGCAGGTCCCCCCCAAGCCTGTACTTGTGCATTGGGTTGTTCCTCCCCAGGTGCAAGTCCCTGAACTTGACCTTGATGAATTTCATCAGGTTCCTCTCTGCCCAACTCTCCAGGCTGTCCAGGTCTTGCTGAATGGCAGCACAGCCTGCTGGTGTATCTACCACTACTCCCAGTTTTGTGTCAATCAGCAAACTTGCTGAGGGTGCACTCTGTCCCTTCATCTAGGTCATTGATGAAGAAGATGAACAAGACTGGGCCGAGTACTGACCCTTGAGGGACACCCACTAGTTAGAGGCCTCCAACTAGACTCAGCGTCGCTGATGACAACCCTCTGAGTTCTGCCATTCAGCCAGTTCTCAATCCACCTCACTGACCACTCATCCAGCCCACACTTCCTGAGCTTGCCTATGAAGATGTTATGGGAGACAGTGTCAAAAGCCTTGCTGAAGTTGAGGTAGACAACATCCACTGCTCTCCCTTCATCTAGTCAGCCAATTATGCCATCACTGAAAGCTATCAGATTGGTCAAGCATGATTTCCCCTTCGTGAATCCATGCTGACTATTCCTGATAACCTGCTTTTCCTCCACTTATGACCTCCAGGATGAGCTACTTCATCATCTTCCCAGGGATGGAGGTGAGGCTGACCGGCCTGTAGTTTCCTGGGTTCTCATTCTTGCCCTTTCTGAAGACTGGAGTTACTGATGCTGCTCTGTTCTCCCTGGGATCCAGGGCAGGATGCGTGGGAATGATTCAAAGCATCATCAGAGAAGGTTCCGCCTTGACATTTGGAAACATTTCTTTACCAAGAGGGTGGTCAAACATAGGAACAGGCTTCCTGGAGAGGTGATTGATGCTCCGTGCCTGTCAGTGTTTAAGAGGCATTTTGACAATGCCCTTAATAATGTGCTGTACCTTTTGGTCTGCACTGAAGTGGTCAGGTAGTTGGACTAGATGATCTTTGTTGTAGGTCCTTTCCAACTGGAGATACTCTGCTCTACTCTCTATCAGCAAAGACCAGGAGGGGTACCTTAGCTCTCTGGAGGGCAACAAGGCCATGCTCAGGCACCTGCAAACTTGGAAAAAGCCCAATGGCACTTGAGAAACAAGCGCGGTCCACTGCAAGATTTAGCAAACCCCAGCAAAGAAACCGGGGACTTTCTGGAATGCAGTATGATCTAGCCCAGGTTCTGGAAAAGCCCACTGAAAGCCCTGGGGCAATCTGGACAGCAGTAGGGCTTCCTATGGGCATCAGCAAAGCTTACAATGGCCCCAGGGCACCGTCGAGAGCATCAGGGCCACACCCA